>NW_006434650.1:0-508 GCF_000325575.1 Pteropus alecto
TCCACCGCGATGGCAGCTAAGGGACCAGCAGGCTGCAGCGTCCGCTGTGTGGTGACTCGAGACAAAGGGACGAGTCGCACCCCACACAGGGTGCAGTGGCACCGTGCGGGGTTCCATGACACTGCTGAGCAAGGCGTGCAGTCTCAGAGTGGTGACTTTTTTCCGGCATCTTCCACTGACTCTTCAGATGGAGGTTGACTTCGGGCCGGTGGAACTGCGGATCAGGGGACACGGCTGCCGTGTGCAAGCTGTCACAGGCACGTGTGAACCAATGAGCATGGCCGTGTTTCAATAAAACTTTATTGGCAAACACAGGCGAGGGGCGGATTTGGCACGGGGGGGACCCCGGACCCGAACTCTTGCCTATCAAAGTGGGGCTCAGGGGCCTTCGGGGGCTGTGTGGACGTGCAGAGCCCCACGGCACGTCGGCCGGACCTCCGGCGGTTCTTGAGCCAGCGTGAGTTTGAGGAGCGGTCTGTGCTTGAGGCCCGCGGCCCGGCCTGCGATC
>NW_006434651.1:0-339 GCF_000325575.1 Pteropus alecto
CTCCGCTCACTGCCCTGTCATCGCCGTTTCTGTGCGAGGTAGAGATGGCGCGCGCCTGTCACGGTCTCCCTGCTGGTCTGGGAGAGGGGACGCCGGAGGGATGCTGGCTGTTTGCGTTCATTTTCTCATTCGGTCCTGACAGTGAGCTATGAATCAGTCTGCGGAACGTTCTCCATGTTTAAAGCACGTGCTTTACTGCTGTGGTGGCTGTCAACCTTGGCCGCACGTTACAATCGATCGGAGGGAGGTACACGGAGGCGCCTGCCCAGGATTCGGGGAGGGACGGGCACCACGACTTTGCACACCTCCCTGGGGTTCTGGCGCACAGGCAGGGAGAGA
>NW_006434652.1:0-1088 GCF_000325575.1 Pteropus alecto
ACAAAGACAGCAATTCAGTATTCTTCTAAGTATGCAATGTACCAGGATGGGCTACAGACTGAAAAAAATTTTTAACATAAAATTGAAAAGCAAAAGTTTGTTTGTACCAAAAAAAAACCATTACGAAGTTATAATTAAAAATATTTAAGCCGTATTCAACATTTAGAGAACATGATTCTGTGCAAAATATTTCTTTATCCGTATCTTCAGTATCATGAAGACAAAATAAGAAGCTTTATCTACTCTGAAGAACAGCAAAAAATGCACACAAAAACTGCTGAACTAAAGCACAAAAATATGTTTCCAATTTGGATTAGTATAGTGTTCTATACTTTAATCAAGAACTAAAATCTGGTGTCATCATCAACCATCTCATGTAGGTTCATCCCCACATGTGAATACATCCAACATCCCACTTAACAAAATTGCTCACATGTAGTGTCTTTAACCAAATATGATATCATCTTCCATTTAAATATCCTGACCAGTAAATTCATAAATGCTGAATACAGAAGTAATCATAAAAGCAAATGCATGATGCAATTGCAAAAAGCTGCTGTACGAAGAGAATAACATTAAAATTTAAAAAACACTCTTTTATTCCAAAATTTGTTCTAAATATTAACCAAATTGCTTTCTCATTAATTTAGGTAAAAGCGAATGTTCAAAGGTATGTTGTTTATCACTGTTAAAAAGAAAAGAACTCTTTCTTCTCACATCCCATTTTATGTAAACTCTGAAAAAATAAACTAATAAGGTGAACTTCAATACTTTTTCTTGTAATAAGACAAATACCTGTACTTTTTATTTATTCCTCTAAAATTTTGGAATTAGATTGATTCTGATCTCAAAAGATGCCTTTGTATAAATAAATTAAAAAAAAAAAAAGCACCCCTAGAGGATTCATAGAATTCACTAAATCACCCATTGTTAGAATTTACTGCATCTTTCTTCAGAATTAGTAACAAATGTGTTTAGTATGGCTGACACATTTTTATTATAGCTACAGATAACTTTTTACAGAAGAGAATTTTCATAGCATTTTTCATCTCCAAATTTCTAAGGGTATATATTAAAGGATTCAACAT
>NW_006434653.1:0-241 GCF_000325575.1 Pteropus alecto
TCATCTGTATATTGCATTATGTGTTTACCACCCAGAGTCAAAACTCCTTCAGTCACCATGCATTTGACCCCCTTCACCCTTATCTACCTCCCCACTTCCCCCTTTCCCTCTGGTAACCACTATACTGCTGTCTGTGTCTGAGTTTTTTTCTTTGTCTTGTTTGTTTGTTGCTTTCAGCTTTCCATCCACCGTGTGAGTGCAATCGAATGATTCTCAATTTTTTCTGACTTATTTCACTTAG
>NW_006434654.1:0-697 GCF_000325575.1 Pteropus alecto
CTCTCTTCTCCTTCTGGTACTCATATGATGCAAATATTGTTACACTTGGTGTTGTCTCAGAAGCCCCTTAAACCATCCTCATTTTTTTAAATTCTTTTTTTTCTTGTTGCTATCTGATTGATTGTTTTCTGCTATCTTATCTTCTAAGTCACTGATTCGATCCTCTGCTTCATCTAATCTACTATTCCTCCTAAGATATTGTTCATTTTAGTCATTGTATTTTTCATTTCTGACTGGTTCTTTTTTATGTTTTTAATCTCCATTTTTATGTTTTCTCTTTGTTAAAATTCTCACTGTGTTCATCTACTCTTCCCCTAAATTCATTGAGCATCCTTATAACCAGCGTTTTGAACTCTGCATCTGTAGATTGCTTGTCTCCATTTAGTTTAGTTTAGTTTTTTTTTTTTTTTCCTGGAGCTTTGTTCTGTTCTTTCATTTGGAACATGTTTCTTTGTCTCTCCATTTTGGCTGCCTCCTTGTGTTCGTTTCTATGTATTAGGTAGAGCTGCTAGGTCTCCCAGTCTTGGTGGAGTGGCCTTATGTAGTAGGTATTCTCCGAGGCCCAGTGGCTTAGTCTCCCTTGTCACCTGAAAAGTGTTTCCTGTATGGTGTGTGTACCCTCCTGTTGCAGTTGAGCCTTTTATTGCTGTTTGCATGTCAAAGGGAGAGATTGACCCTTGGGCTGATTGGTTGTGAT
>NW_006434655.1:0-451 GCF_000325575.1 Pteropus alecto
TTAGGGTTGTTTTCAGGTTAACATGTAAGAGTTAGCATTAATGTTAAAGTTAGAATTATGGTTAGGTTAGCGTTAGGGTTCGGTTTAGAGTTAGGGTTAGAGTTAGCATCAGGTTACATTTTGCTTATGGTTAGGTTTATGGATAGGGTTAGAGTTATGGTTAAGTTTAGGTTAGAGTTAGTTGTAGGGTTAGGGTTAGTGTTAGATTTAAGGTTAGATTTAGGTTGAGGGTTAGGGTTATCATAAGAGGTTCGAGTTAGGATTAGGGTTAGGTTTAGTATTAGCTCTAGTTTTAGTGTTGAGATCAAGGATAGGGTTAGGGTTACCATTAGGGTTAGGGTTTAAAGTTAGTTTTAGTTTAGGTTTAGGGTTAGAGTAAGGGTTATGGTTAGTGTTATAGTTAGTGTAAAATTTATGGTTAGAGTTAGAATTAGGGTTAGGATTAGCTTTA
>NW_006434656.1:0-332 GCF_000325575.1 Pteropus alecto
TGGAATATTACTCAGCCATAAGAAGAGATGACATGCTGCCATTTACGACAGCATGGATGGACCTTGAGATAATTATGCTAAGTAAAATAAACCAGACAGAAAAAGTTGAAAATCACTTGATATCACTTATATGTAAGATATAAACTTAAAAGGAACAAATGAACAGAAGAAACAGAGACTCATGGTCATGGACAATAGCGGTTATCAGAGGGTAGAGGGGAGCGGGGAGGAAAGAGATAGGTTAAGTAGGGTCAAATATGTGGTGACAGAAAGAAATCTAACACTGGGAGATAAATAACAGTGTAAATATATATATATATGCCTTACTGTTA
>NW_006434657.1:0-405 GCF_000325575.1 Pteropus alecto
TTTGAAGCTTTCAGCCTTGGAAATAAGTAGGATGCGTGGCAGACCTACTCAGACAAGGAGGTGAAGAAGTAGAACAGGTCAGCAATGTCACTAATCACACCCGCAATGAACCACACTGCCTAGGACACTGCTTCTAAATTTGGAGAAAGAGAACAATCACCTGGAGCATTCACTAAAAAGAGGCACATACTGGCTGCAGCTGAGCACAACCGAACAGGAATTGTTGGGGCTAAGTTTATATTCAATACACACTCCTTAGGGACTCACTGCCAGCCGAGCAGGAAGGAAGGACCGCTCCAGGTAGCCCGGGCTTGGGGGTAAACCCAGGTGGAGGTTAGAGAAGGCTGTTCAGTGAATCACGAGGGCACAGCACACAGAGCACAGATCATCAAGGCAGGCATTCTG
>NW_006434658.1:0-571 GCF_000325575.1 Pteropus alecto
ATCTATATCTATCTATCTATATCTATCTATATATCGATATCTATCTATATATCTATATCTATATATAGATATATGTCTATATCTATCTATCTATACACATATATATAGATACACATATATATAGATAGATATGGACGACTGTATCTAAATGGACGACTGTATCTATATCTATCTATCTATCTATCTATCTATCTATCTATCTATCTATCTATCTATCTATCTATCTATCTATCTATCTATCTATCTATCTATCTATACACATAGATAGATAGATAGATAGATAGATATAGATACAGTCGTCCATTTTCTTCTGTGCATGCCTTATCTCCATTCCTCTTTATGGATTTGGGTCTTTTATTTGCCTGATAGTCACTTTACTCCTAATTATGTATTTTTTTTTGTCATTTTGTTTAGGTAAGCTGACCCTTTTCAGTATTTTCTGTAGTGCAGGCCTCGTAGTAGAGAAGTCCCTCAATTTTTGTATGTCTGGAAAGGTCTTAATTTCTCCTTCATATCTAAAAGATTGCTTAGTTGGTTACATTATTCTAGGCTGGTATTTCCTTTCATTTAA
>NW_006434659.1:0-358 GCF_000325575.1 Pteropus alecto
ACAGATTTAATGCAATTCCCATCAAAATCTCATCAACATGTTTTAAAGAAATTGAACAATAACAAAAGAAAAATCATCAGATTTCTATGGAAGCACAGAAGACCCAGAATTGTCAAAGCCATCCTAAGAAAAAAGAATGAGGCTTAAGGCATCACTCTGCCTGACTTCAAATTATACTTCAAAGTGATAGTGATCAAAACAGCATGGTACAGGCAGAAAAACAGACACATGGACCAGTGGAATAGAATTGAGAGTCCAGAA
Organism: Pteropus alecto; assembly: GCF_000325575.1. Lineage (NCBI taxonomy): Eukaryota > Metazoa > Chordata > Mammalia > Chiroptera > Pteropodidae > Pteropus > Pteropus alecto. Next base: position 262 of record NW_006434659.1, read on the forward strand.
GTAAACCCATGTTTATATGTGCAAATAATTTTCAACAAAAGAGCCAGAAACATACAGTGCAGTAATGAAAGCCTCTTCAATAAATGGTGCTGGGAAA
>NW_006434660.1:0-782 GCF_000325575.1 Pteropus alecto
TATATATGTGTATATGTATATATACATATACATATGTATATACATGTATATACATATACATGTATATGTATTCAAAAAGATACATATACATATATATGTATATGCATGTATATCATATGTATATGTATGTATGCATATACACATATGTATATGTGTGTATATATACATATACACATATACATGTATATATACATATACACATACATATACATGTATATACACATGTGTATATACACATATGTATATACATGTACACATATGTATATACATGTATATACACATGTGTATATACATATCTTCAATGGATGAATGGATAAAGAAAAGATGGCATAGATATACAATGGGATATTTTCAGCCATGAAAAAAAATTAAAATCTTGCCATCTACAATAATGTGAAGAGATCTAGAGGGTGTTGTGCTGAGTGGAGTAAGTCAGACATGGAAAGAAAATACCATATGATTCCACTTACATGTGGAATCTAAAGAACAAAATGAATGAACAGAAAAACAGAAATAAACTCATAGATACAGAGACCCTTTTGATGGTTGCCAAATGAGAGGCAATTTAGAGAGTGGGTAAAAATGAAAAGGGATTACAAAATATAAATTCATAGTTACAAAATAGTCATGGGAATGTAAAGTACATCCTTAGGATATAGTCAGTAATAATGTAGTAACTATTTATGGTGTCAGATGATTTATCAGGGTGATCACTTTGTTACATAAATGTGCAATTACTATGCTATACTCTGAAACTAATATAATATTGTATGTCAGCTATA
>NW_006434661.1:0-603 GCF_000325575.1 Pteropus alecto
GTAGCTGTCTTCCCAGTATCTTACCTGTGTAATTTATCAGGTTTTAATCAACAGCTCTCAGTTGTAGCTTTAAAAATTTTAAAAAAAATAATTCATTTTCAAATGAAATGCAATGGATATTGGAATTAACTCTTTATAATATTTAGAGACACTCTGTAAATACATGTTGCTGCACGTTGTTTTCCTGAAAAAGAATTGAGTAACTAGGGGTACTTTATTATAGCATTTAATTGTGGAGTCAAATCTCTAAAGGCAGAAACTCCCAGTCTCAAAAGGAAAGAAAATATAATCATACGAAGATATATGAAATCACACATTGCATCATGAAGTTAGTCTCAGGTCTCTATGTTACTTTAAAGTCTTTGCCCAAATAAAAGAAAATTAATTGTAAATTTAAATTGCCCACTTTACTGTATTTTTAGCTTACTCAAAAGGCGCATAGCCCACTATCAATTCTTCTTCTTTTCCTCCATGTGTGTGTGTGTGTGTGTGTGTGTGTGTGTGTATGTGTGTGTGTCTTCTTTTGTCTAGGAAACTTTACCTCTAATCAAATTCTGTTCTGGAGTTGGGAAACTTTACCTCTAATCAAATTCTGTTCTGGAG
>NW_006434662.1:0-324 GCF_000325575.1 Pteropus alecto
GGGGTTCTCCTTTGGCAGCCATCATGATGTTACTTCCAGAAGCGTCTCCGGACCCATCTGACTAAGAGCTGGAAAGATGGTGGAAGCCAACTTTTGACATCCTTGTTGGTGTTCTGTGAAATAAAAAGTTTTATATTTTGACAGAGTCTAACTTATCTATTTTTTCTTTTGTCGCTTGTGCTTTTGGTGCCATATCTAAGAAACCATTGCCTAATCCAAAATCACAAGAAATCAGCCATATTTTCTTGGTAAGAGTTCTTACATTTAGGTTTCCAATCCGTTTTGAGTAAGTTTTTGTATATGGTGTGAGGTATAAGTCTGACT
>NW_006434663.1:0-460 GCF_000325575.1 Pteropus alecto
GAGCGGCTGCAAATACAGATGAAGCTTGGCTTACTGGCTTGCCACTCACCTCCTGCTGTGTGAGCCTGTTCCTAGCAGACCATGAATAGATACTGGTCCGCAGCCCAGGGATTGAGGATCTCTGTTCTAGGTCATCCATAGTTATAAATGGAATGATTTTATTTTATTTTTTATGGCTGAATAACATTTCCATTGTATATATACCTACCATTTCTTTATCTATTTCTCCATTAGTGGACACCCAGATTGCTTCCCTTTCTTGGCTACTGTAAATAATGCTGCAATGAACATATGATACGCATGTCCCTTCTAAGTAGTGTTTCAGGTTTCTTTGGATAAATACCCAGAAGTGGGATTAGAGTCCTTCTTTGTCTCTTGTTATATCCTTTGTTTTAATGTCTCTTTTGCCTAGTATAAGTACTGCTACCCAGCTTTTTTGTTTGTTTGTTTCCATTTTCAT
>NW_006434664.1:0-512 GCF_000325575.1 Pteropus alecto
GTTGAAAATGTATTATGAAATAAAATTAATTCCAAATACATCATAAAGAATGGGAGAATCCCTAGTAGTTCCAATTAATTTACATTAATGAAACCAAATATCCTGGAACAAGATTATGTATACGACAAGGATATAATTTACATTAGTTAGTTTATATTTCACTGTACATCTGAAAACTTCAAAGAGACATTAAATGTTGTTTTTTCAAAAACAGGCCAACAAATGTCTTGTTTCACCAAAATACATTTTAATCAATAGGAATAATAAATCTGAAAAGATTAAATATATCTTGAAACTTGATATGGTAACTACACTAGTTTTTGTAAACTTACACCACTTTTGTATTTTTTTTTGTAGATGATCATTGCCTGTTATAATCCCATTAATATATAAAAAGACAAAGTCAATTAAGTTCATAGTAATTTGCAATACTCTATTACCACCTGAAGCCCAAGGAACCCAAGATATGCTACAAAATTAAAATCAAAGATCTCCAGATGTGTAAAGAACTC
>NW_006434665.1:0-1012 GCF_000325575.1 Pteropus alecto
CAAACACCGAAAAGCAAATATTGGCTTCCGTGGAGGATTTCGTTTACCGCAGCTAGTGATGAGGCGGACCCACAGGTTACGGAGGGCTCATTGTACCATGGCGCATCCATCCACACCCTCAATCCTACCGCGCCCGAGCTCCGCTGTTGGCGCCCACGCGGAGAAGGCTGGGCACCCAAGACTCACAGGACCTGGCCGTCTCGTGGCCTCCAACCATGTGCTCCGTGTCCGTTTTCCCGTTCTCCACAGCAGAAGCCAGGAGGGAAAATTTGAGAAACACATACAGGATTTCGGGAGCCAGGCTGGCCTTCACCTCTGCAGTGTGCGGGCGTCCGCGGGCGGGACGTCTCCTGTTCTCCCACGGCAACTCTCGTCGCCTTTCGCATGTTAGGGCCAACGGCCGGTGCCGGTCAACCTCCTCCAGGGCGCCCACTAGCTCCACTGGGACTCGCCCAGTCATTCCCTCATACTCTGCAGGTACAATCTCCAGTGACTGGACGAAACATCAACATCCATGCGTGACCGGGACAAACCTGATAACGCCGCCGGCCTTCTGGAACTCAGCCTCGGGCACCGAGACCAAATCCCATCCCTTCACTTCTGCGTCACTCCAAGAGGAGCGAGAACAGCCGCGCCCGTGAGAGGCTTTGCCTAGACCCAGGCTGGCCAGGCAAACAGTCAGGACAGAGCCGGGCGGGCGACATGGTCATGGCCGGAGCTCTGTGCGCCGGGGAGCCGACCTCATCGGCCGTTAACACCGCAGAGCAGTTATTGCCTACTGTGACAGAATAAACTACGGATTTCAGTTACGCAACTAGTCCCGGGCCTGGGGCACTATGGCCAAATCCACGCCTTCGGATTTCCGCGGAACTCCGGGCCGAGAAAACTCAGCGGACCCCAGGTGGCAACCGTCATCCAGATGGATCATCAAGGGTGGCCACGGCCCACCACGTCACCCAATTCTAATCGGTCCACCACAGAGCACGACTCTTGCCCGGGCCGGAGCTGGGAG
>NW_006434666.1:0-340 GCF_000325575.1 Pteropus alecto
GCTAGATACACGTGTGCATCCCCTGGCGGGGACCGCCAGCACCGCCCTCCAACGCCAGCCAAGCCTCTGCCTGGCTAACTCCTGCTCAGCTTCAGGTATCGTCCAACCTCCTCCACCGCCGGGCTCGGTGTCCCTCCTGAGCATTGCACAGTGCCCTGTCCATCCCGTCATGGCACTTACAAAGCATTACAACTGCCTGGTCCATACGTGTGTGCATATGAGCAGTGACAAATGAGGACACAGCAAAGGCCGGTGAAGGTCCCAGTAACGAGCTGGGGCTGCGGTGAGCGGACACGACACCACTTAAAAGCAGCTATGTCACAAGAACAGCATGGCACGC
>NW_006434667.1:0-521 GCF_000325575.1 Pteropus alecto
GTAAGTGTCCCACGCCCTGTGAGCACCCCCTCCCCTAATTCCAATGCCCCCGGGCTGCCCAGACACCAGATGGGAGCAGGAGAGCAGCAGAACAGAGGGGAACAGTGAAACAAGCACATGTGGGACTAGAGAACACAGCAGGCCTGGGCATCTAGGGCAGGGCAGGGGCCAGCCCGCCACGGCCCACGGCTCGCTTTTATAAATAAAGTTTTATTAGCACACGCCACACCCATCCGTTGTCAGATCATCTGTGGTTGCTTTCAAGCTCCAACTGAATTGAGCTGGTGCGACCCAGACTGGCCTGCAACGCTGAAAATGTGCACTTTCCAGCCTTTTGCAGAAATAACTTTGCCTTGGTAGAGGGGTATGGAAACCAGGCCCCCTCAATGGTCAGGTTGCTTCGTAATGGCGCCGTCAACAACCAAGTTAGGCCAAACCTGTCTGCTGGGTTGCATTTCTGCCAAATGATGGAGCACACCAACAAAACGTACTCCTTGCCCCGGGGGGTTTGCAAAGCGGCT
>NW_006434668.1:0-384 GCF_000325575.1 Pteropus alecto
AGAAGAGATGAAATACTGCCATTTGTGACAACACGAATGGAATTTGTGAAATAGGCCAGACAGAAAAATTTGAAAATCATATGATATCACTTATATGTGGGATATAAACCTAAAAGCAACAAATGAACAGGACAAATAAACAGACTCGTGGACACAGACTATAGACTGATGGTTACCAGTGGGTAGGGGTTGGTGGAAGAGAGGGGAGGTATATGGGGTAAAAGTGGTCAAATTTAGGGGGATAGGGAGAGGGTCAAGTGGGTAAAGGAGATCAAATATATGTTAGCTGAAGGAAACTGGACTTTGAGTGGTAAACACACAATAGAATATAGAAATGTCAAATTATAAGATATACCTGAAAATTATATAATTGTATTAACCAAT
>NW_006434669.1:0-731 GCF_000325575.1 Pteropus alecto
CAATGTTGTTTCCTTTTGCTTTATTTATTAAATTTCTATTAAAAACACTTCTTGAACTTATTTATAAAATCAAAATCCAAACCCTGATTTTGAAGAATGACTAGCAAAATATCTTTACTCATTCATTCTATTCAGATGAGTTGTAGAAGTTGAGCGTCTAATTACAAACTGGGTTACTGTGGTCAAGAAATCCAGGTAAATAGAGTAAAAATGGATAGTTCTTGCTGTGTTGAAACTTTGTCACAGAAAGGAGCCAAAAACTTTACTAATGTTTATTTCATTTCTATTAAACACTATGAAGAGAAAGAAAAGAAAGGAACGAAGAAGATATATGCCAGAAATTTTAGGTACAAGGAGGCTGAAAAGGAAAAATAACATCAGATGTCCTTTCTAACTTGAAGACAGGTTCGTACAGCTCTCTTAGAGGCAGTTGGGAATATGGGTGTACAATGAACAAAACACTATGGGGAGGTATTAACTGGGCATATGAGAAAAGGACCTATACATAACGCTGCAGAAATTCAGCATTTAAGGTTCAGGCAGAGGAGAGTCTGTAAAGGGTAGTGTGGTGGTAGCCAGGGGCAAGTGAGCTAGAAGATAAATAGGGAAGGGTGGGGTGACACCACTGAAGGGAAGAAGTGTGCTCCAAAGACACAGTGGAGCTTGTAGCGCCTGTGCAGACGAACTCCCCAGAATCTGGAAACGGACACACTTGGTGTTTTTACGATAAT
>NW_006434670.1:0-623 GCF_000325575.1 Pteropus alecto
ATATAGTAGATCAATTCTTAGTTTTTTGAGGAAGCCCCATACTGTTTTCCATAGTACCAATTGGCAGTCCCACCAGTAGTGTATGAAGGTTCCGTTTTCTCTGCATCCTCTCCAACATTTACTAGTCCTGTTGATTATAGCTATTCTAAGAGGTATGATTGTGATTTTGATTTGCATTTCCCTAATAGCTAGTGATATTGAGCATCTTTTCATATATTTATTGGCCATTTGTATATCCCCTGGTAAGAAGTGTCTGTTCAGGTCCTCTGCCCATTTCTTGATTGGATCGTTTGTTTTTTTGTTGTTATTGAGTTGCATGAGTTCTTTGTGTATTTTGGATATTAGACCCTTATCGGAGGCATTGCTTGCAAATATATTTTCTCATTCTGATGGTTCTCTCTTTACCTTGTTGACAGTTTCTTTTGCTGAGCAAAAGCTTTTTAGTTTGATGTAGTCCCATTCATTTATTTTAGTTTTACTTCCCTTGCTTTTAAGGTCAAATTCATAAAATCCTCTTTAAGTCCAAGATCCTTGAGTTTAGTTCCTATGTTTTCTTCTATGCATGTTGTTGCTTCCTGTCTTATATTAAGGTCCTTAATCCATTCTGAGTTAATTTTGGTGTA
>NW_006434671.1:0-608 GCF_000325575.1 Pteropus alecto
ATCTACAGATGGCTGCCACCTGTGCTGGGCTTAGATGTGCCTTGAGAGGCCAGGCAGAAATGGAGACCAGCTGCTGCTAGTGCCAGACTTGGGGCTGCTCAGCAAGAGGGATGGGGCACACTGAGGCCAGATGTTGCTTGTTTAGTTTTGTGAATCTTTGAGAGATTTTAGGAAAGTTCGCAGCATGAGCCAAAATAAGCCATTTGTATGTACAAAAACTACTTAAGGCAGCTTGGGTGGGCCCATAATTTGTGTAGGCTGGGTCTCAGGGAATCCCCTGTGTGGGGCCACCTCTGTTAACCAGGTTGATGGAAACTCAGGTATGGCAGCTGCCTTTGTCCACAGATGGGAATGGGGAGGGCTCAACAAAGGAACCATGTCCTCTGCCAGCACTTTTGTCCAGGAGAAAGCCACCCTTCCAGTCTTGCCCTGAAGCCAGATAGCAGTTCCTCCCTGTGTGTACCTGACACTCCTCGAGCTGAAGCCCAAGAACTAGCGCTCAGAGCAAATGATACCATCACTGAGTAAGTCTGCGTGTGGGCCCCTTAAGAGAAATGTCTGCAATTCCCGCATTCCTCCATCTCACTCAGCCACAATCTCCACTGGTT
>NW_006434672.1:0-578 GCF_000325575.1 Pteropus alecto
AACATAATTAGGAGTAAAGTGACTATTAGGCAAATGGAAGCATAGGAGTACAACCCTTACTAAGAACAGAGCATTACAAGCTTAAATAATAAGAAGAGAATTGTTATAACAAGATCGTAATGAATGTTCAGCAGACATGGAGACAAACTGAAACAACAATAACTGAAAAGAGGAAGATTCAAAGATCCAGATCCACAAAGGGGAATGGAGATAAGGCATGCACAGAACAGAATGGACGAGTATATATACATAACTACCCTCTATATATTTGTAAAGGTAATCACACGCCAAAGATTAACTGAAGTACATAACATAAAACAAGAAGAACCAGAAGTAAAATGAACAAAAGCCAAACAAAATAAAAATAAAATCAGAAACACAAGGACAAAGGAGCAATGGAAACACTGAGCTATCAGAAAGCGAAAGATAAAATGGATATAAGAAGACCTCATATTTAAATAATCATCCTAAATGTAAATGGATTGAACTCACCAATAAAAAGGCACAGAGTTGCAGATTGGCTCAAAAAAAAAAAAACCAAAGAAAACAACCATATGCTGCCTCCAGGAGACACATCT
>NW_006434673.1:0-917 GCF_000325575.1 Pteropus alecto
ACAGGCCTATCTCCAAAAACAAGAAGGAGCCCAAAAACAACCTAACTCTTCATTTAAAAAAAAAAAAAAAACTAGAAGAGGAAGAAGAAAGAAAGCCTAAAGTCAACAGAAGGAAAGAAATCATCACATAAATGAAATTGAAAACAAAACAACAACAACAAAGCAATAGAAAAAATAAATGCAACAAAGAGCTGGTTCTTTGAGAAGTTTAATAAAATTGACGACCCCTTGGCTAGACTCACTAAAGAAAGAAGAGAAAGGACACAAATAAAATCAGAGATGAAAGAGAGGGAATTATGACTGACATCACAGAAATACAAAGGATCATATAAGAATACTATGAAAAAGTATATAACACCAAATTTAATAACCTATAAGAAATGGACCAGTACTTAGAAAAATACAACCTTCCTAGACTGAATCAAGAACTGGAAAGATGGAGTCAATTTCCCCTCCAGTTATATATTGACTGTGCTTATGACTTGTTTTGAAAAACAGAATGTAGTAAAAATGATATTCTGTGACTTCAATGTAGGTATTTGCAGCCTCCACATTCCCTCCCCTGGAAAAGTGCCCTGAAGCCAGCACCCAGGAAGAGAGGTTGGGTGGTTCCCAACTCATTTTATGAGGCCAATATTACCCTGATTTCAAAACCTGGTAAAGATAATACATGAAAAGAAAAACACAGACTAATATCTCTCATGAACACAGATGCAAAAATAATACATAAGATACCAGCGAACCAAGTACAGCAACATATTAAAAAGATTATGCACCACAATCAAGTGGGCTTCACTCCAGAGGTGCAGGGATGGTTCAACATATGCAAATCGATTAATGTGATACACCATGTAGACAAATTAAAAAATAAGAATCATGATGATATCAATAGATGCAGAAAAAGCTTTTGACAAGAA
>NW_006434674.1:0-319 GCF_000325575.1 Pteropus alecto
TGCCTAATCTGCTAACAACTTCATCTCTGAGTTTTAAATTTATATGTGTGTGTATACATATATATAATTTATTTAATTAAATTTAAATATACAAGACATTAATTAGACATCTATATGTTCAGAAAAAGGATTGCCCCATTTGCTCCCACCCTCCCTTAGTCCTCCACTTACCCATTATATTAATGCTAACTGCATTCCCTCTGCCATGCTCCCCATCCCCGTGCCCAACTATCAACTACTAATTTGTACTTCTTTAACCCTTCACCCCATTCTCTCAGTTCGCTAACTCCCCTCCCCTCTGTCCATCACCAAATTGTCC
>NW_006434675.1:0-304 GCF_000325575.1 Pteropus alecto
AACAAACCATACAACTAGGGAGAAATCCAAGAAATGACCCTGCAACAGCAGCAGGTAGGATGGGGCGAGGACGCGGGGCTGCCCGGTCCCAAGGGGCTGAGTGAGACGGAGGCTGCAGCTGCAGCTGCGGCCACAGCAGTGGCAGACAAGCAGCTTTTCACGGTGAGGGACCTGCTCGCTCTGACCACCAGAGCCGACTGGGCTGCACGTAGAGAGCACCAGAGACTTACAGGGAGACATTGTCCGAGTGAGGGGCGAGGCGAGACTCTCTCTGTACAGAAGTGCTGGCAGTATCCATTGTTCC
>NW_006434676.1:0-508 GCF_000325575.1 Pteropus alecto
GTGAAGCCATCTGGTCCTGGGCTTTTACTTTTGGGTAGGTTTTTGAGGATTGTTTTCATTTCCATACTGCTGATCCGTCCATTTAGATTTTCTAGTTCTTAATGATTCAGTCTAAGAAGGTTGTATTTTTCCAAATACTGGTCCATTTCTTTAGATAATTATATTTAGTGTTATATATTTTTTCATAGTATTCTTGTATGATCCTTTGTATTTCTTCTAAATTAGTCAACATTTCCCCTCTTTCATCTCTGATTTTGTTTATTTGTGTCTTTTCTTTTTTTTCTTCAGAGAATCTAGCCAGGGGTTTGTCAATTTTATTAACCTTCTAAAAGAACCGGCTTTTTGTTGTATTTTTTCTTTTTTTTTTTTTTCAGTTTTATTAATTTGTTCTTCCCTTTCAATTTTTTTAAGATGAAGTGTTAGGTTGTTTATTTGGGCTCACTCTTGTTTTTGGAGTTAGGTCTGTAATGATATAACTTTCCTCTTATGACCGCTTTTGCCATGTCCC
>NW_006434677.1:0-548 GCF_000325575.1 Pteropus alecto
AGTAAAAATAATATATAGATAGATAGAAAAATAGAAAAATAACAACAAATATATAGAAATGTCGATAGAGATATACATAAATTGATGCATAAATAGAAAGATGACAGATGTATGCGTAGATACATACAGAGATGATAGAGAAATAGATAAATGATGGAGGGAGTAAATGGAAATATGAGTAATAGACTGATAGATAAAATTGACATAGATTGATGGAATAATAAATAGATTTTTAAGTACATGGACCATTATACTGATGTTGTAAAAGTGACATTTTTTAAATGATTTATTAAACATTGTGTAATTTCTAAATATTGTTTCACAGATACATTGATGAATCGATAGAAAAATTCTTAAAGATAAATAATTTGATTCAGATAAAAAAATATATCGATAGATATATGACAGATAGACAAACAGCAACATATAATTTTAATAGATAGGTATAGGTATTTAGATGAATAGATAGATAAATTGATAATTGAATAGATTTGTATATAGACAGAAATATAAACAGACATATAAATAGATATATACATAAATAGTTA
>NW_006434678.1:0-633 GCF_000325575.1 Pteropus alecto
TCCTATTTGGATGCCCTTTATGTCTTTCTCTTGCCGGATTACACTCACTAGGAGCTCCAAACTTATATTGAATAACAGTGGTGATATTAGACAGCCTTGCCTTGTTTCTGGTCTTAGAGGGAAGGTTTCTAGTTTTTCACCATTAAGTATAATGTTGGCTGAGGGTTTGTCATATATGGCCTTTATTATGTTAATGTTCTTTCCTTCTATACTGATTTTGTTAAGTGTTTTGATTATAAATGGATACTGTATCTTGTCGAAGGATTTTTCTGCATCTGTTGATATGATCATATGATTCTTATTTTTAAATTTGTTTATGTGGTGAATCACATTAATTGATTTGCATATGTTGAACCATCCTGTGCCGCTGGGATGAAGCCCACATGATCATGGTAATAATCTTTCTAATATGTTGCAGTATTCGGTTCGCTGGTGTCTTATTTAGGATTTTTGCAATTGTGTTCATGAAAGATATCAGTCTGTAGTTTTCTTTTTTGTTATCTTTACCAGGTTTTGGTAGCAGGGTGATATTGGCCACATAAAATGAGTTGAGAAGTATTGTCTCCTCTTAGATTTTTTGGAAGATTTTGAGAAGAGATAATAAATCTTCTTTGAATGTTTGGTAGAATTCAC
>NW_006434679.1:0-461 GCF_000325575.1 Pteropus alecto
TCCCAACACCATTTTTTGAAGAGACTGTCTTTACCTCATTGTATACAATTGCCTCCTTTGTCAAAGATTAAATGACCGTGTAGCTATGGATTAATTTATGGGATATTTTGTTCCACTGATCTATGAGTGTTTTTATGCTGTTTTTTTAGATTAATTTATTTCTTACCGTGCTATTTTGATTACTATTGCTTTGTAGTATAGCTTGATATCATAGTGTAAAACCTCCAACTTTGTTCTTCTACAGTACTATACTATTTTTGTTATTTTAGAGTGTACTCTCTCAACTTATTAAAAAAATTTCTGTAAAACATTGCTTTTATGCCAGCAGCAGCCTCCTACATCCCGTGTTTACTGTCTTTTGATTGCATCATTTCCCTTGTGCTTGATTTAATTTTCTGACGTTTTGTACAATAACATTTTGAAATATAGTCTGGTCAATGCCAATTTGTATATTCTTTTTC
>NW_006434680.1:0-592 GCF_000325575.1 Pteropus alecto
ATCTATGTGTCTGTTTTTATGCCAGTACCATACTGATTTTATCACTATAGCCTTGTACTATAGTTTGATATCAGGTAGTGTGATACCTCCAACTTTGTTCTCCTTTCTCAAGATTACTGTGTCTTTTCGGGGTCTTTTATGGTTCTGTATAAATTTTAGGATTATTCTTTGAAAAGTGGCATTGGTATTTTGATAGGGATTGCACTGAATCTATAGATTGCTTTTGGTAGTATGGACATTTTAACTATTTAAATCTTTATCCATGAGCATGATATACGCTTCCATTCATTTGTATCTTCTTCAATTTCTTTCTTCAATGACTTATAATTTTCCGAGTACCGGTCTTTTACTACTTTGGTTAAATTTATTCCTAGGTATTTTATTATGTTTGATGCAATTGTAAATAGTATTTTCTTGATTTCTCTTTCTGATAGTTTATCATTGGTATATAAAATGCAACCAATTTTGAATATTAATTTTATATCCTGCTACTTTACTGAATTTATTTATGAAGTCTAACAGTTTTTGGTGGAATCTTTAGGGTTCTCTTCTTATACTATCATGTCATCTGCAAACAATGACAGTTTTACTT
>NW_006434681.1:0-403 GCF_000325575.1 Pteropus alecto
CTAAAATTGCTGATTGATGCAGTGTTGTGATAGGATGTCCAGGAATGACCCCCAAAGTAAAACAGATCCTGTTTCCAACTTCGAGCTTTTTCTGAGTTTCTATTCTACTAATGGTTAAATGAAATTTGGCTTTCCTGGGTATCCGAGATTCTAAAAACTTTGGTGTAATTAAAAACAAAAGATGGATTGTTTAAGTGCAAAGGAGTATTACATCGATGAATGGAAAAAGTATAGCTTTTATCCCATTATTGGTAATATCTCACAGAATCTATGTTGGCCCACTTCACAAGTTGGCTTTGACTTGCTTCTCTGTATGGTTAAAGTATAGCAAACTGAAATGTTTAAAGAACGATTTCAGAGTTAAAAGTTGCGAGACTGAATCTTCAACTTTTCATTACTGAAA
>NW_006434682.1:0-846 GCF_000325575.1 Pteropus alecto
AATTTAGCTTGTCTTTCTGCTAAGCTGTTAAATGTTTTTATAATAATGGAGAAAAAAAAAAAGACTGTCATTCCCATATTAGTTTGCATAACATCCTTCTCTGGGTAACTTAACTGTAATTCGGCATCTTTTTCTTTGCACATCTTTGTGAGTTGAATGTACACATGGAACGTGGACTTGAATTATATAGGTCCCTGATAAAAGTTTTGTTTACTGAAGTGAACATCTTTCCAGTAACCAGGTAGTCCTCATACTCCTTTAATTTTAAAGTTAAGAGTAAAAGAGAAGAGGTGATAACTGTAGTAGGGAAGGGAATTTCATTCATGAGTTTATGGTGAAGCCAAGTCAATGTCTTGAATTCTTTGAAAATAGGCACTGGGACATCCTAGGCTTTAGTACCCAATCAGTATTAGTTGCATTCATCACTGAATGCACAATCAGAGATGTTTTAGACATGTCAGAAAACATCCTTTTGGATCATTTTTTAATTAGAAAGAGAAACACTAAACAGTACAACTATGAAATTGATTGCCAGGATTATGAATGTAATTGGGAAGAGAGTTGCGCAAACAGCTTGGACTGTTTGGACTTGTCGCCTTACTTTTTAATATGTGTTTATAAAGTATTCCAGCAAAAGAAGATGTAGCTTCTGGGAAAATACAAAACATGTCACACGTTTTTGTTGTTGTTGTTGTTGTTTTTTGTAGACTCTCATTCTATACTCCATCACAGCACCAGCCCTGTTTTTAGGTGGAAAGGATTCAGTATAAATATTATTATGCATTCTGAATTTGATGCATATTACTAACTCTGTATTTGTGACCAAAAGTGGTTCTACGAATGCTA
>NW_006434683.1:0-850 GCF_000325575.1 Pteropus alecto
GTGGGGGCGCGGTGGGGGCGGGAGGGAGGCGTGGGGCGGGGGCTGTGTAGAAGGCCTTTGATGGGCAGGGCGTGTCTCAGGAGACGAGACGGGTGGGGGGGTCGGGGTGATCATGCAGGGCCTCCTAGGCCATGACGAGGAGTCGGCAGCCATGGCGGCTGTAAGCAGGGGGGCCCCCGACCGGCTGAGAAGCTGTCGTTTCACCGACACGAGCCCCTTTGCCCTGGCACTAGTCATTCCCGTGAGCGTCAGCCTCAAAGGCCGGACAGCGTGGCCCACCAGAGCCAGCTGCCGTGTTCATCCACTCGTCCTTCACCCAGCACATTTTTGGGGGGCAGTGCCCATGTGCTAGGCCCTTTGCTAGGCACCAGGGTATAAAGTGGTCTGGGTACACCCCCGCCTCGAGCAGTCCCGTGCCATGGCAGACAAGGAGGCCATTGGCCCAGCGCTGGCCAGCCGAGTGAGTGTTGGCTTCCCCAGGGCACAGGACACAGGAAAATCCGAGTCCTCTGGTCTTTTACGAGACCCACCTAAGGCAAACTAGAAAATGAGAGTAATTTCCTGACTGTTAAGAAATGTTAATGAAAAGACTCGAATATGATTAATATTAATGGAACCAGTAAGTTTGGTCAGGGGCACTCAGAAGGTGGCCCCGGAAAGCGAGTTGAAGCATGTCTGGAGGGGGAAGTTAGGGGAGGGAAACCGGGTGGAGGAAGCAGGGTTGGGTCCCTCCTGTGGAAAGCGCGGTGGGGAAGGAGGGCGATGAAGTCGAAATTCGGAAAAAAAATCTTCTATCATTCCCCACACAGATGTTGCAGCCTCACGTCTCAGCCAAGACTCTTTTATGTGC
>NW_006434684.1:0-289 GCF_000325575.1 Pteropus alecto
CTCCTCTCATGACCACACCAAATTACAACTAAACTGCAGAACAATTATCATTTAAAATCTGAAGCCTATCTGTACAGAAATCCTATAACTAAAGATATACAGAAGAATCACATCAAGACTGGTAGGAGGGACGGAGATGAGGAATGAGCTTTTCTCACGTCTGTGTGTGGCAGTTAAAAGTCAGAAGAAATATCTCAGCTGCAGAGGTCCCCCTTGAGAAGTGAGGGGTCCAAGCTTCACACCTGGCTCCCCAGCCTAGGGCTACAGTGCCGGGAAGATAAATCACCAT
>NW_006434685.1:0-1039 GCF_000325575.1 Pteropus alecto
TCTATTATGGAAACTCGTGTCCAGATGCAGTGCCCGGTCTGCACCAGGCGTGGTAAACATATTCCGTGTCTCAAAATCATCACCCCGAGCCAGGCAAATGCAGCCACCGTGCGCCTTTTCATCTCCCCTGAAGTCTGTCGGGAACTTAGCTATTGTTTCCATCTCGTGTGTCCTTTATGGTGTAAAACGTACGTTTGTTACATGTCAGCGACAGAGATGCCCTCACTTTACTGTAACTGGTATAAAACGTACGTTTGTTACGTGTCAGCGACAGAGATGCCCTCACTTTACTGTAACTGGTATAAAACGTACGTTTGTTACGTGTCAGCGACAGAGATGCCCTCACTTTACTGAAACTGGTATAAAACGTACGTTTGTTACATGTCAGCGACAGAGATGCCCTCACTTTACTGTAACTGGTATAGCGGTGACCCGGACACGGACATGGAGACGCACGTCTTTAACATCCTCCGGCTCACGCCAACCCCGCTCTGCCGTGTGTGCTGAGCCCTGAGTTACGCTGGCGCCGGGCAAGGCAGGCATTAGATCTTTAAGACGCCGACGTTAGCTTTAGTCTCTTTAGGAAACAACTGGTCTTCTCTAGTTGTTTCCCTACTCGATGCCAAAATCAAATTCGAGACGGTGGGAAAAAATGACTCGGTAGCCAAGATGCTACGGCCTAATCTTCTTATGAATGAGCCGCACGTATTACATCAGGAATCTAAAGGACAGAGTTTCCCCAGAAGGTGACGATGGGTGAAGACGCCCTCTCTGCCAACGGCCTGCGCTCACTGGCTGGGGTGGGGACCCCGGCACTCGGTAACAGCGGTCACCACTGATGAAGCCTTACCGTGTGCCGGGCCCCGGGCTAAGTGACTTATTCCACATGATTCCATTTTGCAAGGAACGAACCAGAAAGGCTGAACACTTCCATGCGGCTCGGCCGGGCTCCGCAGTCTGGCCGCTTCCCCACGGCTGGGGTCCAGAGCCCCTCAAACCGCGAGGCTCCCCTTAGCCCCCGGGGTGGGGGGGCGGGAAA
>NW_006434686.1:0-603 GCF_000325575.1 Pteropus alecto
GAGGAGGAGGGGGTCACGTGGTACAGCAGAAATCTGTGGGCTCCAAATTTGCACAGATGGCCATGAACTCAGGTCTACTGACCTCCTGTACTTCCTTTTACTCTCTTTCAGTTTTGTCCTCTGTAGAATGAGCCTTGTAACAAATACTGTAAATTTTTGTGAAGCTTAAGTGAATCGTTACATAAAAAAAGCTAACAAAACGTAGCACAATGTAAGATAGATTGGCCAAAACAAAGAAATGATCAAAATGAATATTTCTAATCATTGCTTTTTACATATTGGTAATTTTTTTGTGCATTGTGAGCCGTCTTCAACTTTTTACATATGTAAATATTTTGATTGTTTTTTCCAACACAAATTTTTAAAGAGTTTTTATTTGTCTAGGAACATTGATTGCTTCTCTTTATTTATAATGCTTTCATTTTTTTTCATTTTTCAAAAACTACTCAAGTAATATGCAAGTATATTATTTTTATATAAAAATGCAAAAGAGCAGACAAAACAAGAGTTTTTACAACCACTTTTCTACACCCAACACTCCCCTTCCCAGTATAAGAGCTTATATAGATTTGACGTGTATTCCCTTATACATATAAAAATTTG
>NW_006434686.1:617-1518 GCF_000325575.1 Pteropus alecto
TACATAACATTACCATCCATATTTTTGTAATTTTTTTTTTTCACCTAATACTATGACTTAAATTCTTTGCATCTCAATATATGTAGATAGATCTACCTCATTCTTTAACTGGTATCTGGTATTCTTTTTTTATTCTTTAAAATTTTTTTTCTTAGAATAAAAATTTTTTCTTTTTGTTACCTGTTATTCTTAATTATGGATGTACTGTAACCATTTTCCCATTGATGAGCATTTAGGTTGTATCCAATCTGAGTCATACAGGCAGTGAATACTCTTGCATGTTTGATACTCCAAGATAGTCTTATAGAAGAGAAGAAGGGAGTGAAATTTGAAGTGAATATTAGTGAATATTACAAAATTGCTGTCCAAAATGCTGTAGCCACACCAAAGTGATTTTTTTTTATAACTTGCTTTACTTATTTTTATCAGTCTTAGCTACTTTCTATGTTACTGTCATCTTTTTATAAGCCTTAGATGTAAAGAAAAACAAAACTTCCAATAAACACAAAGAGTCCTAATTATGTGTAATTACAACAATAAATTAAGGGATATACACAAACAGACACACAACCAAAAGAGGTAAAAATAATGACAAAAACATAACTGGGGAGGGGTGAGTAAAAATTCTTGTGATTTTAGAATGTATTCAAACATAAGCGACCCTCAACTTAAAATGGACTGCTATAAATATAGCTTGGCATATAAAAAGCACATCATTACCTCAAAACAAAAATCTATAAGAGATATACAAGCAATAAAGAGAAAGGAATCCAAACACGCTACAGAAATTCATCAATGTAGAAGAGTAGAGAGCAAGAGAATAAAAAAGGAACAGAAAAGAACTATAAAAACAATCAAAAAATAACAAAATGGCAATAACTACATACCTATAAATAATTAC
>NW_006434687.1:0-945 GCF_000325575.1 Pteropus alecto
CAGTAATCCCACTTCTGGGTATTAATCTGAAGAAATCCAAAATACTACTTCAAAGGCACATGAGAATCCATATGTTCATTGCAGCATTATTTACAATAGCCAAGCTATGGAGGCAACCTGAGTGTCCATCAATAGATGAATAGATAAAAAAATGGTGGTACATATATACAATGGGATATTACTCAGCCATAAAAAAGAATGAAATGTTGCCATCTGCAACAATACAGATGGACCTAGAGGGCATTGTGGTGAGTGGAGTAAGTCAAACAGAGAAAGACAAATGCCATGTGATTTCACTTACATGTGGAATCTAAAGAATAAAATAAATGAAGAAACAAAACTGAAACAAACTCAGAGAATATTTTGATGGTTGCCAGATGGGAGAAGGTTGGGGGAATAGGTGAAAAAGAGGAAGAATTAAAAAGTATAATTTGGTGGCCAAAAAATATATGGAAAGATGCTCAACATTACTAACTATTAGAGAAATGTAAATCAAAGCCACAATGAGATACCATCTCACACCTGTAAGGATAGATGTAATCAACAAGACAATAATAACAAATGTTGGAGAGGATGCAGAGAAAAAGGAACCCTCATACACTGCTCGTGGGACTGCAAATTGGTAGTCAATATGTACAGAAGTATGCAAAGACTTGAAAATCCTTATCCAAAAAGATATTTGCATACTGATGTTCATAGCAGCATCATTCACAGTGGTCAGTACATAGATGATTATCCTACGACAGATGATTGGCTAAAGATAGATGATTGGCTAAAGAAGCTGTGGTACATAAATACAATGAAATATTTTCCTATGATAGATGATCGGCTAAAGAAGCTGTGGTACATATATACAATGGATTATCACTCAGCCATAAGAAGAGATGAAATACTGCCATTTCAACCAACTTGGATGGACCCCGAGATAATCATGCTAAGTGAAAT
>NW_006434688.1:0-279 GCF_000325575.1 Pteropus alecto
ACCAACCTGTCTTTACATTTTAGTTACCGATAAGGCGGCTTAGAGATAAAACGGTGAGGTTTTGAGGTCTTTATCTCATTGTATGAGGTTCCAGCCTTTAGGGGGAGCAAGAGATTTCAAATCCCTTTTCCTCCTCATTCCACTCCCGTCCCCTCTGGCTTTGCCCCTCATCAATGGGGGAGTTTTCGCCCAGATCAAAAGAATTGTTGATGGTGGTGTTAGGAGAAGAGAAAAGTCTTGCTGTTTTGTTTCCTGCAATTGATAAAGCAAGTACTCTGG
>NW_006434689.1:0-879 GCF_000325575.1 Pteropus alecto
AAAAAAAAATGTTGGAGGATTTATACTTTCTGGGTTCCAGACTTATTATAAAGCTACGACCATCAAGACTATGTGGTACTGGCATCAAGATATAAAAAGAGAGGAGTAGAAAAAACAGAACCCAGATATAGACCCATACACATATGGTCAACTGATTTACTGTAAATGTACATAGGCAATTCAGTAAAGAAAGAGTTGTCTTTTCAATCAACGATGCTAGAAAAGAATGGACATTTGTATGCAAAAAAAAAAAAAAAAAAGAAAGAAAGAAAAAGAAAACACCGGAAAACAAAAACAGAAAAAGAAGTGTAATTAAATCCAGACCTGGTACCAAGCAGAAAAATTTACTCATAATAGGTTATAGATCTAAATGTAAAATAAAAATTATAAAACTTTTAAAAGAAAAAATATATATGAAAATCTTTTTTACCTTATTTTAGGCAAAGATTACTTAAATATACCACCAAAAGTGAGATTCGTGAGAAAAAAAATTGAAACTTTGACTTCACCAAAATTAATTGCTCTTTGAAAGACACTATTAGGAGAATGAAAAGTCAGCCACAGAGAAAATATATGTAAATCAAATATGTGATAACGGACTTCTCTACAGAATATATGAAGAACTTTCAAAGCTCAATAATAATAAAATAAGAAACAAATTTTTTAAATGGGCAAAAGATTTGAGAAGACATTTCATCAAAGAAGAGAGATAGATGGCAAATAAGCACATGAAAAGATTCTCGAAATGCATGAGACAGCTATGAGAATGTCTAAAATTAAAATAATAATACCAAGTTTTGACAAAGATGTGGAACATCTGGAACCCTCATACACTGCTGGTGAGATGTGAAATGGTGCAGCCACTTTGGAAAACAGTTT
>NW_006434690.1:0-540 GCF_000325575.1 Pteropus alecto
G
This sequence comes from Pteropus alecto, assembly GCF_000325575.1. Taxonomy (NCBI): domain Eukaryota; kingdom Metazoa; phylum Chordata; class Mammalia; order Chiroptera; family Pteropodidae; genus Pteropus; species Pteropus alecto. The sequence continues at coordinate 2 of NW_006434690.1, forward strand.
CCTGAGAGAAACAACCTCACACGATTCCGTGGCCGGTCGGCGCATCTGTCAGCAAACTGACCGGCCGTGCTGACGTGCGGGGTCAGCTGAGCTTCTGTCACAGAGGTTGCGGCCCGGGCTCCGCTGCCCCCTGCCCCCGGAAGGCGTCACGTGACCTTGCTGGGCTTGCCGCCCTGTCCTGGTCTCGGGAAGCGGACGGGGAGGCGTGTCGGTCCTGCTGCTGCTGTGATACACCACGGCGACCGGTCACTCGAGACGACACACTGGTCATCGACAGCTCTGCGGGACGGAACCCAAGTGCCGGCAGGGCTGGCTCCTCGGGAGGCTCCGGGGTGGTGTCTGCACCCGGCCTTTCCCAGGCTTGCTTGGCGCATACGGACAAACCGGGCCAGAGCGCGAAGGTGACCGAGAGGACCCTCCCCTAAGAGCCGCAGACGAACGAGGCCCTCCGACACCTCCCTGGCCGACTTCCGGCCCGCCGGACTGCGGGAGGACCAGCGTGCGTAGTTCTGAGCCCCAGGGTGGGAGTGATTCGTCCC
>NW_006434691.1:0-431 GCF_000325575.1 Pteropus alecto
ACGCTCACACACACGTACACACATACACATGCACAAACACTTGCACACTCACGCACACACATGCACACACTTTCACACATGCACACACGCGCTCGCACACATTCATACATGCACGCACGCACACATGCTCACACGCACACGCTCACACACATACACACGCTCACACACACGTTCACATGGACGCACACATATACACGTGCACACACGCTCACACACATGCACACGCTCTCACACACTCGCACACACATTCACGCATGCACACACGCGCTCACACACGTTCATACATGCATGCATGCACACATGCTCACACGCACACACACATGCACACACACACCTCATTTGTGCAACTCGCTGTGCACGGGCCCCTCCAGCACGGGGGGCCATGGAAACCGCTCTCCGCCCCGCCCTCGCTCATGGCCGTGTTGGTGCTC
>NW_006434692.1:0-828 GCF_000325575.1 Pteropus alecto
GATGTTAAGCCACATTCAATTCAAGATACCTTCTTATCTCTAGAATTAAAAAGTGAGATAGAGTTAAAAACAGAGATATGATATAATATAGTAGTGAGGCAAGTGATTTCATTTAATCAAGGTAATAGCTTTTGTTTTTGCTGAAGGATGAGAGGACTTGCAAGTTAGAGAACAGAGTTGTTCAAAAATATGTTTAGCAAATTAATTACCAGTGTACATATGACATGATAGTTTTGGTGGTGGTTTATTTTTAGTCTGACTGGCAACTATCTAAAGCATGTTTGACTGTACCTTTATTTTCAAAAGCTCCATTTAAAAAAATATATATATATATTTATGATAAAACTCACTTTTTTCTATTGAAAAAAATATTTAGTGAGAAGTACTGATTCTAAGAGTTTGAGTGGATGTCTATGTCCTAATTATCACTCATCAAATGTCAACATATTAGTTTTAGTCGTAAAGTTTTTCAGATTTCAAAAAGACTTGACAGCTCACTGAAATTTTTATCACACTTTATAATAGATATTATGACAATTCACTTGGTACATTACAAAATAACCACTGAGAGTGACAGACACAAACTTAGGTAAAAGTTTTAGACATTTGAGAGATTTGATATCACTCGTTTAAAGACATGCTAACTCTCTCACCATAAAAAAAGCCACATTTATGAAATTATAAAATAATTCCCTATGGGCCCTGATAGCTCACTTGTCATAAGTAGAAGCAGCTCCTATAATACATTTTAAAGTTTTCATTTCTTTTTCCTTTATCTGAGCTCCCAATTTTATAAATCATGAAGCCCATTGCAAACATTCCTTCCTA
>NW_006434693.1:0-420 GCF_000325575.1 Pteropus alecto
CAGAAGGTGGACGAAGGCGGGGGTCCAAGTGGTCCACACAGAGGTCGTGGGACGACATCCGAGGAAGGTCGAGGCCTTGGCAGTGAGTTATCTCACACCCACACACGCGAGTGCACACATGCACACAGAGACACGCACGTGCACACAAATGCACATGTGCATTCACACACATCACATGCATCCACACACATATACATATCCACGTATGTTCACACGTGCAGATATACACACAGAAACACATGCACACATATGCATGCACATGCCACCTATATACGTATATACACACAGACAAATATATCTACACACGGACACAGGTGCACACACCTATACACACACATACACCAGAGAGACATGGACGTGCACATGCGGACGTGCATGTACACACCCAGGCAGCCACATGCACAGACACACACTAGCACA
>NW_006434694.1:0-520 GCF_000325575.1 Pteropus alecto
TAGATATATAGAGATATATTATACATATCTGTATATGTAATATACAGATATGTATATATAATATATATAACTATATATCTACATAGATATTGTACGTGTGTGTGTGTATGAATGTCCTTTACATATTCCTCATGGTAACCACACACCAAAAATATTGAATTGAAGCATGTAACATAAAACAATAAAAAACAGAGGGAAAAGCCATAAGAGCCAACCAAAATAAAGAAAACAGAAACAGGACAAGGAAGCAACGGAAACACTGAGCTACCAGAAAACAAAAGATAAAATTGCTATAAGAAGATCTCATATCTCGATAATCACCCTAAATATAAATGGACTGAACTCACAAATAAAAAGAAACAGAGTTGCGGAATGGATCAAAAAAAAAAAAAGTCAAAAACAAAAACTAACCATATGCGGCCTCTAGGAGACACATCTCAGTTCCAAAGACAAATATAGACTCAAAGTGAGGGAGTGGATAATGGTATTTCAAGCAAATGGCATTCAGACAAAAGTGGGA
>NW_006434695.1:0-804 GCF_000325575.1 Pteropus alecto
GCAAAAATCAACTGTTGTTCCTATGTGATCCTGTCTCATTTCTCTGTCTTCTGCCCTGATGACTGGACCCTGCAGTTTTCCCAGGCAGGGCTTATCGGGGAACTCGCCACAGAAACTCTCTGCTCCTTCTCTCCTCCCCTCCTCCTGCAGAGAGCTCCAGTGGCCATGCAAGGCAGCTTCATTATTACTCCCAGCCCACTGCCCAACACCCGCGGTTCTGACCTGTGGTAGCTCTTATGCACAGATCCCACACTCAGACATGCCGGTTTGCAGTTTGGGTGTTTTTTGTTGATTTTTAGATGTTCGGCTTATTGTTGTTTCAAGAGGAGGGATCTGGGGACATCTCTCACTCTGCCATATTTCCAAAGATCTGTTTGGATCTTTGTTCTTTTCTATTCTCCTCTTGCTCTCTTTTCTTGTGTATTGAGACTTTTCTTTAGTGTTATGTTGAATTCCTTTTTCTTTATTTTTCGTTTATCATAAGTTTTTGGTTTGTTGTTACCATGAGCTTCATATATAACAGTTTACATTTCTAGCACTCTATTTTAAATTGATGATTGCTTAAGTTTGAACACATTCTTATAGCACTAAAAATTTTACCCAGCCTTTCACGTTTTATGTTTTTGACACCATATTTTACATCTTTTGTGTGTGTGTGTTTGTAGATCCCTTAAGTAATTATTTTAGATAGACATAATTTTACTACTTCCATCTTTTAAGCTTCATATTAGCTTTATAATTGGTTGATCTACTATTTTTACTAAGTGTTTACCTTTATCAGTGAGATTTTTTTCTTTCCTATAT
>NW_006434696.1:0-311 GCF_000325575.1 Pteropus alecto
ATGTCCCCCTCTCCTGCACGTGCACATGCACGCACACATGCACATGCACGCACGTACACATGCACATGCACACACGCATGTGCACACACACTCACGCATGTGCACACATGCACACACTTACATGCATACACAGGCACACACATGCATGTGTGTGCACATATGCATGTACGCACACATCCACACAGCACACGTGCACACGCACATGCACACACGTATGCACACACACATGCACACACACATGCACACACACACACATACTTCCCTCACTATGCCTGTCCTGTGTGTGTGGCCTGTTGGTCACAACCACTGAG
>NW_006434697.1:0-628 GCF_000325575.1 Pteropus alecto
AGTCCACAGAGCTTCTTCAGACCTGAGCCATTTGATGTGTGTGTATGTGCACATGTGTATGTTTGCATTTATGCGCGTATGTGTGCACATGTGTGTATGTGTGTATGTGTGTGTGCATGGGCACATGTGCATAGGTGTATGTGTGCGCATGTGTGTGCGCATGTGTGTATGTGCGTGCACATGTGTGCATGTGAGTGTACATGGGAATGTGCATGTGCACATGTGTATATATGCATGTGCATGTGTGTGCATGTGCATGTGTGTACGTGTGTGCATGTGTGCATGTGTGCCTCTGTGTGTGACCATGTGCATTGCATGCCTGTGTGCATGTGCATGTGTGTATGTGTGTATGCATGTTCATGTGTGTGCATGTGTGTACGCACATGTGCATATGTGTGTGCATATGTGTGTGCATGCGTGCATGTGTGTCTATGTGTCCATGCGTATGGCCATGTGCATGTATGTGTGCACGTGCACATGTGTGTGTGCATGTGTCCATGTGTCCGTGCGTATGGCCATGTACATGTGTGTGCATGTGTGTGCACGTGTGTGCATGTGTGCCCATGTGTCCGTGCGTATGGCCATGTGCATGGGTGTGCATGTGTGCGTGTGTGCGTGTGTGCGTGTG
>NW_006434698.1:0-1035 GCF_000325575.1 Pteropus alecto
AGAGACTCTGACGCTGTGCAATCTTGCCCATGTCCCCAGTGGAACCTTAGATTTCTAGGGGACATAGTTGAGAACGACCAGTTATGAGAAAATCCTAAATAACTCCTTTGAATTAAAATTGCTGATACTTTGTTTTCCTGTGTATACTTTCCTCACTTCCATATTTCCGATAAATGGAAAAGCATAAATCAAATTACAGATGTGTCCTGCTTGTTAATTTTGGACTTCCAGCTCCTTCCACCGTCTGAACACAATCCTCACCTAGAAGTAAACATAAAAGTCATGACACTATCGATTTAGGAAAAGAGCATATTGGGGAAAAGATAACATAACACCGGTAGTTCCTTAATGTACATCGTGCAAAATGTGATTTACATTTTATATATTGTTTATGAATGGTAATATGAAATTGTTCAATAACAGCCTCTCCCTTCATCTGGTATTGAAGGTTTTGGTTTTATAAGGCCTTTCTAGTGACGATGTCACATTATTCATTCTATAAGCCCTGCCTTTCATGCCATTATCAAAAAAAGTGTTATGGAAAAATCTTTGAAAACACTGGGAAACGCGTTAGACAACAAATTTGTCTAGTCACACCTAAACTTTCAAGAGGCATTGTCATTGTCACCACAGTGTTTATCATGTTCAGTATACTATTTTAAACCTTGTTTCGGGCATTTAGTGAGAGGATACCTTTTACAAGAAAGGTTTAAAGAAGAACGCTCTAGATGGGGACACTGTAATGTAGTTTGAAATATTTTGACACATTTTAAAATTAAGTAGACTGACTAAAATTAGTTGACTGTTTAAAAATTGGCCATAATTTCTAGAGAAAACCAAGTTACAATGAAAGGATTTTTATTGTTTTTGTTGTTGCAAATTCTAGAATGTCATCAATCAGAAACTAAGTTTGAAAACTGGCTCTCGTCCATATTTCTCCTTTCTTCAAGCAGATTTTCTGAAATCTTTGTGTCCATATGAATAAAGAAATGTTTCAGTTCTATTACACACAGCTAAATATTTTTACGTATTTTT
>NW_006434698.1:1792-2893 GCF_000325575.1 Pteropus alecto
TGATAAAGTATATATTTACTCCTCATTTATTCCACAGCTTGTTAAAAATCTCAGAGGTCCACATATCTCTCTTCATTTCCGGCTCCCCGCTTCCTTTCCTCTGCCATCCTTATGGAACTGTCAGCCTGCACACTGAAACTATTGTCAGAAACTGGGCTTCATCGACTCCTCGTGTTCTTGCTAGTGATATAACACCCATTAACCAGACCCATCTAGTAATGCTGAGCCAAGCCATTACAGTTCCTAAAGCTGTCACCTGCTGGGTGACATTTCCATCTCTAGTCATTGACTTTGTCCTTGGTCTACCTTTTGCCCTGGGGAGGGAAACTCCTAATTCCTTTGCAGGAATAAAAACACCCAGATCTATTTAGTTCTTGTCTAATAATTCGGCCATATCTCTTGCTCCTTACTCTATTCTGCCCCTTAGCTCTAGCGTCTAGCCAAACTAGACTAATTCTAATTCCACAAATGTTTTTCCTCATCTCTTATCTTTGCATCTTTCTTTCCCTTTATGTGGCATAATTCTTCCTTGTCATTCAGGTATCATCTTCAATATTACCACCACCAAAAAGTGTACAATATCGACACAAAACTCGGATGTCTCATCTGTGTGTTTCAGTACTGTCCTGTTTTATATTTGTCATGGTATATATGACTCTAAATGGAGATTACCTGTTTATCTGTTTTTATTTTTTCATGTATACTATGTAATTATTCAGAAGTGGACTGTGTCATCTTCATTTTGTTACTTTAGTGCTTGCCATACTAACTTAGCACATGGTTGTGGGATAAATGAATGAAGAAGGAGAAAACCAAAAACTGACACTCAGCCATGATTGCAATTAATTCAGTGTGCAATCTTGGGAAATTATATTTTAGTAACGCCACATTGTGTATTGTGGTCACATATAAACTTTTTCATTCTCCTTAACACGTATACTTAGTTGTATTTTAGATAAAGAATATACTTTTTTTCTTTCCAGCTGAAGCTGAACTTGAATTTGAATCCTGTAGACTGTCTTCTCTTGTATGATCTATTGATGACTTAAGCCTGTATCAAGATTTAGTTTTGAAAATGTCACAAAAATATGTACAGATTTT
>NW_006434699.1:0-311 GCF_000325575.1 Pteropus alecto
TGCAGTGAGTCCGACAGAGAGGGACAAATACCATGTGACTTCACCTATATGTGGAATCCAAACAACAAGGTAAATGAACAAACAGAGGAGAAACAAACGCATAGATACAGAGAACGTTTTGATGGTTTCCACATGGGTCCTCTGTTGGGTGTCTGGATGGGGGAAAAAAAGGTTAAGAAATGGAAATTGGTGGACACAATATTATAGTCATGAGGATATAAAGTATAATAGGGGAACGTAGTCAATAATATTGTAATAATTATGTATTAGATGGATACTAGATTGAAAGAGAGATTGCCTTGTAAGTTATA
>NW_006434700.1:0-815 GCF_000325575.1 Pteropus alecto
ATTTTGGGGGCGCAGCTCAGAGGAGGCTTCCTGGAGGTTTTCTCTTGCACTGGACCTCGACGTAGGCGGGGACCTTGTCTTCTACTTTTTAGGACGCACTGTCTGACCTTATACCGCTGACGCTGGGCAAAACCTTATTATTCTCTTCAGAGTGCACAGTTTCACGTCTCGGTGAGTTCTCACTCCCCTGGACCGGACTCACCAGTTTGTTTAGGAGTGGACTCTGGCAGAGGGTCATGATCGCTTGTTGAGAATTATCTAATGAATAAACTAACTCTCGGTTACCAGCGACAGAAAACGAGCTAAGGCCTGCTTCTGTTAAAAAGGGATTTTTTTCGAATCACAAATCTGAAAACTCCTGGGGCATTTCCTGGCTTCAGACATAATAGTCTCTAGTGGCTCGACCAATGCCCTCAAAACGGGCATTTATTCTCTAAGCCGCTCAGCATCTCCCCGCTGGCTCTGTTCTCAGCGGGGCCCAGTCATCACAGCGGCGACAGCTGCCACCGACTTCGGTCTCATGTCTCCGTCTCTCCAGCCCCCGTGCAGGCATTGTCTTCCCTAACCATGGAAACAGGAGTCCCCAGACCGGGTCTCTCAGAACTAATTTGGGTCATGTGTTAACATTTGAAATGATCGGTGTCGTCAGAGGAATGAAATCAGTAACTGCAAGGGGTCCCCAACCCCTGGCCGCAGACCAGTACCGTCCATGGCCTGTTAGCAACCAGGTTGCACAGCAGGAGCTGAGTGGCGGGCGAGCGAGCGAAGCTCCATCCGGATTGGCAGCCGCTCCCCAGCGCCAGCATCACCGCCTC
>NW_006434701.1:0-658 GCF_000325575.1 Pteropus alecto
ACCCTAACCCTAACACTAACCCTAAAATAACCCTATCCCCACCCTAGCTAACGCTAACATTAACACTAAACCTAATGGTAAACTTAATACAAACCCTAATCCCAACCCTAACATAACCATACCTAAATCTTACCCTAAAAAAATTAACCGTAATACTAATCTAAACCTAACCCTTTCCTTAATTGTAACCCTAATTTAAACCTAACCCTTACCATACCAATATCTTTAAACCTAACATTAACCCTAACCCTAACCCGAACCTTAAACCTAAAACCAAACCTCAAGCTAATGCTAACCATACCCCTAAAACAAACCCTTACCTTAAACGTCACCCTCACACTTACCCTAACACTAACCCTAACAGTAACCTTATCCTAACCATAAACGTAACTATAACACTAACCATAAATAAAAACTAACACAAATCCTATCACTAACCTCGACCCTAACCTACACCGAACCCTATCGCTATCGCTAACCATAACACTAACATAACCTTAAACCTAACCTGTCACCCTAACCCTAACCTAAACCTAACCATGACCGTAACCCTAATTATAAACATAAAGCTAACCCTTACCCTAACCATACCCAAAACCTAAACCTAACCTAACCCTAAACAAAACCCTATGCCAAACCTCTAACCATAACCTTAACA
>NW_006434702.1:0-4419 GCF_000325575.1 Pteropus alecto
CTGTCCACTGGGTGAACTGTGTTTTTCTTTCAGGGACAATTGACGTTCGCAACTGTGGCCAACGGGTTCCCTCAGGAGGAGTGACAATGTCTGGACCCATCACAGAGGGCCTTGAGCAAACATGTCCTGTTGGAGAACTACAAAAAACTTCTGAAAATTGCTGGCTGCATTTGTGTATCTCTGCATTTTCTCTTGTGACTCTTGGAAGCTTCTGATAATCAGTCTCTGGAATCCCTGTTCTTGAGACAGTGATTAAAGCTGTTTTGATTGGGGAGCATAGGCTTCCTCATGTGACCCAGGCTTGGAACGGAAAAAGGTTGCATGATAAAATGATAGCTATTAAGAAATCAGATAACAGGGAAGACTTTCCACTTTGGTGGGCAATATTCTAAGCTCTCCTCTGTAATATTGACAGATTCTGTGAGGGAAATAGATACATTAACCTATTCTAACATGGAGGAATCGGGAACACGGACTTGAAATTCCTCATGTCCGTTCGTACAAAGCAAAAGGACATTTTGCAGTGAAACAGAAAATGGTTTCCTCATTTTATCGAGGTACCTTAAGTTGTGACGAAACTTTATAAGGTCATGTTTGAAGGCTCCTTAGGATTAGAAATTATAAAGCAGAAAATATATGCCACCTGTTCCCAGTGCTGCTGGGATTTCTTCACCACATCACAGGATCTCCACTACTTTCTTCACAAAGTCGACGGATGAGGCAAGAGCGGAACTTAAAAAATAACTCATCATAAAATTGCTCAGCATGTGCACAGACTCTCCCAGGCCCCAAAGCAATGGAAGAGCAGGCAGACCCCACTGGCACACACAGGCCAAAGGGAGGATGTTGGCCCCCTCTGGAATGTGACGGACATCACGGAAAAGGTGGAGAGAATCCCTACAGGATGTTAGAACAAGGGACATGTTGAAGAGACATGTCCCTCTGTGACAGCAACAGAAAGGAACATGGGCTTCTCAGATCCTTTCCACTGAAGCAGAGCATCCCAATTGACATTTTAAGGTCCGGTTTCCTCCGTGACATTTGGCCCTCTTATCTGTGTCATCTGCATCCTTCATTCTCACCTACCTGAGTGGATGGACAACGCGAAATAAGTTAGAGCTATTGCTGCTTAGTCTTTCATTTCTTTGAAAAGTTTGCATATCATTTGTGCCGAGATGTCCAGTAGAAATTTAATATACTTGAACATACGTTATTAATATGATTCTTATGAAGTAGAGTATGTCTGTGACATGACTGTGGAAGATAATGAAAGTTGACAGGGACAAAGCCTGATAGATTAAAGCCTCTACTTCAAAAGCCAGTTACCTTGCTTTCTTTTCCCTGGGCAGCAGAGAACAGAAGGCACATGAGACACCATCGGCCATGTGTGCATTGTGGACCATGCAGCCTGGGCTGCAGAGCCAGATGATGGGCTCCTCGGGGTGCAAAAGAGTCTATGAGTTGAAGATGAATGAAGGTCGTCATGTTGAATGTCTTATCATAGAGAATGACTGAAACCACCACGAGAATAACTGCATTCAATGAAGATATAAGTAGCTGCAGATGAAAGTTCAAGTCCTTAGCTGTGGTGTTTAAAACTCTTTCATTGCCTAAGAGGTGTGGCATGCAACATTTTGGAAAGAAAAATTGATGAAATGATGAAAATAAATTTATTTCACATTAATCACCTCACAATAAATTATGTAAAAAGTACATATTTGAACTTTTAATTGATAAGCAATATTGGAGAGAAGGCTCTGGGACAAAGAACAAAAGTATTCTAGAGAGCTGACCTTGACTCTCATAAGAAGAAAAGAAAACAAGTAGATGAAGACAACCTCGCTGGGCAGGAACGTCAGTAGTAGGGAATCAGAGGTCACAGGCTACAAACCCACAGGTTTTTGGAGGAAAAGTAGACAGAGCCTCTGACCCAGGACAGAACCTGCACCTGGGAAGCTGCCATTTCATCCTCATCCTACTACTACTCTAAGTTGTTTGCTCGCAGGATGGTACGTGAGGAACCATGGCGGCATCTTGAGAATGTGCATCTAGGGGCATCAACACAACCCCTTCACCTGCTTTCACCACATTCACAAGCAAAAGAACCTTGAAATGCCAAAAAGGCCACCTGCTCCTGTCCATTGTCACAGGAGAGAGTCAGGGACAATGAGATCCTATGTAAAGACCAAACTATGAGCTTTTTTCTTTCCTATCTACCCGTGCTCTCCCTTCCACAGACGTCCAAAGATTCCCACGGCAATGAGAACGAGGGCTGCTCTCTTGGCCCCCCATCGCCCTCTGCACCCTATTACCCGCCCTTGACCAAAGTCTGTTCCCATTTCTCACAAAAGTGTCCAGGAATCCTTCTGCCAATCACTGGCCTCGCCTTAGTATCATCTGGAACAACTCGTTAACACAACGATGATGCTCCACCCAGATCAGTTGTCCAATCTGTGGGGTGTTGGGCTCAGGTGATGTCATGTCTTAAAACCCCTCACATGACGTAGTAGGAACCCACATGGGAACTTGAGCTTGAATGAGCATGCAGATCCCTTGGGATTCAGGGCCCACTCTAAGACTGCACACCTCTGTAGTCTGAAGGGGGCCCATGAAATGACATCTGTAAGTCTTTCTTGGTGGTGCTGATCTTGCTCTCTCAGACCTGTTTCAGCAGCACTTCATTTCTTCCTCTTATTATTGCTTTCTTTTGTTTGCTTTTAGTTTTTCTTTCAGTTTTTTGTTTTTTTGAAAATGTCCTTATAGAACAAAAGCTAAATATATGTGAATAGTAGGCATACTGAAAGGGAGTGTAGAGTAGTGGTCCAGAGGGATTTTTCGTTATAGTGTCTAATCAATTTATTTTTGTAAAAGCGTAGTGTTTTAAAATTATAGATAACTGCTCATCAGTTTTCCAAAGTGAATATATGTTGTACTTTCCTTGTCCGCAATATATGAGAATTCTAATTCCTCCACTTTCTCACTGATGCATAGTGTTACCATAGTTTTGAATTGAGCCATTCTAGAAAAGATAAAGAGCTATCTCAGTATAGTTTCCCTGGTGATTACAACGAATGCATTTTGAATAATGTGATGTATATAACTGGAGAGGGAGAGGGGCAAAAGGGAAGGGGGAGAGGGGAAGGGATGGAAGGAATGGATTCGAATAATATTGTCCCTTAAAAAATTTCATAAGCAACACCATGGATGAACCTTGAGAATATTATCTAAGTGAAATAAGCTAGACACGCAAAGAGAGTGATTGTATGATTTCAATTTTACCTAGAATTTAAAATGTCAAACTCATAAAAGCAAAGAGGAAAATGGTGGTTTCCAGGGTCTGAGGTGGGGAAAATGGACAGACGTTGGTCAAAACGTCTCAAATTTCAGTTATGTAAGATGAATAAGTCTGGGGATCTAATGTACAGTTTGAGGACTATAGATAATGATACCGTGTTGTGTGTTTGAATTTTCTAGGAGAGTAGTTTAATGTCCCTCACACACATACTCCCGTCTTTTCAAAGCCTGCTCAACAGAGACTAATTCCCAGAGTTCATATAATTTTAATCTATTTAAGACAATTTTGTGCCTTTCATAACATAAAGTAACAAGTAATTTAATGTAAAACCTTAGAATTTTCTGGAAAAATTATATTAGAAGCTATTTTATTCTTTAAAGGGTTAAAAAGTATTAATGAAAACTCTTCCGTACATAGATGACCCATTGGGGGGAGGGACATCAATACTCACACAACAGAGAAAGAAAACTGGCCCCAATGAAGCCCAAGTCTCCTGTAAATCACTCCTTCCTCTCACTGACGCCGCAATCCTGAATTCAACCATTTAACCACTTACTGTAGACCATATTTCTGAATGGTAGGGGCCATGATTGCTTCATCAGATTTTCAAGGACTATATAACGTGGAAACAACGGATTTATCTATTAGTTTGCACCGCTACACCTGCTCAGTATTCTTCACCAAAACAGCAGAGACCTGGAGTGCCTCCCCCCTGGGTTGCCCGCCGAAATATCCCACAAGGAAAATGTTCAATATGCCTGGTTGTAAATCTGCTGTCAGCTTTACCCCTTGAATCAGGGAACACGGTGGGAAAGTTGGAGAGTTGAGGCAGGTGGGTGTGTGGTAGAGTGCACAGTAAGAAGGCGATACAGGGCAAAGGTAGCCTGTGGATGAGGTGTAGTTGCAGAAAATAAAGTGCGTGTGGAATTGGAGGTGTGGGAGAGGGTGCAAAAGGAAATGAAGCTTGCAGGGGAAATGAAATGGACACGGGTGGACGAATGGCATGGGACAAGGGAGGAGTTGAGGGGACAGGGGTATCAGAGGGCAGCAGTGAGCTAAAGGACCCAGGAAAAAAGGCTACAATTACAGACTCGAGGAGTAATGGAGCACAGTCATGAAAAAAG
>NW_006434702.1:4516-6494 GCF_000325575.1 Pteropus alecto
GGAAAGTGTGAGAGTTGAGGCAGGTGGGTGTGTGGTAGAGTGCACAGTAAGAAGGCGATACAGGGCAAAGGTAGCCTGTGGATGAGGTGTAGTTGCAGAAAATAAAGTGCGTGTGGAATTGGAGGTGTGGGAGAGGGTGCAAAAGGAAATGAAGCTTGCAGGGGAAATGAAATGGACACGGGTGGACGAATGGCATGGGACAAGGGAGGAGTTGAGGGGACAGGGGTATCAGAGGGCAGCAGTGAGCTAAAGGACCCAGGAAAAAAGGCTACAATTACAGACTCGAGGAGTAATGGAGCACAGTCATGAAAAAAGGGGGTAGATGGGGCATGCTCACCACAGGAGGGCTGGCAACAGAAAGAATGCAATAATTGCACTGGGGTCACTGAAACGCAGGATCAGATATAGGGCGAGGAGGAAGGCTGGCACAGGACTGAAGGAAGGGTAGAGTTTAAACCTGATGCTCTTGGAATGCTGGGATAGATTTCCTAGAGGGGTGAAAGTCCAAATGGCATAGACTAGAGCTGATGTGGCAATATGCATGTCTTAGATGATTGTGTGGCAATAAAGGGGCAGGTAGTCGAGGACATGGAAGTCAAGGACATGGAGGTTGATCCATTAGATGATGATGTGGGATAGAGCTCGTCTGAGGTTGCAGGAAAACGAAGGAGGAGGTTGAGCGGGATGGACGGTGGGGGGGGGGCGATGAACAAGGCACAGTGAAAGTCAGAAATTCATTCCTTTACTCAATTTCCTCATTTGCAATTGATTCACAATTTACTCTTGGTTTTCAAAAACTTTTAGTTCAGCAGACAGGAATCTTGTGTGTAAAAAGTACTCCTGAAAGCCTCTTAAGCTGAATATACAATATAGGAGTGCAGGTAAAATTTAGGGGGAACAACAATTCCCAGCCTTTTCTGTGATGCCAGTTACAGAGTTACCCTAGGGGGTCCAGCAGATGTTTACTAGTCCCCAGTACTTAGTGATAAAAATAAATGTCTGTGGCTGTCTTAATACCACGCTTTGCTTCGTCTTAAAGAATTTATACCGAAAATCTGATAGGATGAAACTCCTTTTATTTCTTGTGGCATTTCTAAAATTCAGCACCTGCTTTATTGTAAGAAAATAAAACATAGTAACACTAATTATATTTGAAGTAATCCTTTCTTCTTCTTCCTTGTAAGAAGCTATCCCAAGAGGTAACCATTAGTAATAGTTTCATTATTGGCTATATTGTAATATTTGTCATTGAAAACAATCACACTCATGTTCTATTATAAAATATTTAAGTACTAAAATAAAAGTCCCCACTAGTTACCCCTTGCCCAACACTACTTTGATTTCCAGATGGAACAATTTGCATGTTTTCTAGGGGTATTTACATAATTTGGGATATGACATGCCATTACATATTAACATACAGGAACGTATCAATATGGACATACATGTTGTCATACTGGACTTACTGTCCATTTAAAATTAACTGTTCTCATTTACAGAAAGAAACTTTAGACAAAATCTGAATGTGTATTTATCATGTTAGGCTCTCTCCGTCTACACTCACACTGACAGGTAAAGACATAGTAGATTAATGTCTACTCTATGTGGGTTTACGAGTGCAAATAACATGAAAAACACAAATGACCAATGAGGAAGAAACAAGTTCAAGAAACTCTAGTATAGTCAAGTATTGCAACAATACTAAAATGCTGAGATAACTCCGTCAATCCTCATGTGAAAACGTCTCCAAAATACCATGCTATAATGCAAGTAATTAAATAGTATTTTTATCATGCAAACCAAAGGATATTTCAAAAATCTAAACAGCATTTATATGATGCCTGCCATGTTACGAGCATTGTGCTAGATGCTTGACTAATGTTAACACACTTCTTATAATAATGCTGTAGTGGGTACTCTTGATATAATATCCATTTTCCACGTGAGGAAAGTGAGACACAGAGCATAATCACTTACC
>NW_006434703.1:0-753 GCF_000325575.1 Pteropus alecto
GAGTACTATTTCATTGTATATATATACCACCTCTTTTTTATCCATGCATCCATGATGGACACCCAGGAGGTTGCCTCTGTATCTTGGCTATTGTAAGTAATGCTGCAATAAACATATGGATGCACATGTCCCTTCAAAGTAGTGTTTTGGGTTTCTTCAGATAAATGCCCCAAAATGGGATTACTGAGTCCTTCTTTGTCTCTTGTTATAGCCTTTGTTTTAAAGTCTATTTTGTCTGGTATAAGTATTGCAACCCAGCTTTTTTTTTTAATTTCTATTTTCATGAAATATATTTTTTAAAAAATCCCTTTACTTTCAATCCACGTGTGTTTTCGATCTGGTGAGTGTCTTGCAGGCAGCATATGTAATATTCTTGTTTTTTTTTTTTTTTTTTTTTTTTTAGCCACCCTATGTCTTTTTTTTTTTTCTATATCTTTTGATAGGAGCATTTAATCCATTTACATTTAAAGTAACTCTTGATAGATATGTAGTTATTGCCAGTTTGTTATTCATATTTTTGATCTTTTTCTCTTTCTTTCTTCTTCTTAAGAAGTCCCTTTTACCTTTCTTGTAATACCAGTGTGGTGGCAATAAACTCCTTTAGCTCTTTCTTGTCTGAGAAGCTCCTTATCTGTCCTTCGATTCTAAATGATAGCTTTTCTTGGTAGAGTAGTCTTGGTTGTCCTTCCTTTTCATCACTTTGGATATTTCATGCATGTCCTTTTAGCCTGCAAAGTTTCTGTTGAGAAATCA
>NW_006434704.1:0-12142 GCF_000325575.1 Pteropus alecto
AGCCTTAACACAGCCTCTTTATTTTACATTTATAAATGTTTTTTCTTTCTAATTTTTCATCTCAATATCTTGGTTCCATTTTTTTTTATGAAGTCCTACTGAGAAACTTTGAGAGCCATAGTCCCCTCAAAACTGCTGAGTTATTCAGCATCTGTGAAAGTTAGCAGCTGCCTCAGTAAATCTGTCTCCTGGAGACAATGTAGGTTGTAGATGGAGGGATTCTGGGTCCAAGCAAGAGGCTTTTTTTTTTTTTCTCTGCCACATATGTAATGTTTCTCTAGTTACTATTTGAATTAGACTACGCAATTCCATGTGAATTGTTTTTCTTTCTCTCTCTTCTTCTTTGCCTCTCTCTTTTGGATACATTTTATCTTGCCAGGTTCTAGACCTTTGGGAAAAGTGGAACAATTTCCAAAGGAAACCGTAAGTATAAAATTATTTACAATGCAATTTGTCCCTAATATAATTAGGAAAGCTGTCTCCTTCGAATTTTCTGTACTATCCGTGGCAAGTGGATTAAGAATTGTTCTTCACTCTTAAGAACCAGAGAAGTTAAATGCTAATTATCTTTTTTGTGAATGTCTGCTTTAAACAATGACCTTGAGCTTGAGGCTATATGCAGCACTAAAATTTATCACGACCTGTTCATAGGAGTTCACAGAGAAAGCAACTAAGTAACTTGGAACAAAATAATACACAATACTGATTTGAGTCTCCATAGAATGATTTAATTCTATAGCCAAACTAGTAAAGGCCATCACAAAGTAGTGATTATATTTAGAAAGGAGACTAAAATTTGAACTTTATATTGAATATTCTGGCTGAGATAAGCTAGGGAAAACTCTCCATATCCAAATAAATGAAGGTGAACTCTGTGGAGATTTTGCAGGATATTGTCACTAATAAGTTGGATCTCATTATAGAAAAGGGATATTTTTTGTTGTTGTTTGAGAGTACGATAGTTTCTATTTCAAAAGCCAATTACTGAGATACTAATAATTTGAAATTTGTGATCATTGGTTACACAACGATTTGTAGTGCTTGTGAACTAAGCAAATAAAAAGAGTAAGCTTTGGTTTGTTGTGCTTATGAATTAAGCAAATAAAAAGAGTAAAGAATATATAAGCTACATTTTTAAGTAAGAAGAAAACATTTTTAAATGTTTCTGTATATTGGTCAAATAAATTGCAAGCTACCTTTTAATCATTCATTAAAATGAGTTCAGAATGACCAGTACTTTTCAACAAATTAGCCTTTGAAAGCAATAAAATCATATTTCATCCACCCGAAACTCTGCGATTTTGCTAATTTAGATCTAACTTGCATCATTAGTCCAAATTAATACTATGTATAAAAAAAATGTTGGCACAAGTTTATACCAAGAGTTGGAAAAGTGTTCTAACTAATCAAGAATTATTAAGCTAAATGGTAGTTGTATACAGTTAAATTACATAAATATACCATAGCCCTTCTAACAATAGGCTTTTACAGGCTTAAATGTACCAAAATGTAAGTCCAACATGAGTAAATGCCTTGGGACATATAAAATGGACAGTATACTAGAAATTTGAGAACTAGAAATAGATAGAAGCTTTTTAAACTTGCAGGCTATGGAGAGTGATGGGCCAAAGGTGCTGGAAACAGCAGAAGAGATCCAGGAGAGGTGTTAGGAGGTGTTGACTTGGTACCAGAGGTTCAAGGAGTTGGTTGCTGAGAGTGACCAGAAGCTTGAAGAGTCCTATCACTACCAGATTTTCAGATGGGATGCAGATGACCTGGAGAAGTGCATCTTGGAGAAACTCAAGATTGCAGGAGATAAGAACTATGAAGACCCAACTAACATACAGGTCATTCAGTTCCACTGAGTTCCCCAGAGCAGACCCTAAAATCTCTAGAAAGGGAAACTTTCTTGTAACGTTAGTGTTTATCTGTTTAACTGCAGGAATATGATGTAATAGAAAGATTAGACTACATATTAGGGACAGTAATTTTGTCTTTAAATAGCCCATACCTTCAACTTCTTAAGCCCATGGATTATTAACAAAGGAAATTAGTTCTAAGTAGCATTCTATGACTATAATATTCATCCAATATTAAACTCTGGGCAAAACAGTGACTGAGAGTTCAAAGAATTTTTTCATATGATTTCAATATTTTGTGACATTAAGGATGGAATTGAAGTGAAGAGACATCGATGCTGCTGAAACAATTGATTTCCACTCTCTCCAGAAACATGAGTTAATTAGAATTTTACTTGTGTTTTTCTTTTCTCAAATGTTTAGTCATTCTCCTTGTTAAGTTCAAATGAGAGGTCCCAGGAGAAGTTTGATGGAAGTTCCCACCCTTACCTGTACTATAGCATGTGACACAGTCATAGTCATAAGAAAGGTTTATATGCAATCAGTACTGGAGAGGGAGCACCTGGAATAAGAATAAAGTGATATTTATTAAATATATCATTTTATATATGAAAACAATAACATAATCTGGTATGCAAAACTCAATTTTTCAAAAGACATTAGTGTAATGACCATCTTCCTCATTGTTCTCTACCGAACTTAATTTTTCTTTTCTGACAAGAAATGTCTCTTTTTTGAAGAGGAAAACCTCCATTACATTCTTTCGTTCCCACAGAAGACAATTAAGACTTTAAAATAATGAGTTCTTTATTGGAGATTTTCCAAAGGCAGTGGGGAAAGGAAAAATACCTACCTCAGTGGTCACTGACCTTGAGCCTGGAACTCTTTGAAAACCTATGTGCGATGGTTCACTCCTAGAGTGACCATTTCTTTTAAGACATGACTCCTCCAGCTATGGTCATAGGTTATTACTTAATCTAGACTGGGCAACAAGCAGTTCTGCCTTGAAAGTAAGAGGAACAGAAAGAACTCTATAACCCAGGGAGATTAGGTTTCATTAGCTATAAACTTTTATTTCTAAACTTCAGGAGAAATATTAGAAACATGAATCCTTCAAAGCAGAGGTGCAAGCAAAATCAAGAGTTATTCTTGAGCTGGAAGAAATCATCAAAGTCCAATTTGCTGAGGGACATTTTGCCCATGAGGATACCAAGGTATAGCTCTTGAAGACAAGTTTCTAATTGTCGATTATGTTATTTGGGCTTTTAAGTGATTATACTGAATATAAACCTTGATAAAGCTGACTTAGAATTAGGGTTCCTGACTCTTATCTTTTCCTAGGGCTGAGGCAAGAAAAATGATGAGATGCCCTTGTGTTTCTTTGGGTGGGGAGAAAAGCTGTAATATAAAACCTGTCATAGATGGCATCACATTCCTCCTTATGCCACTGCAGAATAAATTAACTCAAGATCAAGCCCACTTCAATCTGGTTCTACATTTCCCAGATGAATTGCTTTTCCAAATGTCCTAATTATTTCTTCTAACCTCAGAGGCCTTGTCTTTTAAACTCTTCAAACATGAGATGCTCTCCATGTGAATCTTCTCTGAAATCTTTCTCCCTTTGTCTGAAATGCTTCTTTCTCTTCACAGCCCACATGCTATGATCACTACTGTAGATTTCCAAACCCTCCTGGTCAATTTGGAAAACTCCTAAAATTCCTCATCTTCAAAAAATCTTTCCTGAACACTAAACACTGAAGAACAGCATTTTTTGGAACCCACTGTTAATGTATCTTCTCTTTTCTACCTTTATATGCTCTTTCAACATGTTTTTATTGATATAGTCCATTCAGAATCTTTTTTTCTATATTTTTTTACTGTTTATATATATTTTTTTAATTATTAAAATTTCATATTACATATTTAAAATTAGGGCTGTTTTCTCATGTTTAGTAAATTCTATCTCATTTTACTCTCAACAAAATATAGTCAGGGAATGCAGACATTAACCAGAATAGAACCTTATTAGAAAGAAGAATCCATAACAAGAAAATCTCAAAACTTATTTATTGATATAATTATAAATCTTTTTTGTATTATTCATAGTTTTGCATGGTACCAACTTCCTACATTAATTAAAATATTTGAGAAATGTTTGAAACACCTTTACATCTATCAGAATCACGAGGGCTATGTCAGATTGTATTATGCAGGATTCAGAGAGAAAAGTGGTCTACATGCTACCTTGAGCAATGGAGTAGTTGAAAGACAAGATTTTTGAAGACATGACATAGGTAATAACTTCAATTTTACAAGATATTTACCATATGATCTTCAAGCAAACCTGGCTTCAAACCTTTAACTATATAGTCTCTGAATCCTCTTATTGCTTTGGTGCCACTGATTTGTTTTTTGTGCATAAGCCAGAAAAATTGTAGTTCTTGTACTTTCTAGTGAACAGTTAATGTTGTTTCTTATATGACTTTGTCAGTGCTTAGAATGTCCTCTGCTCATTAACTATCGGTCAAAATTCTACCAGTTTCTCAAGCTCCAGTTCAAATAAACACTCTTCCATGAATTCTTACTCCATCCTGTCTTTGCATTTGTAATTACTTTATTCTCTAAAACCCCAAAGCATTTCTAAAAAATTTAATCTTATGAAAGATAATATCTGGCTTGGTTTAATAGCTATTACCATATATATATATTCTATTTTCTCCTTTAAATATTTGCTAAGCAATTAATGTGCAAGTGAAAGGGAGGAGACATTTCTATCTAAGTCTCTCTATGCACAAGTCCCTGAGTCTGCACCTACTCTACAACCTCTGTGAGTGAGTGGTCTTGCCTCTCCTACCCTAATGTGCATCTGGAGGTATTGTGCTGCCTGTGGGACCTGCTTCTAGAGCTGACTCAGAAGAAGGGAACCCTGCTGCTGCAAGCCCTGAAGCTCCAGCATTACTTACAGGAGTGTGCCAACATCTTGGTGTGGATTGGAGACAAGGCATAGGACAAAACAGTATGCATGAGACTTTCTACCTCTCTATCTCAGGCATAAAGAAGTCAGGGTGTCTGTTCCTGGACATTGTTCCTTGGAAAAAGGAGGAATTTTGGCAAAGATTTAGGAGTATTCTAGAGGTGGTTAACACTGGGTGGGGGAGGAGGGTAAATCTACGTATATGAATATGAAGAAGGCAAGATTTACACCAAAACTGTGCATTAAAAGATGATCTAGGCTTGTCCCTCTTTTACCTTCCATGATCCTCAACTGCCTCCTTCTATATTTTTGCTCTTACTTCAGGTCCAAGCTGAGACTATTGCAAGCTCTTTCCATAGCCCCTTGTATCTCTATGCCTATAATTATAGAGATTCCTATTTTTTTTACATATTTAACAAATAATACTATAGCTAGGACTGAAGACTTACACAAGCAATGCTTAGCACAATGACTTTGTAGATTTTCAGTATGTTGAATTGAGTAGAACCAGGATGAATTTATTTATAAGTTCCAAATTTATGTTTTATGTTACAAAACATAAACGCTGTTTCCATTAGTGCTGGCCAACAATACCCCTTATTTTTTAAAGGATTACCCCTAAATTCACCATCTCCTGGGCCAGGATACCACCTCAGAAAATACACTTCTGCTTCTGGCTCTTTTCAGAAGTGGTTCCCCAGGCTCCACCTGTATTTCCTTCTGAGTTATCCTAGGAAGGCAGATAGGGATTTGAGACATTTTACCTGAAGAAAATTATAAATTTTTGCTGGTGACACCATAGACTATTCTGTGTCTACAGGAGGCCATAGTGACATCAGTAGACTTGGGTGAGGACTGGGAGTGCACAGAGGTTCTGCATAAGAAGTTTGAAGAGTTCCAAGTGGATCTGGCAGCTCGAAAGGGGAGAGTAGATAGAGTAAAGCAATATGCCAGTGAATATGCTGTGGTGATGAGGGAAGCAAAAGGGTCAATCCAGGGAAAGTGTTCTGATCTTCAAAAAGAACTTCTAGCTATTAGTAGGTGGGACATAATGAATATAGGACATTGTAAAAACAAACAAACAAACAAAAATAACAAACAAAAACAGATGAATGCATGTTCCTGGAGTAACATGCCCAAAGCAGTTTCTCTGCTCTCTGGATCTATTCTTTGCCAGTCCATGGAAATGCAGGTGTGAATGAATGTGTGTGTGTGTGTGTGTGTGTGTGTGTGTGTTCATGTAAAGGAATTAAATACACAATGAAGTAACTCCTGCACTGTGCAGTACACTAATTACTCATGTTTATACAGCACTCCTTCTTCATGAAGAAGAATCAGAATAAAGTAGCAAAGAATATAAAATAATGGTGGGTTATCATAATATATATGGTATCATTATACATCATTTTTATGTGGGAGGAGGGGAAAGAAAGCAGATTTAACTTTAGTTACTTAAGAAAATGTTTAAATAAATTTTTAATACCTGAGCAGACAAATACTCAGTGTGTGGATAAATAGCTCGATTATATGCAGGAAAACTAGGAAGCCAATCTGATTTTATATGTATATTAAAAAACTAGAAACTCAAACAGTTGGCTTTTATGCTTTTCCATTTATTGTTTCACTTTTACTATAATGGGAATTATTTTTCTGAGTTAATATAACCAAGATTTCACAATGAATAGGTACTGATGTGGGAAAATCTGTTTCTTCATTTTTTTCAAGGCTACATTTCCAATAGTTTCAAAATTTTCTCTGTCCACTATTTTTCACTTGCTGTAGATTTTTTCCCATTATCTATTGCTATCTAACAAAATGCCACAAAACTTAAAACAACAAACATTTTTTTTTTTATAATTCAGTGAGTCAGATTCACTGATTCATCATTCAGTGATTCAGCTGCTCATTTGGACAGTTCTCCTGATGATTTGGTGATCATCTCACTTGGTATTTTTAAATGTCTGTAATTATTTGGTGGCCCATTTGTGGTGGAGGATCTAAAATGGCTTTGCTCCCATGTCTGGAGCCTTAGTAAAGATAATAAAGGCTTTCTCCATATGGTCTATTATATTTCAGTAGCCCATGTTTTGTTTGTTTGTTTGTTTTGTTTTGTTTTTTAATGTGTTAGTGTTTCATGAAGGCATTGAGCAGAAGCTAAAATGCCTCTGAAGGCCTAAGTGCTGGAGTTAATAGACTATTATTTCTGCCACATCCTATTGTTAAGTCAGTCACAGGCCAACTTTGATCTAAAGCATGAGGAAATACACTCTATCTTTTGAAAGAAGAATCTCATGGTAAAATACTGTGGCCGTTTTTTTTAAACAACCATAGGAAGAGTTAATTCAACACAGAGTATATCTCTTGCTTGTTTGAAGTGGGGCTCACATAGCCACAATATAAAAAGCCATACCCTCAGAAAGGAGAATGTTGAAAATTCTTTCTGAAGAAGCTTAGGAATGTAAAAGGAAATGGAAAGAAACAGGAACAGGAGGACTACGCAATCTCAGACATATGGGAACTACTCAAAATTTCCAAGTTATCAAAATAGTCTGATGCTTCTAGATTAATCTGGTATTCATAAATCTCACTGCTTCAGATAGCTTACAAAATTGTATAAAATTTTCAACAAAGTTAAGTATGTGTGCATTTGTGTATAATTCTGGGTGGAGGAAAATTGTTCTTATTAGATTCTCAAAGGTGTCAGGATCCCAAAAGAGTTAAGAAACACGGTATTTTGGAAAATTAAGTCATATTTCACAAAAGGATCTTTTTATTCTTTTCCTTTATTTCCAGAATTTTCAGGGGATTTAGCAGTCATAAACAAGGTATTCTGGAAATAACATCATGTTTGAGCAATCTGTTTATAGGTTAGACCAGTGCTGTGGACAAAAGATATAATGTCTTTTTGCAGGTTGATTTTCTAGATTTTGGTAATGAAGATTAGGTTAGAGCTAGGGATAAGGGCAAAAGTGAATTTTAGTATCTGGCCGTCTGGCCATTCTTCACTTCTGACAACATATGAACCAGTCTGAAATAAAGTGTTTAAATAATGGAATAATCTCACCCCTGCATAACTCCATAATTTGCTTCCTCTCAAAGGGGAACCACCCTGAGCTGCCTTTGATTAAGTTAAAGCAGGATGAGATGAATGCCTCCTGGGAGTGTCTCCATGGTCTGGCTCTCCAGAGACAGAGGACACTGTCCAATGCTGCAGACCTCCAGAGATTCAAAAGGGATGAATCTGGGCACTGCATTATAGGAAACACTTCTATAGCATTGTTTTTAACTTGTGTTAGCTTCTGTCTACTATTAGCAATTAGTGGCCAATATCTCAAACCAAAGAAATTGTGTGCTTGCCTTTAAGACAAGGGAAAAGGTAGTTTAAAAAAAAAAACTGCAACCTACCCTATAGGCAAATTGTGGTGACTGCAGCCCAAACCAATGAAAATAACACTGGTGAATTGCTGGTGGAAGCTCTGCAGAGGCAAAGGAAGCAGATTAAGAATTGGAAGGTGGATTTGGGAAGAAGAAAGACATCCACAAAGAGCTGCCCATTATGGGAGGTATATCTGGAGGCTGAATTGTCAAGATGCCCAGGTCTCTATATATCAATGGAAAACATTAAAAGCAAGAACTCTTTACATCACTTTTTGCTAGAGTATAGAGAGACAAGGAAATTTCTAA
This sequence comes from Pteropus alecto, assembly GCF_000325575.1. NCBI lineage: Eukaryota > Metazoa > Chordata > Mammalia > Chiroptera > Pteropodidae > Pteropus > Pteropus alecto. The sequence goes on from NW_006434704.1 coordinate 8,518, forward strand.
CTGAATGAACTAGGTTGGGCCTTCCTGTGGGCTCTGTTCGCCCTAGAATACTTGCCATCTTCTTTTGCTGGAGCTCATGTAAATGTCTGGCAGGGATGTGACTGAAGCTATTAAGCGGATCAAGGAAAAAGAGCTTTAACTAACCTCAGAGGACTATGGAAAAGACATTGTTAGCTCTGAGGCACTGTTTCACAGTCACAAAGGACATGAGAGGAACCTTGCAGTCATGGATGACAAGGTAAGCCACTCTTGGAGGAAGGTCTGGAAGATATATTTGGTGGTAATCTTGCCTCCAAATTCACTATTTCAATGAAGTAGAAATGCTGTGGCCCTTGAACATAATTCCTCGTTCTAGTTCATAACTTGTATATGAATATTAGGTAATCTTTATTTTTTAATTATTTATATATAAATATACATCTATGTTTTTATACGTGTTTTATGTGCCACTGAGTTGACTCCTTCTCCTGGAAACCCTTGGAATAAATGAGTGATATCCACAACATGTCCTCAACAGCCTTGATCAGCTCCTGTAGACACATACCTATGGTTTCTTTTATGAAACCAGTCCATTTCATATTTGGACTTCCTCTTTTCCTGCTGTCTTCTACTTTCTCAGCATTATTGTATTTTCCAAAGAACCCTGCCTTCTAATGATGTGCCCAAAGTAAGACACCTCCAGTGATGTTTCAGGCTCAGTTTGTCCTAGGATGCACTTATTCATTTTTCTGGCAACCAGGGTACCTGTAGAGCTCTCCTCCAATACTATAATTCAAATGAGTCATTTTTTTTTAATAAGCATTCTTCAATGTCCAGCTTTCATATACATATGAAATTACTATACATATGTATATATGTATAGTAATCAGGAATACAGGGGTGTAGATGATCTTAGTGTTGGTCTCTAATGACACATCTTTGCTCTTAGTGGTATTTTCTAATTGCTGGCCCTCCTAATATCAGCCTTTTCTTGATTTTTAGGTTTCAGTCTCCATTTGAATTGATGACCAAACCTATACAAGCAAAATATTTAACAATTTCAATGTCTCCATTGTCTAAGTTAAAGTTGTGTATTTCCTCTGTAGTTTGAATTTTTTTTCTCTTTTTGAATTCAAATACAGTCTCACTTTAGCACTTTCTTCTTTCACTTTCATCAGAAGTCATTTCAAATCATTACTACTTTCTGCCAGTAGGATGGCGTTATCTGCATGTCTTGTTATTGATATTCCACTAATTTTCACACCCCCTTCTTTGAGTCTAGCCCAGGTTTTCACATGATATCTTCTGCATAATAGGGAGAGAAAATTAACCTTAGCCTATAAGAAATTATTTTGCCTCTTCATATTTTGTCCTGACAGTGGCTTCTTGTCCACAATTCAGGTTATGCATTAGGACAACCAACCACTGAGGCACACCCATTTCTTTCAGAGAAAACCATAACTTTTCATAACCCTTGCAGTCAAATAAAATAAAATAAATTTTAAAATTGCATTTCATGATTAAAAAACAATAACGAAAATATACCTCCTAGAATGGTTTCCAAATTTCACTCAGTGTCCTGTGGTCAGAGCACCTTTCTTTTCAGTTTCTTCTTTTGCAGTTGAATTCTGTTTCTTTTTGTTCATCACTCAGTATATAGGGTAATAAATTCCTTCTTCCCTTTTTATAATAAGCTCAGAGACACTTGAAGCACATTAATAAATCTACTTTGGGTTTCTCTTTTGAAAGCTAGAAAATCCCAGTTCCTATACCTAGGGGAGTAGACATAGGCATGCTAGTATTTGGAAAAAGCCTGTATTCTTGAATGATCCCCATATTACTTCTTTCCCTTGCACCTTTAACCATAACTTAAACCAATTACTCCTGAGCATCTACAGCAGCATCAGCCCACAGGAAGATCTCCACTTGCTGTTCTTTAATCATAGCTCTGTCCCTTAGTCCAGTTTCTGAAAACCGTGTCATCATTTTACTTCTTTTATTCTTGTTTATTTAAGTCTTTGGTCTTTCTTCTTAATGATGAATAAGAAAATCCGATGATTTAATGAATAACGATGATGAAATTTCACACCCTAGATAATATCTGATTTTAATTGGGTTTAATTAGGGAACTAATGGTAACATAAGGAAAGTCATCATGTTCATAGTTTTACCCTAATAACCTTGCTACTCAGGAATTGTGCTCAAAATAATTTAGCCTTGTCCTCCTGGGCAGAAGTGTTTTTCTGATTACCACAATGATATTTATGGAAACAGTATAGAAAGCAGTAAAGGACAGACTCAGATCTAAACCTTGCTTCTGACATTTGCTAGCTGAGGGATCCTGAGCAAATAAAATACTTTACCTTTCAGTTTTTACATAAAAGTTAACTAAGAATAGTTTGTAGTTTATAGTATTATTAAGAGAAGACTATAAAATAAGAAAATGCTTACAAAGTGCTTAGTACAATGACAGACAAAAAGTACTCAGTAAATTATTATTATTATTATTATTATTATTATTTATTATTATGGTATATTAGTTTATGAATATAAATATATTGATTTAAACATATTAATAAGTATTATTGTTGATAAGAATATTTTGTAGCAACTCTCCAATAAAACTTTGCCAGGAATCAGAGTGCTTGGATTTCCCACTATGTTTCTTTTTCATCCCAAAGATGAAGCTATGTGCCAAAGCAGACAAGCTGAATCTTTCCCATCCTTCGGATGCACCTCAGATTCAACAGATAAAAGAGGATCTGGTCTCCAACTAGGAGTACATTTGTGCCTTGGCTACCAGCAGATATGCAAAACTGCAGGCTTATTATTGGTAAGGTGTCCCTCTTCTCTATTTTTCTATCTATCTCTACAGGGTCCAGGCATAATATCAAAAACAAATAAAAGAATGAAAATAGTAAAACAATGAGGGACTCAGATTTCCTGCCTGCTTAGGAAATGCAAAACAACAACAAAAAAATTTAACTTGCCAAAAGAAGTCTTTTGCAGGCTGATATAATACTTAGCATGAAAACTACTCCCACCTGCCCTCCTTTTGTCTTCTTCAGTTTGTATAGTTGTAGGATGCTATAAAGTGGACCATGTAGCTGGAAGAGTAGCTAGAGAAAATGAAACTCCTGCCCCTAGCTAAGGAACTGCAAGAAATTTCCAAGCTAAAGAGCATAGAAATAAATTTAGAATTATTTCTTGAATGTGAGTTGGCTTGCCAAAAAACTCGGTAGTTAATTTTACAGTTAGTTGTTAAATCACCAGAAAATAGTGTTTATCTTATTGTTATGATTTAAAATCAAATGGTGAGCATTTAATTTTTTTGAATTGTTTTTGTTTTTTTATTAATAGGGTTAAGGGTGAACTAAGATACAAGAGGGCTCCTAACCCTAACAATAGTCCCTAACTCCTTTTACAAGGTGCTTCCTGTCATTTATGTTATGTGATTATTTATAGGCTTCATTGGGAGTACTCTATTCCACTTCAAGTGCCTCTGGGATAGGTGTGAACTTGTGATGTTTGAAATGTAATACCTACGTGCCTCATCACACAATGACACACCTACCCAAGGAATATACAATCCAGAGAAAAGGACTTAAATCTGCACCACTAAAGGAATAGGAAGTAAAACAGGGAA
>NW_006434704.1:12205-16787 GCF_000325575.1 Pteropus alecto
GGATGATGAGCTGCCCACAGATGTGGCTGGTGGGGAAGCCTTACTGGACAGGCATCAGCAGCATAAGGTAGAAAGAAAAGTCCTCCCCATTAAGAGGAAAAGGGAGGTGCCAAGAATACCAGAAGTTTTCTTGCTGAATGTTAAGACATTTTGTCTTGTCGCCACAGCATGAGATTGACTCATATGATGACCGCTTTCAATCTGCTGATGAGACTGGTCAAGCTCTGCTGGATGCCAATCATGAAGCCTCTGATGAAGTTTTAGAAAAGGTAATTAATTTAACCAAATTTGTAAAATTTTGATATATATTTAGCTCTCACTTAATTTCATAATAATAGAATAATCTCTGAATGGGAAGAGAATAGAAGTTATATTAACATATTAGTAATATGAACCCAACTTTCACACTGTTTTCTTCATGTACAGCTTTAGCCAATTTAGTCATTGAAATTCTTAGGACATGATGTGCACTTCCTTACCTCTGAATCCTTGTTTTATCAACCTACCTAGTTTCATCAACGTAACATCTACCTAATTTGAAACCTCCATACCATCTTGTCTTGTCACATATGCTCTGTTTTATCACTTTCCCATGCTCATCTCTAGATTGTGAATTCTATGAGAACTGCACCTTATTCATCTTTGGGTTTCCTAAGGTGCCTGGCACGGTGTCTGGCACATGACCAGCAAATTGTATCTTTTCTTCTTTCCTTTATGCAAGCGATCCTCAACCATTTTGGCACCAGGAACTGGTGCTCCTATGAGCATCTAATGCCTGATGATCTGAGGTGGAGCTGAGGAAGTGATGCTAGCACTGGGGAGCAGCTGCAAATATAAGTTTCACTCACTTACTCACTACTCACCTCCTGCTGTGTGGCCTGGTTTCTAATAGACCACGGACTAGTATTGGTCCACAGTCAAGTGGTTGGAGACCACTGCTCTGTACAATCTCAAATCAAATTGATTCTCCTCTTTCTATGTTTTTTTTTTTTTTTTCAAATTCGCATTAAATAACAGGAAACCTTTGAACACTCAGAATTCCACTGAATGAACAATCAGGTTTGCCAGCATCCTAACCTCCTGAATCGCAGAGACTCACCTCAACCTCCTCACTCCTGATAGAGATTTTTGCTCCAGTCACAGAGTCACAGGAACTCCTTGGGATGATAATTAAAATTTGCGGACTTCTTTGCATTTCATTGAATTTCAGGCACAGCCTCTAGTGCTGTGTGATGAATGAAGTTGAGATAACCATAATTTGAATTTCCCCAGTACTCTATGGGATAATTATAATATGGATTTTATTATTAACGATTTTCTGCCAAAGGAATAGTAGGATCCTAAGTTCTTTAAAACCTATCTATTATTCTGGGATTCTGAGAATTTGTGCTGCCTTTTTAATAGACTTAACACAGAAGCTATGATAACAAGTTGGAATTTCTTGGGTAGATGCTTGGGCAGAAACAGGCTTTTTGTGGGATTGATACTGTCATTTTTCTCTTTCCTCAATGGTTTTTATTAGCTTTCAGAATAAAATACAAACCTCGGAGTCTGATAATTAAAGTGCTCTATGAACTTGAAATTTATCAAGTGTTCACTTCTTTTAGGCTCTGCACTTTTCTCTGGAGTACCTTGTACAATCTAACAATTACTTGCAGTAATTACTTGCTTGCGACATTATGTTCTCCTACAATTCTAACCCCTCTTCCCAACCCTTTCTATCTCTGGTACATATACTTTCCATGCTTCTACTCCCTGGCTCTTCTAGTCAAAATTAATCTTTTTGTTTGTTTATACATATTAAATGTGCTGTACCTCTTTTATGGTATTATCCTTTTTTTTTTTTTTTACTACTGTTATTTGCTTAGATGTTAGAGCCGTAAGAAAAAAAGCTCATTTCCTGTTCATTTTTGTATTCTTCAAAAGGCCTTACATTTGTTAAGTGCTCAGTAATATAGAATAAAATTAATTAATTAAATATCTCCCTGGTACATTATCTCTTCCTTTCCAAAGATGGCAATACTTGACAAGAGCTGGGCTGCTCTGAAGGAACTGCGAGTCAGGCATCCTTATCAATATGAACAGTGCTTGAACTTGTACCTCTTCTACTGTCACAGTGAGCAAGTGGACAATTGGATGAGTAGACAAGAGGTAACAAGAGGGGTTCAGCAAGTGTCCAGAAATAATTTCTTTACTCCTCATTTATCACCATGACTACTACCAACACCCTCACAAACACTTCTGAGGTCCTAAGCTTGTCCCAGGAACTGGAGAGTGAACCACAAAGAGAAGAAAGCTCCTACAATTCCTTCGTGGACAAATGCATAGAAAAAAATACCTAAATACATAGAAGAGAGGTTTTAACTTCAAATGAACATAAAAAAAATTAATATCAAATTGCTAAGGAATCAGGAAGAGAAAATTGTGATGAGTCAGGCAGGGTTAACCAGAGATTTCCTGGAGGAGATGAGCGGTCTTCTGCTCAGAATAGTGCCTACATTGGCTGGGAGAATTCAATGTGAATAACCTAGAGACAAAGATAATAAAGTTGTATGAGAGGACCGGAAAAAAACTTGAAATCTCCTCCTATTTGAGGTTAGTCTCTACCTACTATACTGTTTTGTGATCATTCTCACATTGTTCTCCAACTCCCTCACCTCCTTCCTTAGTCCTTGTCTCAGGGATATTCCAAAGGGTAAGTTTCTCACCAGTGAGGCACAGCTGAGGTATGTCTTTCTGTCTTCTACAGGCATTTTTGGAAAATGAGGACCTGGGGAACTCCCTGGGCAGTGTAAAAGCCCTTCTTCAGAAGCATGATGACTTTAAAGAATCCTTCACTGCCCAGGAGGAGAAGATCACAGTAAGAAATGGGCCTTGGTTTGGGCTTTGGCTTCATGTTAGTATATATCATTTCAATCAACACTTATCCTTAGAATCATTTCTGTAAATATCAGACATTATGTAAGGATTATTTTTAAGAGAAAACATTCAGAAAAACAATAATACTTATTTTTACCAACACAAATCTTGTTCCATGGAGCATATTTAGAAAGTTTTTTCAAGATTTCATTCCATTTGTAATTTTTAATGAAGTTCTTAATCATCTTTTATTTTTAATTCTAAATAGAAACTATTGGATATAGAATATATTTGATATAGAATTAACTCTTTAAAAAGTTTGAAATGCATTTTAATGTTTTTTCTTCTCTTGTAATATCTCTATTAGTTTTCTCTAACAATATTAGAATATCTAAGTAATATTTACTTTTTTATAAGCATATCTTCATCTTTGTTCCTCTCATCTAATGCTACTACAATTTTCCTGTGAAACTTAAGTTACACTGTCCCAGAAAAACTAGCCAGCATATAAGCAGAGCTCTGAGAAGTATAAGAAAATCTGTGGATCAATATATTGTATGTCTTTGTCTGTCTCCTAAGATATGGTTGGTTTAAACTCACATATATGCATACATACCACCACCACAACAAGAAAAATAACAATCAAACTCCAAGTCTTCTCTGTTAATGTTCAGTCAATACAGAGCTTAATATCATCCCTTATTATTATATATACTTATTCTGTCAATTCTGATTGGTAAAAACTAAAGTTGTAAATTAATTTTATTGTTTATAAAATGTTATCATTCATTTTAGATGATTTTCTTATTTTTATTTAATTATCAGTCTTTAGGTCTAAATTTTTTGAGGGGCGGGGGGAAGTGGGTTCAACAATGAATATGAATACAAATTTACCTCTACAATATTTGACTTCTCTCTTTATGCAGCTGGAGATGTAGATCCAGGTGTAAATATAAGTACATGCAATAGATGGTAGTTAGATAATAGAGGTAGATACATACATACATAACATAATACATACATACATGATGATAGGTAGATGATAGATAGATGATAGATGATAGATAGATAGATGATAGATAGATAGATAGATAGATAGATAGATAGATAGATAGATAGATATAGATAGATAGATAGATAGATAGATAGATGATAGATAGACAGATGATAGATAGATAGATAGATAAATTGGCACAGGACATGGCTATGTCAATATAGTGCTTGCTCTTGAAGATTTTTTTAAATTAAATTTATTGAGGTAACATTGGTTAATACAATTATATAATTTTCAGGTGTACATTATAACTTGACATCTGAATATTCTATTGTGTGTTTACGACCCAAAGTCCAGTTTCCTTCAGCTACCATATATTTGATCCTCTTTACCCACTTCACCTTCCTCCTAAACCCTATATTTGACCCCCTTTAACTCTCCCTACCCTTTCTTCCCCCAACCCCTGCCCTCTGGTAACCACTAGTCTAGTCTATAGCCCCATGAGCCTCTGTTTATTTCTCTTGCTCATTTGTTGCTTTTAGATTTATATCCTACATATAAGTGATATCATGTATTTTCAACTTTTTCTTTTCTGTTTATTTCACTTAGCATGATTGATTATCTTGAGGTCAATCCAGGTTGTCGCAAATGGCAGTATTTCATCTCTTCCTATGGCTGAGTAATATTCCATTGTATATATGTACCACAGATTCTTTATACAATCATCTA
>NW_006434704.1:18995-54274 GCF_000325575.1 Pteropus alecto
TTTGATGGGAATTGCATTAAATCTGTATAGTACTTTAGATGATATGGTCATTTTAACTATTTTGATTCTACCAATCCAAGAACACAAAATATCTTTCCATTTCTTTGTATCTTCTTTGATTTCTTTTAATAGGGTCTTGAAGTTTTTATTATATAGGTCCTTTACATGTTTCATTCAATTTATTCTTAGGTATTTTATTCTTTTTGTTGCAATTGCAAAAAGAATTATTTTGTCCACTTCTTTTTCTGACACTTCACTGTTAGAGTATAGAAATGCTATGAATTTTTGAACATTAATTTTGTATCAAGAAACTTTACTGCATATGTTTATTGTTTCTAGTAGTGTTCTTGTGGAGTCTTTAGGGTTTTCTATATAGAGAATCATATCATCCACAAATAGTGACAGTTTGACTTCTTCGTTTCCTATTTGGATGCCTTTTATATTTTTCTCTTGCCTGATTGCACTTGCTAGGATCTCCAATGTTATATTGAGTAACAGTAGCAATAGTGGACAGCCTTGCCTTGTTCCTGATCTTAGAGGGAAGGTTTTTAGTTTTCTCATATATGGCCTTTATTATGTTAAAGTGCTTTCCTTCTATACCGATTTGTTAAGTATTTCGATCATAAATGGATGCTATATCTTGTCAAAGGCTTTTTCTGCATCTATTGATATGATCATATGATTCTTATTTTTTAATTTGTTTATGTTGTGTATCACATTAATCCATTTGTGTATGTTGAAACATCCCTGTGCCTCTGGGATGAAGCCCATTTGATTGTGGTGTATAATCTTTTTAATTTATTGCTGTATTTGGTTCACTAGTATGCTATTTAGGATTCTTGCATCTGTGTTCATGAGAGATATTTGTCTATTGTTTTCTTTTTTGTGTTATGTTTATCTGGTTTTGATATCAAGGTAATATTGGCCTCATGAAATTAGTTGGGAAGTGTTGCTTCTTTCATTTTTTTGGAAGAGTTTGAGGAGAATAAGTATTAAATCTTCTTAGAATGTTTGATAGAATTCCCTGGTGAAGCCATTTGGTCCTGGATTTTTACTTTTTGGATTTTGATGATTGTTTCAATTTCCATACTGCAGATTAGTCTATTTAGATTTTGCAGTTCCTCTTGATCCAGTCTAGGAAGGCTGTACTTTTCAAAGTACTGGTCCATTTCTTCTAGGTTGTTAAATTGGTGTTATATACTATTTCATAGTATGCTTCTTTGATCCTTTGTATTTCTGCAATATCAGTAGTACCTTCTCCTCTTTCATCTCTGATTTTTTTGTGTGTGTCCTTTCTCTATTTTCTTTAGGGATTCTAGCAAGGAGTTTATCACTGTTATTAACCTCAATGAACTAGCTCTTTGTTGCATTTATTTTTTCTATTTTTTTGGTTTGTTTTCGATTTCATTTATTTCTGCTCTAATTTTGATTATCTCTTTCCTTCTGCTGACTTAGGCTTTGTTTGTTCTTCCTTTTGTAGTTTTTTTATGATAAGCATTAGGTTGTTTATTTGGGCTTGTTCTTGTTTTCTGAGATAGGCCCGTAATGATATGAACTTAACTCTTATAATCACTTTTCCTGTCTCCCAAATATTTTGATATGTTGTACTATCATTATCATTTGTTTCTGTGTATCTCTTGATCTCTCTTTTTATTTCTTCTTTGACTCAATTATTCCTCAGTAGCATGTTGTTCAATCTCCATGTATTTGTGGTTTCCTGATTTCTTTTTCAGTTGATCTCTAGTTTCAAAGCAATCAGGGAAGAGTTTGAGGAGAATAAGTATTAAATCTTCTTAGAATGTTTGATAGAATTCCCTGGTGAAGCCATTTGATCCTGGATTTTTACTTTTTGGATTTTGATGATTGTTTCAATTTCCATACTGCAGATTAGTCTATTTAGATTTTGCAGTTCCTCTTGATCCAGTCTAGGAAGGCTGTACTTTTCAAAGTACTGGTCCATTTCTTCTAGGTTGTTAAATTGGTGTTATATACTATTTCATAGTATGCTTCTTTGATCCTTTGTATTTCTGCAATATCAGTAGTACCTTCTCCTCTTTCACCTCTGATTTTTTTGTGTGTGTCCTTTCTCTATTTTCTTTAGGGATTCTAGCAAGGAGTTTATCACTGTTATTAACCTCAATGAACTAGCTCTTTGTTGCATTTATTTTTTCTATTTTTTTGGTTTGTTTTCGATTTCATTTATTTCTGCTCTAATTTTGATTATCTCTTTCCTTCTGCTGACTTAGGCTTTGTTTGTTCTTCCTTTTGTAGTTTTTTTATGATAAGCATTAGGTTGTTTATTTGGGCTTGTTCTTGTTTTCTGAGATAGGCCCGTAATGATATGAACTTAACTCTTATAATCACTTTTCCTGTCTCCCAAATATTTTGATATGTTGTACTATCATTATCATTTGTTTCTGTGTATCTCTTGATCTCTCTTTTTATTTCTTCTTTGACTCAATTATTCCTCAGTAGCATGTTGTTCAATCTCCATGTATTTGTGGTTTCCTGATTTCTTTTTCAGTTGATCTCTAGTTTCAAAGCAATCAGAGAATATGGTTGGTATGATTCCAACCCTCTTATATTTGTTGAGGCTCTCTCTGTGTCCCAGTATGTGGTCGATTCTTGAGAATGTTCCATGTACACTAGACAAGAATGTTTAAGCAGCTGTTTTGGAATGAAAGGCTCTGTAAATGTCAATTATGTCCAGTTGGTCTAATGTGTCATTTAAGGATGTTATTTCCTCATTGATTTTCTGTTTGGATGATCTGTCCATATCCGACAGTGGGGTATTTAGTTCCCTTACTATGATAGTGTTTTGATCTGTTTCTCCCTTTAGTTCTGTTAGTAATTTCTTTATATATTTCATGGCTTCCTGATTGGGAGCATAGATATTAATAAGTGTTATGTCTTCTTGGTGCATGATTCTCTTTATCATTATGAAGTGTCCCTCAGTATCTTTCGTTATCTTTTTTTATTTTGAAGTCTATTTCGTCTGATATTACTACCGCTACTCCCACTTTTCTCTGAATGCCATTTGCTTGAAATATCATTTTTCACCCTTTTGCTTTGAGTCTATATTTGTCTTTGGAACTGAATTGTGTCTCCTTCAGGCAGCATATGGTTGGGTTTTGTTTTTTGATCCATTCTGCAACTCCCTGCCTTTTTATTGGTGAGTTCAGTCCATTTACATTTAGGGTGAGTATTGAAATATGAGGTCTTCTTATAGTCATTTTATCTTTTTCTCTTTCCGGCAGCTTGGTGTTTCCATTGCTTTCTCATCCTTCTGTTTCTGTTTTCTCTATTTTGGTTGGCTTTTGTGGGTTTTCCCTCTTTTTTTTCTTGTTTTAGGTTACATACTTCAGTTCTGAATCTTCTGTATGTGGTTACCATTACAAATATGTAAAAGATAATTATATATATATACTGTCTTCCATTTTCTTCTGTGCGTGCCCATCTCCATTCCACTTTGTGAATTTGGATCTTTGAATCCTCCTCTTTTCAGTCATTGTTGTCTCAATTTGTCCCTATGTATGCTGAACGTTCATTACTATCTTGCTATAGCAATCTTTTTTTTATTATTTAAATTATAATGCCCTGTTCTTCATAAGGGTTGCACTCCTCTGCTTCTATTTGCCTGATAGTCACTTTACTCCTAATTATGTATTTTTTTTTGCCACTTTTTTTAGGTGAATTGATCCTTTCCAGTATTTCCTGTAGTACAGGCCTTGTATTGGAGAATTCTCTCAATTTTTATATATCTGGAACGGTCTTAATTTCTCCTTCAAATGTAGAGGAAATCTTAGCTGGATACATTATTCTAGGCTGGTAGTTCCTTTCACTTACTAGTTTAAATATTTGATTATATTCCTTTCTGGTTTGTAAGATTTGTGCTGAGAAGTCTGAGGATAATCTAATGGGTTTTCCATTATAAGTTACCATTTTCTTCCCCTGGCTGCCCTGAGAATTCTGTCTTTGTCCTTAATTTTTGGTAATTTTAATACAATGTGTCTTGGTTAAGGCCTTTTTGGGTTGAGATAATTGTGTGTTCTGTTGAGTTCTTGAATTCCGAGCTCCAGCTTGGAATTCCTTAGATTTGGGAAATTCTCATCCACTATTTGTCTGAAAATGCTTTCTAGTCCCTGCTTCTTTCCCTCACCTTTGATAGTGCCCACTTTTCTTATGTTTTCTCTCCTGATAATATCAGCTAGTTCTTGAAATTTTTTCTCTTTCATGATTTTTCATTCTTCGGTCTCTCTTTTCCTTCTGAATTATTTCTAGATTTCTGTCTTCAATTTCTGACTCTATTTCTCAAGCTTGCTATTTCATTTTTTAACTCTTGTAGTGTTTTTTTGTTGTTGTTTTTGTTTTTTGTTTTTTATCTCCAGAAGATCTATTCCGTTCTTTTTGGGGCTTCAATATCCTTGCTCTGCTCATCCAGTTGTTTGTTTTTTTTCTTCAATTCCCAAAATTGTTAATATGACTTGTTTTGGAATTCACTGAGTTTTCTCAGAAGTACCATCCTGAATTCTGTCATTTAAATTGCATATTTCTATGTCTGTAAGCTTGTTTTTGGAGTTGTTTCTCTTTCTTTCTGAGATGCCTTGTCACCTTAGTTGTTCATGGTGTTTAATGGACTATTTATCTGCCTGGGCATTAATAGAAATGCATTCTGTTTTTTTTTTTCCAGAAAGAGGATTTATTATATAAAAGTGTCTTTTTAGCCTACCATAACGAAGGTGTTTTTCTTTTGGTTTCCAGTAGATGTTATCTAAGCCTCTAAGATCCCTGCTTTATATAAAGCCTTAAAAATACCTTTTTTATTTTCTGATAGATATTTAATCATGCTTGCTACCCTCAGTTTCAGTCCCTCTCTGTGTTAGCAACAGTTTCAGTAGTGTTTGCTCAGATTACTTCTTGGAGGTTATGGGGGAAGGGGCCCTCTGGGTTGGAGTTTTGGGGCTGCAGCTCAGCCCCTGTTTTGCAACTGCAGCTGGTAAAAATCAATAGTTGTTTTATTGCTGTCCTGCTTCTCTGCCTTCTGCCCTGATGACTGGGCCCTGCCGCCGGCTTCGGGGAGCTCACAGCTTTCCCAGGCAAAGCTTTTCAGGGAACTCACCACTCCTTCTCCCCTCCTCCTCCTCTAAGGAGTTCTGGTGGCTGTGAGAGGCAGTTTCTTTATTTCTCCTAGTCCACCACCTGACATCCGGGGCTCTGAACTGAGGCAGCTCTTAAACACTGATCCCACGCTCAGACATGCTGGTGTGCAGTCTGGGATTTTTATGTTGAAGTTTATTGTTTTTTCAAAGAAAGAGATCTGGGGATGTCTCTCATTCCACCATGTTTCCAAAGATCCTACAGCTTTTGAAGATTTAAGAAGGGATCAATATTCACCTTGCAGTGACATCAGAATTCATTTACTGTAGCTAAGATTTTAAAAATATTATAACATGCTTGGAATGCTCTAAGCCTTTTGAATAGCTGAGGCTTAGGACTGGCACCATGTCTAAATCTGCACTAACCTGGTGAAAACCACACACCACACCCTCAGTGACTTTGTGAGAAGCTCCAGCCCCAACTCATGCACAGTTAGAGGCTTTTCCTGTGGCTGGCATGCAATGGGTATTGGCCCATTCTACAATGTTTCTTAGATAAGACTCAGGGGTCTGCAGGCCCAGAGTGAGAAAGGGCTGGCCTCAGTATGACTTGAACCTTTTGCTAAGTGAATCAAAGCTTGCATTAACCTGTTAAACAGAACTTGCTCCTCCCTGGTGACTCCCTGAGACTCCACCTCACTCAGTTTGAGTACCACTCAATTTGAGTTCCAGCAAGAGAGAATTACAAGCAGCTGGAAGATGGTTCCAGGCCTCAGGGTGCCTCAGGCTTTTTGCTGAGATACCCCAGGCCCAGTACTGGTGGCAATCAGCCTTGTTTTGCAGTATGTTTCCTTCCACACAGCTCCAGATCCATCACAGGCAGTGACCAACCCAAGATCACTTTGTAGCTCCTACCAGGTAGCCTCAGTCCCATCATAGGCAACAGCTGACCTTGGCCTGCATAGGAGCCCCTCCCAAGAGGTCTCAAACCAACATACCCAATGACCATTTTCAGACCACAACAGAGCACCACCCAATTAGCCCCACAAATGACACAATTAAAGAATGCTTTTGGCAGGTAATGGAACCCCCTGGGGCAAATCCCTTTCCATGAGTATTTAAATATCAAGTTTAATTGAAAAATAGAAATTAATAAAAGAAAATTAGTTACAATGTAATTTCAGGCTGAAGTTTATCTTCCAAACTGGACAGGAAAAAGAATCTAGATTTTGTACACTTGAAACTAATATAATATTGAAACTGATATAATATTGAATGTCTACTGTAATTAAAAATGTAAAAAAATAAATACAAATAAAAGTATGCAAGTAGATGATAAATAAATTGCTGTTGATTTCAAAAAACATGTATTGTGGCATGGAGAGGATGATTGACTTGACTAAGGTCCATATTCTGTAATACAACTTATAACAGAAATGAGGAGACAGAGTCTCAGAGAAGGACAATGACTACCCTAAGGCTATATATCTAATTAAAAGCTAAGAATTTTGTTTTTCTATAGCCTGCTCCCCATCACCCCTTTTCTCTGACACAATTTCCAGTGGTGCTTAATCTAATGAGGTAAGGGAGAGACTGCTCTTTATTTATCTGCTTCTTGTCTCTTTATCACCTATTCTGCTCCACTATGCACCATTATAGTAGAAACATATTGTGTCTAATCCTAATGTACATTCAAATTTACTGAAAGTTACTTGAAACTCAAAAGTAACCTGTATTGGTATAATACAGACTTACACAGTTTATAGCTAGAAGGGAAGAGCTCCTAATTTTATAGATGATAAAACCAAGGATATGAATTGTGAAGTCAATTGTCTTAAATTATCCCATTATTTACAAGGCAGTTTAATGTAAAGGTTAGAGGCATGAATTCTGGAGAAACTGAACCTGGGTTTAAATTTTTCTCTCTTCTATTTTAGTTTGTTATTTGGGGGAAATTCCTGAATTATCATTTAGTATTAAACGTATACCTCTCATCCTTTTGTTCATATATCTTTATACATCTATGAGAACTACTACCTCATATGTAACTATTATTCTATAAAACTTAGTACTATGTGCTTGTATTCTTTAGAGGAGTTATGGTTCTACTGAATTTAGGGTAAACAGATCTTTTCTATATAATACAAAAGGATGGATGGTACACAAACTAGGACAGAAATAAAAAGTAGTTTTCATCCTTCATGACAGCTGCAATTGCTATTTTTTTTTTCATGGAGAATCATATTCAAAAGATTTTTATTTTATTTCGTTCTTTAGATTCCATGTATAAGTGGGTTGGGGGACTGGGTTTCCTAAGCATTCTCTGGCTCTGTACTTGGACAAGGACAGTTTCTCCCTTCTATTTTTTATTGCACTTAAATTTATAGTGAGAAGTAACCCTTGTCCTCAACATGTTTGCCCTTCATTCTTCAAGTAATGGTTTCCTTTTATTTTTTCATCTTGTGTCAGGATACACAAAACTTGAAAAGCCAGGTTCAAAAGCAGCAAGTCTTTGAACAAGAATTGGCAGCTAGTAAGATCCTACTCAATAACCTAGAGAAAACTGGCCAGGAGATGACTGAAGGAGGCCACTATGCCTCTGACAGTGTGGCTGCTCGTGTTAGTGAAGTTGCAAGCCTCTGGAAGGAATTGCTGGAGGCTAGCACAGAAAGATTAGAAAAAAGAGGTTTTATTGAAAGGCTAATGCCTAAATTCTGAAACTTAACATTTTCATCTTTACCACTTTGAATTTACCTGGTGACTTCTATGAGAAGAGATGCTATTCATTTTCTTCTCTGTTTTTTCTTTATTGGTTAAGAAGTTTTAAATTCATCACATCATATATTTATACAATTTTATGTTTTCTTCATGCATGTAGATTTTTGAAACTAAAACTACTTTTTCAATTTTTTCCCACTTTTAAATTTTTTTGAAAAAAAAACTTCAAGAACCATGAATTCCATATTGTCTATTTACCTTAAACTATTGTCATTAAATTTGGTTTTACATATTTTGGTTCTCTAGACATGACAAGATATTATAATCCAGGTTAGTAAATTGAACATTAAAAAATTGTCAGTACCACATGTAATGTTCCTATAATATTTCATTTTTTTAAATAAGGCTTAATGACTTGTTGCTTTTTTCACCTATCTTAGAGTTTTCAGGCTCTGCTGTAAACTCTTTAAAAATGTTCTATATATCTACTTGAATATCTACATATATTTAACTTCACCCCTTACTGTAAATAATCAATTACCATTATTCACACAAATAATGAGGTTCTCTTGTTAATATATTAGTAATATTCTCTTACAGATGATAAACATTACCTGTAGATATGACTCTGCTCTGGTTATAGAAGAGGTACTGATTTTATTGAACATCATTCTGATTTTTGGTTTAGGAAAAAAATCCAACTTGACAGTAACAATAAGAAATCACTAGTACTCCCCACCATTAGGAGATACAGTAATCACTTTGCAAAAATTATGAAATAATTGCTATAAAGTCATAGAATAAAGTTTGTCTGAGAGTAGTGTGCACAATAAAGACATTTTCTGGAAAAGAAAATTCTGTGGCATGTCTTGCGATGAAGGCCAGGCACTAAGAGGGGGGCTAGCAGTGTTCTGAGAAAGACATTTATAAAAATACACTTCAAAATTTCAAACTGAGCCAACCCCAAATTTTATACTTCTCTTGGAAAGTACAGTATTTGGATTTGAATCTCTTTGAAAAGAAGGTCTTAATAGAGAGCAAGCAATGACATATGAAACTACTCAAGCTGTTTATAATCTAACACATTCACTAGGGAATGAACTTATTGTTTATATTTATTTTGAGAATTATACTATATTTAAAAACAAATACCATCAAAATCTACAAACTTGATGATTTCTTATATAATCACACATATTACACTTATAGTTTCCCCACTGGATTATCAAATTATTATATTTATCCTTAAGTTGATGGAAGGTATATTACTGTATAATGAGGCACATTTACAGTACCTATTTAATACTTAATATCTCCTTCCAGGGACCCAGTTGTATGATGCTAAGCAGCAGCTGCAATTTGAAAATAATGCAGAAGATCTGAAGTGCTGGCTAGTGGAGGCAGAGAGGCAGGCTACCTCTGAGGATTAAGGGAAAGGCCTAGCTGATGTATAGAATCTACTGAGGAAGCACAGCCTCTTGAAGTCTGGTGTGGCTGCTTGTCAGGTTTGTTGCTAGCTCTTTGACCAGTTGTAGGCCTAAACACCTGCGTATGCTCTAAGCAAGCTCATAATAATAAGTAATTATTATTAAAAGAGAAGGAGATCAAGAAACTAAAGGTAAAAATTCAAAAATTTTAGGTGGTGAAAAACTTCTTCCCAATATTATCTCTAATCCAGCCATTCTCCTTGTTACCTGGTGTCTCTTGTCAGAACCCCATGGCTGTAGGTCTGGTTTCTCCAATTTCCTTGCACATTCTATAAGCAGGTTGTCATTTCTGAAATATGACTTAAAAACTACTTTCCTATAAATAGTTCTCTTAGCTTGATGAAATGATCCTCAATGAGACAATTCCTCCCACTCCATATCATTGATTTAATTCGATGACCTAACACAGTGAATATGGGAACTGATTCTCTCCATGGTCTACTCACACCAAATATCCATTTAATTTCTCCCTCAGGATCAGGTAGACACCCTCACAGACCTGGCAACATATTTTGAAGAAACAGGCTATCCTGATGATGGGTATATACGGGCAAGGCAAGAGAACCTAGTGCCTCAGTTCAAAGACCTGAAAGAGCCACTGGCTACCCAGAAGAAGTTCATTGACCTTCTCCACCTGCAGCAGATTTTCAAAGACACAGAGGATGAGGAGGCCTGGATCCAAGAGATTGAATCTTCAACAATTTCCACCTACCTTGGTAAGTGCAGCCTAAGAAAGCTGTACTAAAGAGTATCCCAAGGTCTACAGATTGTTTGAGAGATCTGGAATACAATAACAAGGGGGTGGTAAGTTTGCACTCAGCTCTCTCCCCTACACTAATGAAAATGTTTCCAATCTTCCGTAAGAAGTTTTTTTAAAAATTCATAGTTAAAGGTTTATCTTCTAAACCCAGAAATGAACAGGGCTATAAAATTAAGGCTTCTGAGAAGAGCTAGAGTTCTCACATTTTTGCTATTTGCTCTAACGTAAGTTATTGCCAAGGTCTTTGGCTGAGCAGCCATGGTTAGTGTCTGAGATACCAAGAGTTTTTGTCTATATTGACAGAGGCTCCCTTTTTTTCCCCCTAATTTCCTTCTGTAACCAAATATTTGACCATCTTTATCCTTACTTACCTCAGCCTTTCCTCTCTCCTCTGGTAACCACTAATCCACTGTCTACGTCCATGAGTCTCTGTTTGTCATGTTTACTTGTTGTTTTCATTTTTATATCCTACGTATAAGTAAAATCATGTATTTCAACTTTTTCTGTCTGGCTTATTTAGCTTAGCATGAAAATCTCAAGATCCATCCATGTTACTGCAAAAAGAAGTATTTCAAATTTTCTTATGGCTGATTATTATTCTATTGTATATATGTACCAACTTTTCTTTATCCAATCATCTTTTGAAGGACACTTTGGTTGCTTTCATGTCTTAACCACTGTGAATAATGCTTCATTGAACATCAGGGTTCATATATCTTTGCAGATAAATATTTTCAGTTTTTTTGGGGGGTGGGGGTGGGATGGGGACAGTAAATGCCCAGAAGAGGGATTGCTGGGTCATATGGTAATTCTATTTTTAGTATTTGAGAAATCATCATACTATTCTCTATAGTGGCTGTACCAATTTGCATGTACCAGCAGCAGTGTTCGAGGGTTCCTTTTCTCCACAACCTCTCCAACACTTATTACTTGTACTTTTGATGATAACCATTCTATGTGAGTGGTATCTCACTGTAGTTTTGATTTGCATTTCTCTAATAAGTAATGAAACTGAGCATCTTTTCATATGTCTGTGGACCACTTGTATGTCTTCATAGGAGAATTGTCTGTTCAGGTCCTTTGCCTATCTCTTAAGTAGATTGTTTGTTGTTGTTGATGTTAAGTTGTATAAGTTCTTTATATATTTTGCATATTAGGCCCTTATCAGAGATATTGTTCACAGTTATATTCTCCCATTCAGATGGTTGTCTTCTTGTGTTATTGATGATTTCATTTGTTGTGCAGAAGCTTTTCTGTTTGATATAGTCCCATTCATTATTTTTGCTTTTACTTCCCTTGCTTTTGAGGTCAAGTTTATAAAATCCTCTCTAAGTCCAAAGTCCATGAGTTTAGTACTTAGGTTTTCTTCTAATGAAATTTATTGTTTCAGGTCTTATATTCAGGTCCTTGATGCATTTATAGTTCATTTTAGTGTATGATGATAGACAGCAGTCTCGTTTTATTTTTTTGCATGTGGCTTTCCAATTTTTTTTAACAATTATTGAAGAGGCTTTCTCCATTGTATGTTTTGGCTTCTTTGTTGAAAATAATTTGCCAATGTATTGGGGTTTATTTCTGGACTTTCAATTCTGTTTCATTGGTCTGTATGTCTGTTTTTCTGTCAATACCATGCTTCTGTATTATTGTCACTTTGTAGTTTAACTCAGACAGAGTGAAACCTCTGGCCTTGTTTTTTTCCTCAGGATTGCTTTGGCTACTTGGGATCTTTTGTGCTCTCATACAAATCTAAAGATTTTTTCTTTTATTTCTTTAAAATATTCCATTGAAATTTTAATTGAGAATTCAATTAAATCTACATAATGCTTTAGGTAATATGTCATTTTAACATTTGATTATTTGATTCTTCCAATCCATGAACCCAAAATATCTTTCCACTTCTTTGTGTCTTCTTTAATTTATTGTAATAATGCCTTAGTTTGAGTGTATAGTTTTTTCACATACTTCATTAAGTTTATTTTTAGGTATTTTATTCTTTTTATCGCAATTGCAAAAGGTTTTATTTTTTTTTCTGCAAATGTATCACTATGGATTTTTGAACATTAATTTTGTATTCCGAAACTATATTGTATTGGTTTATTATTTTAAATAAATTTTAAGTAGGTCTTTAGGATTTTCTATGTATAAAATCATGTCATCTGCAAAAAGTGACATTTACCTTCTTCATTCTCTATTTGGATGTCTTTTATTTCTTTTTTTGCCTGATTGCTCTAGCTAGGCCTTCTAATACTATATTGAATAACAGTGGTGATAGAGGACAGCCTTGGCTTGCTCCTGATCTTAGACGGAAGGTTTTCAGTTTTCACCATTAAGTATGACTTTAGCTGAGGGTTTGTCATATATGGCCTTTATTATGCTAAGGTACTTTCCTTCTATACCGATTTTGTTAAGTGTTTTAACCATTAGTAGGGGTTGTATCTTGTTGAATGGTTTTTCTGCATCTATTAATATGATCGTATGATTCTTATTTTTTAATTAGTTTATGTGGTGTATCACATTAATCAATTTGTGTATATTGAACCATCCCTGTGCTCCTGGCATGAAGCCCACTTGATCATGGTGTATAATCTTTTTAATGTGTTGTACTCAATTTGCTAGTATATTATTTAGGAATTTTGCATGTGTGTTCATGAGAGATATTGGTCTATAGTTTTCTTTTTTGTGTTATCTTTACCAGGTTTTGGTTTCAGAGTAATATTGGCCTCATAAAATGATTTGGGAAGTATTTCTTCCTCTTTGATTTTTTTGGAAGAGTTTGAGGAGAATAGGTATTATATCTTCTTAGAATGTTCGATAGAATTCAGTAGCGTTAGCTCAGATTCCCCTGGGGCTCCAGGGTGTTAGGTCTGGGAGGATATGGGGAAAGGGGCACTCTGGGGTGGGGTTTGGGGGCTGCAGTTCAGCCTTGGTTTTGCAAGCGCAGCAGGTAAAGATCAACTGTTGTTTTTCTGCCATCCCATTTCTCTGCCTTCTTCTCTGATGACCGAGCTCTTCCTCAGGTCACGGGAAGCTCACAGCTTTCTCAGGCAGGGCTGTTCAGGGAACTAGCTGTTCATTCTCCCTTACCCTCCTCATACAGAGAGCTCCACCGACTGCAAGAGTCAGCTTCTTTATATCTCTCAGTCTACTGCCGAACACCTGGGGTTCTGACCTGTGGTAGCTCTTATGCACAGATCCCATGCTCAGACGTGCTGGTGTGCAGTTTGGGTGTTTTGTTGTTGTTGTTGTTGTTGTTGAGTTTTAGATGTTCAGCTTATTGTTGTTTCAAAGGGAGAAATCTGGGATGTCTCTCACTCCACCATGTTTCTCTGCAATATGATTCTTTAATTTGTTTTGTAGTTTTCATAATGCCGTTAAGATGTAATTTGCCTTTTTCACACTCACTCATTTATAAGTGTACAGCAAAGTTTTCTGCAGTCTACATGATATGTGATACGGCCATTGATCTAATGGTTATAAAATATATACATGTATATTCTTTTAAATTTTTTCTGTTTTGATTTCAATATGATAACTATCCATAGATATCACCATATAAGCAAAGCTTAAAGCGGTTTCCAGTAACTTCTAAAATTATAAAGGTATTCTGGGAGAAAAAAATTTAAGAATAATTAGTCCAATATTCTAGGGGACCTTTCTACATAGCTTCGAAGCTCTATCTCTGTGTAGCACCTTTTTCTTCAGTATTCTGTTCCACAAACTGTTGGTGTATTGTCTTCCCCCAACCCTTATATCTGTCTCTTTACCTCAGTGTGACTGCTAGTTCTGCAGTTCTTAGCACTACAGCCTAGAAACTGTGCCAGGCATAAACTGTGACTGCCATAGGACATACCTCATTTCTCTCCCTTTTCTCAGGTGTCACAATTCTCTGCCTATTGTCTGAAAATCATTGCACCTTACAATTCTGTTTTCTAGTTGTTTGGAGTTGGAGAACCATTTCTATAGTACTGAGAACTTTATGCGCAGAAATGGAAATCCGCTGAATATTCTGTTTAGTCTAGAGAATACATGTTTTTGGAATTTGGAGCAGTACCTACTTGTAGGTATTTTGCTTTCATGTCTGTATAACATAGAATGTAACACCCAATTAACACCTACATGACCAGATATACACCCCATATCCACACTTAGCATCTATACTGATGCTTAATCTCACCTATGACATTCCAGTTCCCCGGAATTTAGGTAAAATGTCACACTGAGTACATGCAGTATCATCCTCATGCCTCTCTTTTTCTCTCCCAGGTCTTCAAAAGAATTGAAGAGTAGTAAACATTAATGAGGGTAACATTCGCCTTTTTTATAACTATTCCATAGGACACTTTGCTACTCCTTCTCCTCCTCCTCCTCCTCCTCCTCCTCCTCCTCCTTCTCCTCTTTCTTATTTCTCTTCTTCCTTTTTACCTAGGCAGGGGAATCATACCTCCTCCTCTTCTTCTTCCTCCTTCTTTTCCACTTCCTCCTCCTTCTTCTTCTAGAAATCTCTTTAACATTTTTTGTTATACTGGTTTGATGGTAATAAACTTCTTTAGCTTTGTCTTATCTGGGAAGCTCTTTATCTATCCTTCATTTCTAAATGATAACTTTACTGGGAAGAGTAATCTTGGTTGTAGATCCTTGCTTTTCATCACTTTGAATATTTTGTGCTAATCCCTCTGGCCTGAAAATTTCTGTTGTTAAGTCAGCTGACAGTTTTATGGGACCTCCCTTGTAGATAACTAACTGTTTTTCTCTTGGTGCTTTTAAAATTCTTTGTCTTTAACCTTTGGCATTTTAATTACGATGTGTTTTGGTGGGGGCTTGGGTTAATTTTGTTTGTGACTCTCTGTACTTCCTGGGTTTTTATGACTATTTTCTTCATCAGATTAGGAAAGTTTTCCATCATTATTTCTTGAAATAGATTTACAATCCTGTGATTTATTTCTTTTCTCTTTCTGGTTCACCAATAACATGAATGTTGTTACACTTGATGTTGTCCCAGAGACCTTTTAAACATTCTTTTTTTTTATTCTTTTTTTTATTTTCCTGTTTTAATTGAATATTTTCTGCCACTTTATTTTCCAAATATCTGATTCAATTTGATCCTCTGCTTTATCTAATCTACTTTTGATTCCTCTAATATATTTTTATTTTAATTTAGTATTATTCATTTCTGACTGGTTCTTTTTTTATATTTTCTATCTCCATGTTTATTCTTTTTTATCTCTTTCTTTTTTTATCTCACTGACATCAATGAACATCCTTATAAACAGTGTTTTGAACTCTGCATCCATTTTGAACTCTGTCTCCATTTTGTTTAGGTCTTTTTCTGGAACTTTATTCTGCTCTTCCATTTAAGACATGTTTTTCTCTCTCCCCGTTTTGGCTGCCTGCCTGTGTTTGTTTCTATGTAGTAGATAGGGCTGCTATGTCTCCCAGTCTTATGTAGTGTGGCCTTATGTAGTAGGTGTTCTGTAGGGCCCAGTGGTGCAATCTCTTTGGTCAACTGGGCCAGGTGTTCTAGGTGTGTCCCTTCTGTGAGGTGTGTGTGCCCTCTTTTGTAGTTAAGCCTTGGTTGCTATTTGCACACCAATGGGAAAGACTGCCCCTGAGGTTGAATGATTGTTAGGACTGACTACAGTGAAGGACCTGCTATTCAGGGGCTGACCCTACAGAGTTATATTTGCTTTAGTAGCACTTGGGGGCTTGACCAGTTTGCCCTCCCGGTATGTCATTTGTGGAGGTGGTTATGTGGTGCTCTTGTGTGGTCTGAAGCTGACCACCAGGTATGTTGGTTCTGGGACCCTTGGAAGGAGCTCTGGTGCAAGCCAGGTTCAGCCACTGCCTGAAACTTGCCTGAGAGCACTTAGTATAAGCTATAAAGTTATCTGCAAGAAGTTGTCACCTGTGCTGGGCTTGGAGTGCCTGGGAGAGGCTCAGCTGTGAACCGAGGATGGTGGCTGCTAATGGCAGGCTTGGGCTGCTTAGCAAGAGGTAAGGGCATGCTGAGGCCAGATGCTGCTTCTTTGAGGCTTGTGAACATTTGAGAGATTTTAGGAAGTTCTGCAGATGAGCCAAGAGCAGGCTGTTTTTTATGGAAGAGCCACTGTATGTGGCTTGAGTGGGCCTGCAATTTCTGTAAATTGGGGTCTCAGGGAATCACTACGGCAGGTTGAATGGGGTGAACAGTTTTAGCCAGGTTATTGGGATTTATGACATGGTGCTTGCTTATCTGAGCAGGCTGGGTCATGGGAGGGCTTAACAAAGGAACAATGGATTCAACCTGCGTTTCTGTCTGGGAGGAAGCTAACCCCCTCCCCCTCTGCTCCCCGGGCCTTCTCCTGCAGCCAGACTATTCGGTTCCTCCCCGTATGTTTGTAGCCCTTTTTCAGCTGCTGCCCCAGTGCTGGAGCTCAGATCAAGAGAGTCCCTCAGAAAGTAAGCTTGTGCATGGGTTCTTGAAGAGGAATGCCTGAGATGCCAGCAGCCCTTAGTCTCACTTGGCAACAATCTCTGCTGGTTTCACAGCTAGAAGTTATGGGAACATCTTTCCCTGGCACTGGAACCCCAGGCTGGGAAGCCTGGTGTAAGGCTTGGACTCTTCACTCCTCAGAGGGTTATTTCTGCACACGAGATATCCCTCCCAATTTTTAACTGCCATGTATGGGTTTGGGACTAGCCTGGGTCACATCTTCGCCTTTCATACCAGTCTCATGGGAGCTTCTTTTAAATGTCCTTAGTTGTAAAATTTCTGTTCAGCTAGACTTCAGGTGATACTTCATGATGGTTCTTATGTAGTTTAGTTGTAATTTTTAGGTAGTTGTGGGAGGAGGTGAGCATAGCCTTACATACTCTGGCATCTTAACTGGAAAACCTTATTTTCCTTCTTGATTCCTTCCCTTCCTCCCATTTTTAGTTTTTATACCAACATTTATTAAATGTCTACCATGTACAAAAATAAATAAAAATTAATCTTGATTTGCAGGAAAATTACGGCATGTCAGGGGTTTAGATATTTAAACAAGCGCATATAATAGATATATGGACAGGAAAAGTGATTTCAAAAAAAAGTATTCCATTTTCCTGAAATAAGAGCATTGAAATATTCAAAACTGACATATTATTAACAAAAAAGATGGTTTACTGTGCAGACAAGGAGGAGAAGAACCTATCTAGTCAATAAGTTATGAGAGCAAATAAACCAGAGCACAAAATAATCAAGTGTGTTTGCAAGATGAGAAACGCAAATGATTGAGAATGTGAGAACGGTTAGGATGCAAGGTGAAAAGGGGTGTTCTGAACAGTGATGAAGCTGGAAACAACTAAATGATATAAGTATCTCCTCTGTGTAGTAGAAGAAGGGAAAGAAAAGAAACATTTTTATATTTATAAAATTCTTTCTACTGAGAATTTCTGAATTCATATATTGGGAGTAGACATTTGACATAGACTCACCATGTTAAATCAATATACATTGGCAAAGCTTCAATGTTGTGCCTTCACCAAGCTGTGCACAGTGGCTGACTAAACAATAGCAGATGGATTTATACATTGTATGTTATGAAGAAACAGTACTTGAAGAATATAAAATCAGTGAAATCTGTAAAGGGAAGTACACCTTCAACTCCAGTCTGAAGGTATGGGTCATTACGTATAGAGGGGGTGATGTTCTATTTTTTTCATTCTCTCAGAGATTTGCAGAAAGTAAAATTTAGAGGCTACCTTAAAAACAAGTTCCCCGCTAAAGAGAGATACAAGATATTTTTTCTAAGATCATGTTCTTAATTTTTAAAATTCTGTGGCCTTTTCTGTATTTTAGATAATCCATGTCTAAAAAGAAAGTTCACAGTTTCTTTATTCAATAATTTAACGGTCAAGGAGTTGGAAAGATTATTAGTGGAGGCCTAGGTAATGAAGAAAGTGATGAGAGATAGTGGGTTTTTAACTTTCTCAAACAATATTCTGAAACAATGATGTGTATAATCCTTTATCACCTGCTTTGAGAACTGATGGCTTAGAGACTTTAATATTTTTCCAACAAACTACATACTCATTTGCTCACTTTGTATTCATATTGCCCAGGCTACCTGTCCTCTGAGAAGTGTTAGCATGGAGCAATATGTCTGAAAATGGCATGTGCTGATTTCTCAGTTATTGGCAGCCAGGCAATAGGTTCTAACCAGAGGCTCCTCTCACCTCTCAGGCCCAAGGACAGCCTCACACTGTTAGGTTCTAAAGAGAGATATTTCCAATGAGTGATGACTTACATGGTCTGCTTCCTGCTTTTGTTTAGCAACAACAAGCTGCACCAGTGGAGAGAGTGGCTCGAGAAGAGAGTGTTGTGGCTTTATGTGACTGCCAGGCCCGCAGCCCCCGAGAAGTCACATTGAAGAAAGATGATGTCTTAACTCTGCTTGATTCCATCAACAAGGTGAATGTCCCTTCAAATCTTTTTCCCATCAACAAATGGTTCTTCCACAGTCATCTCTCCCAAACTTACCAGATATCCAACATTTTTCTGTTGTCTTTCTTAAATAACCATAACTTATTGAAAGTATCTTTCCTTCAGATATTGTCTAGGATGTTGTACATATCATTTTAAATTATATATTTTTATTATTTATTATTATTTATGCCTACAGCACCTAGTCTTCCTAGGGTGTCTCCCATCCAAGTACTAACCAGGCCCAACCCTGCTTAGCTTCCGAGATGAGACATCGGATTTTTTCAGGGTGACATGGCCATAGACCATGGACCGTGACTCCACTGGGGCACGAACCCAGGATCTTCTGTGTGTAAAATAGGTGTGCTAACTGCTACACTGTGGAACCACGTCCTTGAAATTATAATATCAATTACAGTTAACAAAATAAGACTCAAAGATCTTAAGTAATTAGCCTCAAAACATATAAGCTATGAGTGGCAATTCCGTAATAAATAAATAAAAAAATATATATATTACAGAATTAAATTGTCCTTTTCTTTCATCTCTTTACTTGTTTCTCTTCTGTGCCAATGATCCTAGTGATTGAACAACAGTGGTTGGGGTTAGGAGGAGGCTGACCGAAGAGAAGTCTTTTGTCATGTTGGTTATCTTTAGATATTATTCCTATGAGAATGGTGACAAAATGTTGGCTACAATTTTAAATACATATTTTTATGAGAGCTCAAGTAATTTTTTTAAATTCTAATACTTAATCGCCAAAATGATTAGGAAGAGAAGAGAGTTTGGAATATTGTTACTCTCAGGGGAAGGAAAATTTTAGAGAGGCAAGACGTTTCATCATTAAATAAGTTATGTACCAATCCCTCTTTCTCTTTGCTTAGTCTTCTTCATTTCACCACATTATTCTCTGAAGAGATTAAATCCAGAGTGCTTAGCACAGCCCCACACCCAAAACACTCTTTGGGGATAAAGGTGACACTTAAGCATATAGCATTCACATAAGTGAATTTCCAGGCAACACAATATTTTGGAGTTCTGGGAGAGGGATAAGGTGAGAGTTCTTGTACAATATTGTCATACACAGGCACTCTACCACTAACAAGGCCAGTTTGATTCTGCCTTCATGTTTGTGTGTTTGTTTGTTTTGTTTTGTTTTATTCTCAGTGCACAAAATGCCCCATAATTAGGAGAACTATCTTTAGTTTTTGTAAACCTTGTCAAAGTTAAAGGTCTAACATCAACTATATCAGATTCCTTGATTCCAGATGCTTATCTTTGAAATTTCTGCAACTCCATATTTATATCTTTTGTAATTCCTGAAAATTATATGTCCCCAATAAGTGATGGGTTTCCTTTTTTTAACTATCAGCCTGTGCTTGTGCTTAGAGACTTAGGAGAGTCAAAGCCTCTCTTATTTGTGTTTTTTCTAAGAACTAAAGAAAGAGTTGGGATTTGTTCTCCCTTCAGGACTGGTGGAAGGTAGAAGCTGATGATCGCCAGGATTTTGTGCCTGTCTACATCAAGAAATTGGCCCATAATGAGTTTCCTATGCTTCCACAGCAGCAGTGAGAAGAACCAGTCAACATCACTGAGTGCCAGGAACAGATTGAGAACCAGTAAGTTCTGGAGCCTGGAGAACTGGAGAGGTGTTTGGCCAAACATCTCCTATTAGCCAAAGTCAATTCTCATGACTGCATCTGTTAGTTTAAGGATGCTTTGAAAATTCACAGATTTTAAGAGCCTAAAGTAAACTTAGGGTCCTTTAAATATTTTAGTTTTTATATAAGGAAAAGGAGGCCCAGTACCATTAAGTCAATCACCCAAGGTTAGACACTTAATAAAGTCATGTCTTCTGACTCTCTGCCCAGAATACTTTCAAGTTTATCTAAAGGTCTTCTGACTTTCATATGAATTTTATTTACTATGCTAGGCTGTCAGCAGGCATACCAAAATGTCTGTAGGAAATTTTTAGGATGTTGCCAGTCACACTATTGGAACATTGACATTTTTATTAATTTTAAATGGAAAATTATGTGTTTGTCTCTCTGCTCTCAATGCTATTTTCCTTCTATCTTTATTTCCTCCTTGCCTTTGCTGTTCTTTTGATTTCTCTCTCTTTTTTTGTCTCTTTCATTCTCTCCCTTTCTCACTCTATCTCTAGTCTTCTTTGTTTTCTCCATCTGTTATTCCACATTTCCCACTCTCTTCATTTATCCACCTAGGTACCACTCCCTTCTTGATCGAGCAGAAGAATGTAAGTGTCGTCTATTGCAATGTTACAATGAGTTTTTACTGGCCTATGAGGCAGAAGACATGCTGGACTGGATCCGAGATAAAAAAGCAGAAAACACTGGGGTAGATCTAGATGATGTTTGGGAGCTGCAAAAAAAGTTTGATGAGTTCCAAATGGTGAGAAAGAGGGACCACTTTCTTTAGACAGTTTTTTGAGAGTTATCATTGTTTCCATTTATCTCATACCTCTTAAGTAAGTCTTTAATTTCACTTTTGCTAAATGACCACCCCAAAGCCACTGAGAGTTCCAAATTTCACATCTTTCTCTGGGTATTGTAGGTGCAAGGAAAATTCCGAGGAAATTAGCTACCCTAACTTTGCAGCCTGAAGTTTCTGCTACCTCCAAGTCCTGCAGAGAGTGCTGCTCTCCCTGAATTCTTCAAAACTTGCACTAAATTGTACTGTGTTCCTGTTGCCTAGGTTGAAATGTGGTAATTTGGGACTCTGCGTAACGTTTAATTGAGGGGCAGAAGTTGGGTGAGAAGATGAGAAGAACCTGACTTTACAGCTAGACAGTTTCTAAGTTTCTGTCTACATAAAACCTCTCCATTCTCCTTTATTCTCTCAGACTCATTTTATTATTTTAATTAGCAGTGAGCATAAACCCTCCTTTTTTTTCTTATAATAGTTTCCATATGGAATTCAAAGTGATTAGATAGATATATAGATATAGATAGATAGGTAGATAGATAGATAGATAGATAGATAGATAGATAGATAGATAGATAGATAGATAGATAGATAGATAAATGATAGATTATATTTTATATTTTAGGAATATATAAAGAGAAAAGTAAAAGAAAGGGAAACAAGAGTAAAACTATAAAATAATACCATGAATCACATTTTCATTGGAAAACTTATTGAAAGGTTATTGTATAATCTAATGAACAATATTGTCACTTTAGACATTGTGATGAGTTTCCTAGAGTTGTATTCTTACAGCATACATTAGTAAAAGCAGATTTCAACTCAATCAAAAAAATTCTGTAAAGGTGGAAAAGTTTGTATCAGTAGAAAGAGTATTGTATGTTTCAAATAGATTCCTTTGTTGGTGTTACTTAATTTAAGAAAATCATTTTTTAAAAATCTAGGAAAGAGAAATTTACCTAGTCTTCTCCTGATAGTTATATAGACTTGGTTGACATTTAGAGCCAGATCATTTAACGTTTATTATTAAATATGGTGTGAAGTGTAGCTCAAACGTACTTTTTTCCCGAATGGCTAACCAATTGTTCCAGCATCCTTTAGTAAAAAGTCCATTTTTTGCCCTAGTGATTTGAGTTGTTATCTTTATCATATAATAAAGTTCCATATGAGTTTAAAATTATTTCTGTTTTTTTTTTCTGATAGACTTGATAGACTATGAAAGACTTGCCTATCTATTCATGTGTTAGCACCACACTGTTCTAATAATAGAAGTTTTATACTATGTTTTAAACGTCTTGAAGGGAAAGGATTTCTAACTATGAATTAAAATTCAGGTTCACTAAATGCACTAAAAGAAAAGATTGATAAATTTAATTAAAATAACAACAATGAAAAAAAAACTGTGGTTTTGCATGACAAATATCACCATAAACAAAGTCATGAGACAATCAACACAATGGGAGGAAATATTTGCAAGACATATACAGATAAAGGGCTAATATGTCAGTATGCAAGTAACTTAAAATTTAAGGAAAGAAATAACAAAGAAAAACTGACAAAAGGTAAGAATAGGGAAATATATATACACATACATATATGTGTGTGTATGTGTGTATGTGTGTGTGTGTGTGTGTGTGTACATATATAAGTATATATACAATCTAGGCAAATGGTTGTACTCCATGTTTCAGATAGCTCTCTTGCCAAGTTTTTGACAGTCACGGTGTCAGGGAGATTAAAGGTATTCTTAGTGACAGATTGGAGGAAGGCAGTTTGTCGTACTTTGAAGAGAAGGTTAGAAATATGTTTTAATACTTATCCAAGTTAAGGCAGAGATAAGCAGGCAAGTATGAAAGATTTTCAAAAAGGAGATTTACACAGCTTTGGGAAAATTTTCTCACCTAGGATATGGAAACCAATGAGCTTCGCCTGAGGGACATCAACAATGTAGCTGATGATCTTTTATTTGAAGAGCTTTTAACACCAGAAGGAGCTCAGATACAGCAGGTAACTAAGGTTCTTTTTATTTCTCTTCACTACCAGGTTGAATTTTAGGAGTCATTATTTCACTTAAATATACTCAACTTTATATTCTACAGATCAGCTAGGACATGCAGAAGGTAATGAAAGTATAGAGCTGGCTATAGAAAAGATCAAAGATAATAGTTCTAATAGTCCTTTCATTTGAACTGATCTGAAGTTTTTAAATTGCAACTCATACTCAACTATCCCCAGTCTTACAGACACAAGAAATTCAGTGCTCAAATACATGAATACAAAGAAAATGCAGATAAAAAAGCTATAATAGTAGAAGATAAATCAAGAAAACTTACTGGAAGAGATAGGATCTGATAAAATCTGATGAAAAAAAGGAAAATAATATAGATTAGTAGAGATAGGGTAGAGGACCCTCTAGACCTGATTCAGATTTGGACCTATGGATCTTAAAGAAATAACCAGACAGTACTCATCAGGTGTAGGATATGGGAAATAGCACACCAGGAATGGATAAAAGCTTATATAAAAATGTAAAATGTGTTTTCAGGGAAGTGTAAATGTCCATATAGTCATCCCCTACTTCTTTGTGATAGATATGTTTCAAGGGCCCCTGTGAATGCCTATAACCACAGGTAGTACCAAACTCTATATATACTATGTTTTTTCCCGTACATATATAGTCATTGTAAAGTATAATTTATAAATTAGCCACAGTAAGATATTTCAATAACAACTAGTTTTTTGAGAAACCTCCATACTGTTTTTCATAGGGGTTGTACCAATTTGCAGTCCTACCAACAGTGTATGAGGGTTCTTTTTTCTCCACATCTTCTCTAACACTTGTTATTACTTGTCCTGTTGATAATAGCCATTCTAACAGGTGCAAGATGATGGCTCATTGTAGTTTTGATTTACATTTTTCTAATCGCTAGTGAAGTTGAGCATCCTTTCTATGATTGTTGGCAATTTGTATGTCTTCTTGGAAGAAATGACTGTCCAGGTACTCTACCCATTTTTTAATTGGATTGTTTGTTTTTTTTTCTTGTTATTTAGTTCTACGAGTTCTTTGTATATTTTGGATATTAGGCCCTTATAAGAGGCATCCCTTGCAAATATATTTTTCTATTTGGATGGTTATCTCTTTGCCTTATTGATGGTTTCTTTTGCTGTACAGAAAGTTTTTAGTTTGATGTAGTTGCATTCATTTATTTTTGCTTTTATTTCCCTTACCTTTGAGGTCAAATTTATAAAATCTTCTTTAAGTCCAAGGTCCTTGAGTTTAGTTCCTTTGTTTTCTATGCAATTTATTGTTTCAGGTCTAATATTGAAGTCCTTAATCCATTTTGAGTTAATTTTGGTGTGTAGTGATAGACAACAGTCTAGTTTCATTCTTTTGCAGGTGGATTTCAAGTATTCTCAGTACCATTTATTGAAGAGGTTTTTCTTTTTCCATTGTATGTTTTGGGCTACTTTGTCAAAAAGTATTTGCCTATATAAATATGGGTTTACTTCTGGACTCTCAATTCTGTTCCACTGGTCTGTGTGTCTCTTTTTCTGCTAATACCATGCCATTTTGATTACTGTCATTTTGTAGTGAAATTTAAAGTCAGGCAGAGTGATACCTCCAGCTTGTTCATTTTTCTCAGGATGGCTTTGCAATTCAGAGTCCTTTGTGCCTTCATATAAATTTGATGATTTTTAATTCTATTTTCTTAAAAAATGCTGATGAGATTTTCATGGAGATTGCATTAAATTTGTGTAATGCTTTAGGTAATAAGTTAGTTTTAACTATATTGGTACTTCCAATCCAGGAACATGGAAATCTTTCCATTTTTTTTTTGTATTTTCTTCAAATTCTCTTAACAGGATTTTAGTTTTTATTATATATGTCCTTCATGTGTTTCATTAGACTTATTCCTAGAAATTTTATTCTTTTTGTTGCAATTGGAAAAGGAATTTTTTTTCATTTCTTTTTCTGGCAATTTATCATTATAGTATAGGAATGCTATGGATTTTTGAACATTGATTTAGTATCCTGAAACTTTACTGTATCTGCTCATTTTTCTTGTAGTGTTCTTGTGGAGTCTTTAGGATTTTCTATATAGAGAATCATGTCATCTGCAAATAGTGACAGTTTGGCTTCATTTCCTATTTGGATACCTTTTATATCTTTCTCTTGCCTGATTACACTCATTAGGACCTCCAATGTTATATTGGATAACACTGGCGATAGTTGGACAGCCTTGCCTTATTCCTGATCTTAGAGGGATATTTTTAGTTTTTCACCATTAAGTATTATGTTAGCTAAGAGTTTATCTAATATGGCCTTTATTATATTAATGTATTTTCCTTCTATACTTACTTTTAAGTGTTTTAACTGTAAATAGATGCTGTATATTGTCAAAGACTTTTCATGCATTTATTGATTTGATCATATGATTCTTCTTTATTTTGTTTGTGTGGTATATCACATTAATCGATTCGCATATGTTAAACCATCCCTGTGCCCCTGAGATCAACCTCAATTGATCATTGAGTATAATCTTTTTAAGATGTTGTATTTGGTTTGCTAGCATCTTATTAAGATTTTTTGCATCTGTGTTCACATGAGATATTGGTCCGTAGTTTTTTTGTGTGTGTCTTATCTTTATCAGGTTTTGGTATCCGAGTAATATTGGCCTCATAAAGTGAATTAGAAGTACTGCTTCTTCTTCAATTTTTTGTAAGAGTTTGAGGAGAATTGATGTTAAATATCCTTTTAATGACTGGCAGAATTCACTGGTGAAGTCATCTGGTCTTGGACTTTTACTTATTGGTAGGTTTATGATGATTGATTCAATTTCCATATTGCTGATCAGTCTATTTAGATGTTCCAGTTATTCTTGATTCAGTTGAGAAAGGTTCTATATTTCTAAGAAATTTTCTATTTCTTCTAGTTTAGTAAATTTGGTGTTTTATACTTTCTGCTGTGTCTGTTATAATTTCTCCTCTTTCATCCCTGATTTTGTTTATTTTTGTCTTTTTTTAATGAATCTAGCCAGGGGTTTGTTAATGTTATTGAACTTCTCAAAGAGGCAGCTATTTGATGCATTTATTTTTCACCTTTTTTTTTTGTCCTAGATTTCATTAATTCTGCTCTAATTTTGATGATTTCTTTCCTTCTGCTGACTTTAGGCTTCATTTGTTCTTCTTTTTCTAGTTTTTAACATGAAGCATTAGTTATTTACTTGGGCTAATTCTTGTTTTTGGCGATAGGCCTGTAATAATATGAACGTTCCTCCTATTACCGCTTTTGCTGTGTCCAAAAGTTTTGATATGTTGTATTATCATTATCATTCATTATCATTATCATTCTGTGTATCTCTTGATCTCTCTTTATATTTCTTCTCTGACCCAATTATTCTTCAGTAGCATGTTGTTTAACCTGCATGCATTTGTGCTTCTTCCCACAGTCTTTTTATAGTTGATCTCCAGCTTCAAATATTATGATCAGATAATATGGTTGATATGATTTCAGCCCTCTTATATTTGTTGAAGCTATCTCTTTGTCTCAGTATGTGGTCAATCCTTGAGAATGTTCCATGTGCACTAGAGAAGAATGTTTAAGCAGCTGTTTTGGGATGAAAGGCTTTGTAAATGTCAATTATGTCTGTTAATGTTTTCTCAAATTGCCCCTATGTATGCTGTATAATCATTTCTGTCTTGCAATAGCAATTTTCTTCTTATCATTTAAGTTTATAATATCCTGTTCTTTATTAGAGTTGCCCTACTCTCCTTCTGTCTGCTTGCTAGTCACCTTATTCACAGTTATGTATTCTTTTGTCATTTTGTTTCAGGTGGCCTAAATCCTTTCAGTATTTCCTGTAATGCAGGTGTATTCACTCAACTTTTGTATGTCTTTAAAGGTCTTTATTTCTCCTGTGTACTTAAAGGAGAGCTCTACTGGATACATTATTCTTGGATAGTACTTCCTTTCATTTAATAGTTTGAATGTTTGGTTCCATTCCTTTCTTTCTTGTATGGCTTGTGCTGAGAAGACCAATGATAACCTAATGGGTTTTTCTTTATAGGTTACCATCTTCTTTTCCCCGGTTGCCTTGAGAATTTTTTCTTTGTGATTGGTTTTTGATAATTTCAATATAATATGTCTTAGAGAAGGCCTTTTTGAGTTGAGATACTTGAGTGTTCTTGTAGCTTCTTGAATTCAAAGCTCCACCTTATTCATTAGATTTGGGAATTTCTCATCAATTCTTTGTATGAGTATGACCTCTGATCCTTTCTCCTTTTCTTCTCTTTCTGGAATACTGTTATTTTTATGTTGCCTTTCCTGATGGTGTCACTACTTCTTATATTTCTCTTTCATTATGTTTTATTCTTCAGTATCTGTCTTCTTTCTTCTGAATTATTTTTAGATTTCGGATTTTGATATCACTGATCTTTT
The DNA here is from genome assembly GCF_000325575.1 of Pteropus alecto. Taxonomy (NCBI): domain Eukaryota; kingdom Metazoa; phylum Chordata; class Mammalia; order Chiroptera; family Pteropodidae; genus Pteropus; species Pteropus alecto. The sequence continues at coordinate 46,381 of NW_006434704.1, forward strand.
CCTCTATTTGTTCAACTCTATTTCCTTAGTTTGCTGTGTCATTCTTCACCTCTTTTAGTGTTTTCTTCATCTCCAGGTATCTTGTTTGGTTCTTTTTTAGGGTTTCTATCTCCTTGCTAATAAACTCATTAGTTGGTCTAATTTTTTTTTTTTCAACTCCAGGAATTGTTGACCTGAGTTATTTTGGATCTCTTTGAATTTTTTCAGAAGTATAATCCTTAATTCTCTATCATTTATGTCACATTTTTCTATGTCTTTAAGCTTATTTTCTAGAGATTTTTCTCTTTCATTCTGAGCCGCCTTATTACCTTGGTTGTTAATGGTGTTTGATGGTCTATTTCTCCACCTAGGCATTAATGGTAGTTTATTCTGCTTTTTATTTCCAGCAAGTAGAATTACTATGTAGAGGTCTCTCTTTAGCCTGTTGCTAATAAAGGGTTTTTCTTTTGACTTCTTGAAGGTGGCACCTAAGCCTCTTGGCTCCCTGTTATGAGACTTAACAATGCCTTTTTTTTTCCTATAAATATTCAATCATGATCACTACCCTCAGACTCAGTCTCTGTCAGTGTTAGTAAGAGTTTGCTCAGATTCCCCAGGGGGCTCTGCTGTGTTCATTCTCGTAGGATATAGGTTGGAGTGAGGACACCCTCTGGGTCTGTAGGTGGGATTGCTCCTACTCTCTGTGTCTCAGCCTTACACTTTACAACCACAGCTGCTAACACCCAGCTGTTGCCCTTCTGCAGTTAGTTACCACTCGGCTTTCTGCCTTGATCTCTGGGCTCTGCTGTGTGGTACTCACAGATTCTTCAGACAGGGCCTTTCCTGGAACCAGCTGTAATTTCTCCCCATCTCTTCTCCTGCAAGGAGCTCCAGCTGTGAGAGAAAGTGTCTTTCTTTCTCCCACTCTTTCTCCCAGATTCCCAAGTTTCTCACCTCTGGAAGCTCTTATGCATAGATCCCTCACTAAAACGTGCTTGTGTTCTGGTATGTTCAATTTATTGTTATTTTAAGGGGAGACCTCCTCCTCCTCCTCCTCCTCCTCCTCCTTCTTCAAAAAAAAAGTTCAATTTTGTTATTATAAGCGTGCGCCTCCTCCTCCTCCTTCTTCTTCTTCTTCTTCTTCTTCTTCTTCTTCTTCTTCTTCTTCTTCTTCTTCTTCAAGAAGTCCCTCTAACATTTCATGTAATGCTAGCTTAGTGATGATAAATGCCTGTAGCCTTTTTTTTAGTCTTGGAAGCTCTTTATCTGTCTAAATGATAGTTTTGCTGAGTAGAGAAATCTTGGTTGTAGGTCTTTGCTTTTCACTGCTTTGAAGATTTCCTGCCAATCCTTTCTGGCCTGCACAGTTTCTGTCGAGAAATCAGCTGACAGTCTTATGGGAGCTTTCTTGTAGGTAACTAACTGTTTTTCTCTTGTTTTATTTATGATTCTTTAACTTTATCCTTTGGCATTCTAATTATGATGTCACCAGGTGTGGGTCTCTTTGGGTTCACTTTGACTGGGACTCTGTGCTTCCTGGGCTTGTATGTCTATTTCTTTCACCAGGTTAGGAAAGTTTTCAGTCATTATTTCTTGGAATAGGTTTCTCGCTCTCTCTCTTCTCTGATACCCCTATGATGCAAATGTTGGTATGTTTGATGTAGTCCCAATGGCCCCTTAAACTATCCTCCTTTGTTTGGATTCCTTTTTGTTGGTGGTGCTGTTCTGAATGGGTATTTACTGCTACTTTGTCTTCTAAATCACTGATTTGGTTTTCCACTTCATCTAATCTACTGTTAATTCCTCCTAAGGTATTCCTCATTTCAGTTACCGGATTCTTCATTTCTGACTGATTATTTTTTTATGTTTTCTGTCTCCATTTTTATGTTTTATATCTCTTTGTTAAAGTTTTCACTGGGTTCATCTACTCTTCTAAGTTCATAGTGCATGCTTATAGCAATTGTTTTAAACTCTGCATCTGGTTGATTACTTTTCATTTGTTTAGTTCTTTTTCTAGAGCTTTATTCTGTTCTTTCATTTGGGACATGTTTTTTTTTTGTCTTCCCATCTGGGCTGCCTACTCATGTTCATTTCTATGTATTAGGCAGGGCTTTTCTGTCTCCTGTTCTTAGTAGAGTGGCTTTATATAGTAGGTGTGCTGTGGGTTCTAGTGGCACAGTCTCCTGATCACCTGAGCCAGGTGCTCCAAGTGTATCTCTTATGGGTTGTGTGTATCTCCAGTTGTAGTTAAGTCTTGGTTACTGTTTGCTCATCAATGGGAGAGATTGATGCTTGAATTGATCTGTCATGATGACTAGCCATGACCAGTGGAGGAGCTGTTGTGCAGAGGCTGACCCTACAGAGCAAGATTCACTTTAGCAGGGCTCTGGTGCCTGCCCTATCTGAACTTTGGGTGTGTTGTCTTCAGATGTGACCCTGAATGGTGCTCCTGGTACTCTGGCTCAGACTAACGCTGGCTATCAGGCATGCAGGTTGGGGCCTTTGTGAGAAGCCCCACCATAGGTCAAGTTCAGCTGCAGACTTTGCCCTGCCCGGAGCCCCCTGTCATGAGGCACCAACAATTTGCAGATGTCTACCACCCACATTGGGCTTGGAAGTGCCTTGAGAGGCCAAGACACTAACCAAGGCTGGCTGCTGTTAGGAGTATACAGAGGTCAGTTGCTGCTTTTTTAAGCTTTTTAAATATTTGAGATTTTAGGAAAATCTGCAGCATAAGCCAAGGCAGGCTATTTGTATGGAAAAGCCTCTGGAAGAAGCTTGGGTGGCCCTGCACATTGGGAGAGGCAGAGTCTCAGGGAATCACCAGAGTGGGGCAACCACTTTTAGCCATGTTGATGGAGACTCAGATATGGCATCTGCCTGAATCTGCAAGTCAGACAGGGAAAGGATGCGCAAAGGAACAATGTCTTCTGCCAGCAATTGTGTCTGGGTGAAAGCTGCCCTTCCAGCACTCACCCTGAAGCCAGACCACTCAGTTCCTCCCCATACGTCCCTGGCACCTTTTGAATGCTGCCCTGCACTGGAGCTCAGAACAAGTGATGTTGTCAGCAAGTAAGTCCATGCTCAGGCCCTTTAAGAGGAAAGTCTGTGACTCCTACAGCCTTCTGTCTCACTCAGCCACAATCTCTGCTGGTTTTCAGAGCCAGAAGTTGTGTGATTCCTCTTCTCAGCACTGGACCCAGGGCTAGGGGTCCGGGACTCCTCAGTCCTCCAGGGGGACCTCCTCAACCGAGATCTTTCTCCCAATTTTCAGCCACCACATGTGGGTGTGAGATTAGCTCCTTTTGCATCTCCATCCCTCTTATCAGTCTCAAGGTGGCTTCTTCTGTCTTTCCAGTTGTAGGACTTCTATTCAGTTAGATTCAGGCAGCTCTCAATGCTGGCTATTCCATAGTTTAGAGGTAATTTTGGTCTGGTTGTGAGGGGAAACAAGCACAGCATTTACCTACTTCACCATCTTGACCAGAAGTCAAGAGCTGTAGTTTTTCTTTTTTGTTTTTTAATTAATAATATATAGCTTTTAAATTTTCTGTTATACTTGGCATACAATACTATATTACTTTAAAGTGTATGGCATAGTGATTAGGCATCTATATAACTCACAAATTGATCATTACAATAAATCTAGTGCCCCTCTGACACTGTATATAGTTATTACAATAGTATTGGATATATATTTTATGCTATACATTCTATCTCCATGACTATTTTGTAACTGCCAGTTGTACTTCTTATTCCCTTCCCCGAATTTCACTGACTCTTCCTACTCCCGTCCCATCTGGTAACCCTTAAAATGTTCTCTGTATCTATGAGATTGTTTCTGTTTGCTTGTTTATTTTGTTCTTTAGATTCCACATATATGTGCAATCATATGGCATTTGTCTTCCTCTATCTAACTTACTCCACTCAGCACACTACTCTCTAGGGCCATCATGAAATATCTTTTTCCATCCCATTACTTTTACTCTCTGTGTGTCTTTTAATCTGAAGCAAGTCTCTTGTAGGCAGCATATGTAAGGGTTTTGTTTTCTTATCAATTCAGCCACTTTATCTTTTGATCAGAGAATTTAAGTCTTTTTCATTTGAAGTACTAGATGATAGATATGCAGTTACTGCCATTTTTATTTAGCATATGACATATATTTTTCTTCTAATTAAAGAAGTCCCTCAAACATTTCCTGTAACACTGGCTTGTGGTGATGAACTCCTTTAGTTTTTTCTTGACTGGGAAGCTCTTTATATGTTGTTCAGTTCTAAATGATAGCTTTGCTGGGTAGAGTAATTTTGTTTGTAGGTTCTTGCCTTTCATCACTTTGAATACTCCAGTGCAGTCTCATCTGGCTTGCAGTTTCTCTTGAGAAGTCAACTGACAATTTTATAGGCATTCCTTTATAGGTAATTAACTTCTTTTCTCTTGCTGCCTTTAAGATTCTCTTTGGCTTTATTTCAGTTATTGTATTCATCATTTCTGACTGGTTCTTTTTTATGTTTTCTATCTCCATGTTTATATTTCCTTTCTTTGTTGAAGTTCTCACTTAGATCATTGTACATTCTTATAACCTGTGTTTTGAACTCCGCATCTGGTAAATTGCTTGTCTCCATTCTGTTTACTTCTTTTTCTGAAGTTTTCTCATTTTCTTTCATTTAGGACATGTTTCTCTGTCTTCCCATTTTGGCTGCCTACCTGTGTTTGTTTCTATGTATTTAATAGGGCTGCTATGTCACCCAGTCTCGGTAGAATGGCCTATGTATTAGATGCCTTGTAGGGCTTAGCGGCACAGTCTTTCCGATTACCTGAGCTAGATGTTCCAAGTGCATCTTTAGTGTGGGTTGTATATGGAGGTAGGCAAAGCAGTTTGACATTTCAGCTTAGCCTAACCTAAGTCATATGTGGCATATGACTTTAAATCCAGCCTTTTAAAACATGACTTTTAGAATTAGAAGTGATTTCATATACTGTCTTTACAACATCCCACCTAATGCAGGAATCACCCTCTAAAATGGCCATGGGAAGTGTCAAAGAAAGAAACCCTGTACCATACAAGTAGTCCATGTCAGTATTACTATTAATGTTTCACCTTTTGTTGAGTTAAAATCCACCTCTCTCTAAAATATTTATCCTTTGGCCTTGGTTTTGTTTCCCTTTTTGAGACCACAAATGATACTTCTGTGCTTTTTCTAGGAAAAATTCTGAGATTTCATCAATGCCTAATATCCAGACATTTGGGCTCTTTTATTTTATTTTATTTTTCCTTATCTAAGAAAAGAAGATCATTGAGCTAGAACATTTTGCTGAGCGGCTCATTGCTGATGACCACTACGCCAAGAACGATACTGACGCTCAGCTCCAATGGGTGTTAGACAAGTCAGGCCTGAGCAATTGTTTTGTGAGCTACAGGAAGATGTAGCAAAGTGATCTATCTTCTAGAATTGAGCATTGGGGTAACACTCTGAGTACTTCATATTTCTAGATGCCTAAGACTATCTAGACACTTTGGGAAACTTTGAGATCTAGACTGGAAGACATGGAAGTTACATTAGAAATTACCTAACTTAACTACATTATTTTATATCTAAAAATAATGAGATTATGTTATATATAACATAGATATATAAATCATATATAATACCATAAGTAATATATAATAATATAATATAAATATATAAATCATATATAATGTCATATGTAATATATAATAATATAATATATAACTGTGTTATATATAACACATAAATATATAAAGAGGTTAACAAATGGGAAAATTCATGGATATGCTATTAGAGCTTGGGAGAAGGAAAAAGGACACAGAGTGCTTTAACCTCCTCCTCCAGGGGGAAGGCTCTCAAAGCACAGCTGATTGCCGAACAGACAAAACTTGGAAACTATGCTGACCTAAAACAATTCTACCATGACCTCGAGGACCTGGAAGTATGGATTAATGAGATGCTGCCCACAGCCTGCGATGAGTCCTACAAAGACCCCACCAACATTCAGGCAAGCTCAAAATAGAACATCTTGGAAAACTTTGGCATACCCAGATTGTTGGATGAATGTTCATCTCCCCATACTGAGTGTTTCCTTACTGCTGAGACTACTGCTGCTGCCCTCAGGGTCTACTAAGTCTGTGGAGCAGGTCTTTCAGAAGTCATCATCACTTTGGTTATGATAGAAATATTAACACTTCCTTTTGAACAGAAGTTACATTTTCTTGTTTCCCTAAATGAGAGGATAACTTAGTTTCTTCTTTACCTTCAGAGGAAATACCTGAAGCACCAGGCCTTTGAAAATGAGGTCTATAGCCGAGCTGATCAGATGGAAGGAGTCATCAGCTTGGGGAATTCTCTGATTGAGCGGAGAGCATGTGATGGCAATGAAGAGACCATGAAGGTAGGGATTCTGCTCAGCATAGGTTCTGGCCTACAAAGTCAAATGAAGAGAAAAATTTTACTCTTTTAATGTTTCCATGTATAGGGATATAGAATTTCTTCTTGGTTAATAGTCTTCCCTTTCATTGTTGCACAAGGGAGAAGAAAAACAGTGATGCTCATATCTTATGGATCCCACCACACTTAGTACCTAGAACTCCAAGAAAACTTTAGAATTAATTCCTAAGCATTATCCTGCTTGTTTTACTTTTGTCCTTATTAAAATATAATAGGCAATTAGTTGCATGTATTTACATTGTACAATTCAATGAGGTATTTTTTTTTCATTTATAGTTGGCATACAATAATATACCAGTTTCAGTTGTATAGCATAGTGATCAGAGAACCACATAACTTGCGAAGTTATACCCCACTAAATCTAGTACCCCTCTTCTCCCTTACATATTTATTACATTATCAACCATCTCCCCCATACTACAATCTACATCTCCATGTCTATTCTGCAACTATCCATTTGTACCTCTTAATCCCCTTGCCTTTTTTTGTCATCCCCCCAACCCTCCTCCCATCTAGTATCCCTCTAAATATTCTCTGTATCTATGAATTTATTTCCACTTTTGTTGTTGTTGTTGATCTTGTTCTTTAGATTCCACATGTGCGTAAAATTATGAGGTTTTTGTCTTTTTCTATTCAACCCATTTCATTTAGTGCAATACTCTCTAGGTCTATCAAGGCAATATCTTTTTCCATCCCCTTTCTTTTAGTCTATCTGTGTGTCTTTTAATCTGAAATGAGTCTCTTCTAGGCAGCAAATGTAGGGATCTTGTTTTCCTATCTTTTCAACCAATCTTTTGGTTGGAGATTTAATTCTTTTCCATTTGAGGTACTTGCTGATAAAAATGCAGTTACTACCATTCTTTATTTCTGTTTTTGATACATGTTATTTATTCTTAAAGAAGTCCCTCCAACATTTTCTGTAATACTGGTGTGGTGTTGATAAATTTTCTCAGCTTATTTTTGTCTGTACTTCAACTCTAAATCGTAGCTTTGCTGGATAAAATATTCTTGTAGATCCTGAGTTTTCATCATGTCAAATATTTAGTGCCAAGCCCTTCTGTCCTGCATAGTTTATTTTGAGAAATCAGCTGCCAGTCTTATGGGTGCATCTTTGTAGTTAACTAACTGCCTTTCTCTTGCTGCTTTTAAGACTATCTCTTTATATTTAACCTGTAGCATTTTAATTATGATGTGTCTTGTGTGGGCTTCTTTGGGTTCATCTTTTTTGGTACTCTTTGAGCTTCCTGGGGTTGTTTGTCTATTTCTTTCACCAGTTTAGGAAAGCTTTCCAACATTATTTCTTCAAATAGCTCTTCAATGTCTTGTTTACCTCTATGACACAGATATTTTTAAATTTAATAGTGTCCCATACGCTCCTTAAATTATTATTATAGTCTTGGCTTCTTTTTTCTTGCCATTATGATTGAGTGTCCTTGGCTGCCCCCTTCTC
>NW_006434704.1:54900-91740 GCF_000325575.1 Pteropus alecto
TCACTAAGCAAAGACACACCTGAATGTGGCTTGGGTGGGGCTGTGAGTTGGGGGAGGTGGAGTTTCAGAGAATTTTCTTGGCATAGGGGCCTCTGTTTTCCAGTTTGATGAGGTCTCCACTATGGTGATTTGAGTCCGTGCACAGAGGAAAGATGCATGCCGCCAGCACTACTATACAGAGCGAGTCTCACCTCAGCCCTCACTCTGACAGCTCAGTGTCCTCATGTAAGTCCCTGGTGCCCTCTGCATAGCGAACCAGTGCTGGTGCTCAGAGTGAGCAGGTCCATCACCGGGAAAGTCCACTTACAGACACAGCCCCTTTAAGAGGTGTCTGTAGCTTCTGACTGCCGCTGCTATGGCTTATATCGCCCTCAGTGCTCAGGACTGGGCAGCCTTTTGTCTTTGCCGCAACCTACCTTCTGCCATTACAGGGTGATTTCTTAGATTTCTCCCTAGTTGTATGGATTGTTCATCTAGATCCCAGGCAATTTTCCTTTGTGTTTGCTCCTTGTTTCCGTCACAACTTTGATTTGATTGCCAGAGGGATGAACAGAGCCTCTATCATCTAAGCCATTTTTTTCGCATTTCATTGTTTCATATTTTCTATCCCCACTGCCAAGAGCCTTTTGGAATTTAGGCATCAGTCCCTGTAATCATCTTAGTACCTTTTCTTCAAACAGCACCTCTTATTGTTTTCCCAGATTAAGTAGAAATACTGAAAAATTTTGGCTAGTCCCTACCTCCACAGCCTCCCTACATTATCCTTTCAAGCTGTTACAGGACCAAGAATTCTAAAGACCATCATAACTCCTTAATTTCTTTGGGTTAAGGTCAACTGGAAGAACTGTAGAAACACTGAGACTACCTGCTTGAGAGAACAATTGACAAAGGGCAGAAGCTCAATGTACATAGTCGCCAACAGAAATTCAATACAGGCATACAGGATTTTGAGTTCTGGCTCTCAGACGTAATTGCATCTGGAAATGGCGGGAACATTGGAGCTTAATAAATGCTTGTCAAATAATCAGATTTACGCATGAATGATCTCCTTGACTTTTCTTGGGAAAAGTTTGGAGACATAGTTGCTAATCTCGTTCTTCTTTAAAAGAGTTTTCATTTGGTAGTTTTATTGCTTATTCTTCTATTCTCAGGCAGAGATACTGCTGGCCATGAAATATCAGGCCAGGGATTTGGCTTCGCAGAAAACTTGCTCAGGAAGCATCAACTAGTGGAAATTTAGATGTTGCCCTGAGAGGTAAGTAGTGTTGGAATCTCACTCTTCTGGAATTTCCATTCCCACAATAAAAACACTTCTGACTTACCTCTCTCCTGTATTAGGAGATCATTTGAGAACACAGTCTTGCAAAACTCACTGTAGTGTTCTCAGCCAGCAGTCTTTATAACCAGCTCAAATCCATGGGCTATAGAGAGTTTGCAACAGTCACTGTTAACCAATGATCATTAAACTTCATTCTAAGACTCCAGGGAGTGGATCCTAAAAGTTATCTTGCTTATTTAACTGATGCATGCATATAAACTCACTGTCATCCAAAGGTGCACATTTCATATGGTCTTTGAAAGAAAATGCAAGTTTATTTTCTAGAATTAAAGAGAAAAACAATAAAATTGGATGGGGGCATATGCAGTGGAGTTGAACTACATATGCACTCTGGAAATCCATTGGAAAATTCTAGTAGCATTCTAATATCAAGCAAAGATTTGTGTTAGGAGCAGTGACAAATGTGCTGGTGGGTGTTAATTTTATACAAGAGAATTTTACATTATCAGTTTTATTTGGAGATAGAGATACTCACAGAAAGGACAAGAAGTCAAAGGCTTTCTAAATTTAGTTATTTTAGGACTTGATGATATCCTTCTGACGACATGAAGGGACAGAGTTTAAATGAAAATACAGAAGAGGTTGGGTGTGTTCTGTAGCCAATCTAAGAGTAGTTCTTGATAAATATTTTAATAAATTAGTCTGTATCAAATTCAGTACTGTGCTCACTCACCAAGTTCTTATTTTCTAGTTGGGAAGAGGAAGCAAATAAAGGGGGAAAACATCAGAAGGAAGAACAGAACACATAAGGCCAAATGTGCAATTTGAGTAATGTAGTCATGCTATCTATATTGTCTTTGGATCTTGCCCTTATTCAAACTGAATTAAAAGAACATAATGTAAAATTTACTATCTTCAAAAACAATCTTTTGACCCAGTCTTTGAACCTGAACCAGCAATGGTTAAAGTTGCAAGTCTACTTAATACCTATACTGTACTGTTCACTGAGCATGCTGGGCTTTCTAGGATGCACTCAGGGACCTGAATGAGTTGGCTACTGATCTGCTCTCCAGTGGGACTTTCAATGCTGACCAGATTGTGGAGAAAGGGATAATGTCAATAAGCGCTACCTAGATGTCCAGAACTTAGCAGCTGCACACCATGAGAAACTGAAAGAGGCCTATGCCTTATTCCAGTTCTTCCAGGACCTAGATGATGAAGAATCCTGGATAGAGTATGTACTGCCAACTCACATTGCACTGACAATCTAAGAGAGTAGATAATCCACCAAACATGTTTCTATTTGATGTTAAAATGAAATATATAATGTTTCTTGTAGTTTGTATTACTTGTTAATCATGTCTGCCTTAGCCTGAAGTTAGCATTGGTTTTATTTTCCCCAAATTCCCTCATTGTATTCAGTAAGAGAAAGACAAGAATGGAGAGAGTAGGGAGCAGTTTACATACATTCTGGGAACAAAATTAGGAAACCATATATATTGGTTTTAGATAGTTCATAGAATGTGTAATGCTCATTCTGAATCAGACAGCTGGGCATTTGCAACTTACCCAGCTAATGAGATCATTATTATTCTCTCTGTATCCTTGTATTTAATATGCCACAGATCTGTATATTGAATAGAGAATGTTACACATTACCTGCCATAGTTTTATTACTAATTACCTTTGTTTGTAAAAAATAAAATTCTGAATATATTAGTAAATCAAATTATTTGCTTTATTTACTATTTAACCAGCCTTGTGTTTCTCTTCAACAAACCTTTTGATTCTTGCTAGTAAGAATCAGAAAAAAATAATTAGAAAAAAGCATTGTGCACAGGGCAATAAGCAGGACATTTTAGAAATCTTTTTAGGAATAGTAAGATAATATATCTTGTCTATGTAGTCTTTTACTGTGTTCAAGATGATGTTCAAACATTTCATGCACAAAACCAATTCAAATGTCATGACTGCTATAGTATCAGCTCTTTATAACCCATTCTACCTAAGTTCATTAAAGATATTAATAGACAAAAACAATAAAGGCCATGAAACTCATATATGTATATATGTTTGTGGTTATGTGTATATATATATAATTTTCACTTTTTTGGAAAAGAAATGTTAGTGTATGTACTTGAACAAAGAAGAGAAGATAATACAAGTGAATATGCAAATGACTAATGAGAAAGCTATTACAGCTGTGCATTTGGTACATATCAGTATGCTATTTTAATTTGTATTAGCATAAATCAGAAGTTTTGCTGAAAGCATTTGGCACTAATTATCTTTGTGATTACTGACACCAGAGTGTTACCTCACCCCAGCTACACACACTCTTGGAAAACTGTTCTAAGATGACTTCAGATGTCTAAACTCTAAATTTTCTGTTTTCTTCCTTGTTTGCAGGGAGAAGTTGGTATGAGTGAACTCCCAGGACTATGGGAGGGATCTGCAGGAGGTTCAGAACTTACTGAAGAAACACAAACATCTAGAGGGGGAGATAATGACACATGAACCTGCAATGCAGGTTGGAATAATAGAATATGAGACCTGGAAAGACAGAGAAAATCTGATCTAATAAATAATCCCATTGTGTTATAGATAAATAGGATGATACTACAGAATGTGAAGGTGGCATGCCAAGGTAACATCGAGTTAGTCACAGAGTTCACAAGTGTTCTTTTCTCCTCCACATTTTGTATTCTAGGAATAGAAGAATTCTGCACAAGAACCCATGCACTTCTCTGGAAGAAGCACTTTAACAGTCCAGTCATACTTGTTGACGATTGGGACGCAGGTTGGAACATCTGGAAAAACAGCACTTGAACTGAGTCATATGGAAGGAAAGTAGCTCTGGGTCTGACTTGGCAGCAGTGTCACTCTGTAACCATGAATCATTCATAAAGTAGATCATGGAGAGTAAACTTGTACAGATGCCAATGTATTTGTCCAAAATCTTGGGTAAGTTTAGCATGACGGATCTCATTGCAGCTTTTTTCATTCTTCCAGGATTTTCAGGACCATCTCAAGTCCCATGAAGTTTAGAAATGATCTGGAGGGTAAGAAGAACTAGAAACATTTTCAGGGAACTATGTCTAAATCGAAAGATATTGTGGGGTAATGCCACATGGAGGGGGTATTTTAGAATATGCTGGCTATAGGAGAGAGGCTGGGGGACAAGGCTGCTGTGGGTAGAGAGGAAATCCAGGAATGGCTGGCTCAGTTTGTTCAACACTGGAAGAAGCTCAAAGAGTTGGCCAAGGCTCAGTGAGTTGAGGATAGGAGGCCCAATTCTCTTCTTGTGTTGCAATTGTTGGCTGGTCTTGGGGTTGGAGATACTACATACTTCCTCAAAATACCTCCCCAATTACCCACCTTTACCTATCTTCTAAGGCAGTGCTCAAATGCAAAATCTTCCCTGAAACTTACTCCCATTTAACCCACTATGTTCTAAATATACCTCTACACCTGCACTTACTTGCAACTGTTATCATTGTTTCCCTACGTATGTTATCCTTCATACCAGATTATTTGCCACAGGTCTGTTTGTTTATCTCCCCAGTTTTAACTTTGTGTACAACACTCAGTAGTGGAAAAATGAAGAAATGTGTTTTTTTTTCTCTCCCTTATAGCCATAGAGCTGTTTTGAATCAAGTAGTCATATAGCTAAATAAAATAATATCTTCCTGTAATTCCATGTCCATTGACAATAAAAAGATATTTCCACCTAGAGAATAAAAGTACTTTGCAGTGCCTATATTCTATAAAAAGAATGTCAGTGCTCAGAGTAGAAAGAGACTGCTTCATTGCTGTTATTCTCCAGCTCTAAAGTCTTGGCCTTTTGTTTAGACATGGTTTTCTTCCCCCAACAAAAATTGAGTCTCTAGAGCAAGGGTCTCCCCTTTTAAGATGAAATCAACACAGCTGACCAGTAGGCACATATTCGATTGTTCTGTGGCACAGTTCAAGAGTGGTTGCCTTGTGAGATTGTGCCATTTGGCTCTACTCCCACTGCTTACTAGTTTCCTCTTATCCTTATTGAGGCTTACTGTCCTGCTATAGAGGGCTTCAGCTGGAAGAGTCTCTAAAATACTTGCAATTAATGGAGAATGCTGAGGAGGAGGAAACTTGGATCAGTGAAAAGAAAGCAATGGATGCCCGAGGGTATTCTGGAGATACATACATTGGCTGCTACTCCGGTGAGAAATAGGCTGAATAGATCAATTTTCTTCCTTTTAATATGAACCTCTTCTTAAGTAGTCAATGTTTTCAGCTTTAAAATTAAAAGAAGACATTTGAATCAGCTCTTAGTATAGAATGTTCTTGATACTTAATATTTTTCTGGTAGATGCAGTGTTTCATAAAATTATATAAATTTCAATATAGATAAGTCCCGTGTCTTCTTTTGGTCCACACTCTTATTCCAAAATCCAGAAAACCTTAGGGTCACATGATAAGTTAGAAACGATGTCACTTATATGCCTTTGACTCTTTTTCGAGAAGGTTTACCCTTTTTTGGCAAGTGAGGAGTTTGGGGAAAAAAATTTAGTAGAGCAATGCAGGAAGAAGTGGACACTCATCATTCTGTCAATTTAGCTGAATCATCAGTGATGAAAGGCATTAAAGGGAGTCAAGTCAGAATGTGGGTAGGATAGGTTGTCCAGATGTTTTGATTCTCACTAATTCATTTGTGCAGGGTTTGCTAAAGAAGCATGAAGTTTTGGATAAAAACTTTGCTGTCCATAAGGCCTGAATGCAAAATGTGTGTGCTCAAGGAGAAGGCATCCTGAGTCAGGTAAGGGGCTCCAGGGCTTCCAGGTCAAATTTTCATTTTCAAAAGGATTAGCCCAAATATAGACTCAAGAGCAGTGCTAAAACCATATATAGACTTCTAATAGTGTCTTCTAAGCTGCCTTCTTGTTATTATTGTTATTAGCAAATAATTATCTATTTAATCACTTTTCTCTGGAAGTTCTTATTTCAAGTTCTTCTAAGTACACCTTGAAGATTTCTTTAAAAGCTTAGTTGAAACTCTTACTCTTAACCTATGCATAATATAGCATTTATGAGGACATATAAATGACTTACTTTGGTTAGAAAGTATTGTAAGAATGTGAAAAAAAAATTGTAAGCTTCTAGGAAGAATTACATGTAGACCTCTTTGTAATTTGACAGTCACTCTTTTGTTTAAATACTTGTTTTTACAAGAGCTCAATGATCTAAGTGCTGTAGAAAGAACCCTAAACAGAGATGATTTCATATCTACTAGATGTTTTCACTAAGAAGATCACATTTATATGGATAAACATGAAAAGATCATCCAAATGCTGGGGTGGAAATAACCTCCTGAGACATAGATGAATAATAGAATAAATTCACTAGACCTACAGGAGAATAGTTTATATATTTAGAATGAGAAAAATAGGAGTTTTTCAATAGTACTAAAAAGTTCAGATTTCTGGCCTTGGCCTCTTTCCTTCTCCTTTTAATCCTGGCATTGCAGGAGAAAAATCAGCACAAGAAGATTTCTGCCAAGATAGAAGCTCTGAATCAAAAGACACCTCCTCTGGCCAAGGCAATAGCTGCTTAGAAGTTGCAACTTGAAGATGATTACACCTTTTAGCAGTTCACCTGGAAGGCTGATGTGGTAGAAGCCTGAATAGGTATGATGTATAAAGGCCAGAGTCCTTGGGTTTGAGAAATGCTGATAAATTCCATTTATAGAATGGTTCCTGAGGCTTTCTCACTTATCTTACAAAGAGACATTCTCCCTTCTTCACACATCCCTAGCCTTTCATGACACAATTACAATTACACTAACATATGTGCAAACACATACACACACATGCACATAGAAACATGCTAAGAGGGCAACTAAATACCATTATTCCAGAGAAACTTTTTAGGAATTGGTGATTTCACACGTGATATTCGGAAAAATAAGGCCATGGCAAAACGTTCTAGGAAATTTATTTATTTTCTTATAATTTATGTCTAACATACAATTTTTCTTTTTTCTATGAAACACTCAGAAGTCCTTTTGGTCCTAGATCTCATTCAGTGACTTTTATCCTGCATAAGTCTAGCAAAGTAATCCATTAGTCTTCACTGTTCTTATATTCCAATGAATCACCAACTTTGAGACATAGGAGGCTCTCTTATGACCTATAGGACAAATTCCTTTTCTCTTTACCAAGTCTGATACAGGACCAACTATCTTTCCTACATTATTAATTATCTTTGCTTTTTAGCTGAAAAAGAAACAAGCCTGAAGACCAATGGCAATGGTGCAGACCTTGCTGCATTCCTCACTCTCTTGGCAAAGCAGGTGAGAGCAAGATTGTCTCTTTAATAATTGTTAATAGTCAGTGAGGTCCAAAACTCATATAAGACAAAAGCTGAACATGTAGGATTATTTCACTCCTAAATTTTGTGATCTTATTGTCTATAGGATTTAGAATATTGTTTATTTTTTCCTTCCTGATATTGATAATTGGGCAGTTTTCTCTCCTCTCTCTCTCTCCCTACTCTCTCTCATCAGTCTTGCAATAGGTGTACATTATTTTTATTAGAGAAACAGCTTTTGGCTTTCTAATTTTTCTGTGTCATACCCTTTGTATCCCATCCTTGGCTTCCTGTTCTTGTAACTACTTTTTTAGATTCCAAATATAAGTGATTTCATATAGCGTTTGCCTTTTTCTCTGACTTATTTCACTTAGCATAATACACTCAAGATTCATCCAAATTGTTGCAATATGGCAGGATTTCCTCTTTCTCATGCTCAATAAGAATGTTTCACGCTTAATATGAATATTTCATTGTATGTATGTATCTACCTGTATTGCATCTTTTTTTTATCTATTCATTTATTGATGGACACTTAGGCTGTTTCCATATTTTAGCTTTTATAAATAATGCTGCAATAAATATAGAAGTTCAGTGTCATTATATTTTAAATGTGTCTTAATAAATAATGTGTAGTGAGTATTGCTTCATTTATCAAATTTGATCATTTTATTGGAATAGCGATTCCATTTACATTTAAAGTAATTAATTCATAAGTTTTGACTTAAAGCTTTAATTTAATATCTGCCATCCCCCACCCAACCCCTATTTTTTGGCCAGAGATTGAAATGATTTAAGGCACAGTTTCAGTTTTTTTGAAAGCTAGCCTTTTCCAGTTTGCTCTCATACCTGGGGCCTTTCAGGAGTTTCAACTAAATCTCTTTCACTAGGATCACTCCTAATCGATGTGGACTGAACTAAGCACTGTGGAACTACAGAAAACTGATTAGCATTTTAGATCCTTAACTACTGTTTTCTGCTTGGCTTCTAGGACTTGTATCCTACACAGTTTAGGAACCTATAAATGCCTTGAGGGAAAAATATAAACAGAATATTGGACCTACACTTCTGCAGTTCTTTTTTCATGGCTTCTTAAATCCTCAATGGGTGCCTCAATTTCCCAGAACTTCAATTTTTGTCTCTTTAGCTCCATGAGATTTTCAAAATCTCTGATTAGCTGTTTTCTCCTCCTACCCTGTACAGTTTATACTTCAAAAGGAAAAGTAACAGAGAATATTACTTCTACTCTACTACTATTCCCTCCTCTATGGAATTTTAATCCCTTGAGTTATAGCTACCTGAGTTGCATTGTGATCTTTTTCACATGGCTGATTTTTTGTATTATTATCCAACAGTTCAGTTGTTCTCAAAGAAAGAATTTGTTCAATACAAGCCAAACTGTTAAAGCTGGAAGTGGAACATCCCTAATCTGATAACAGCATTTTTATAAAAATATCAATTGTATAACTAGCATCTGTAGGAGGTCTTTTGTTGGTTTGTGTACTTTCAAGATCTCTAGTAGTGCACTGCTACTAATTAGAACTCAAAATCTAATAAGTGATATAAAAGTGTCCAAGAAAGGATGTGAGCTATATGAAGAATTTAGTTTGATTTAGGAAATTTGAAATATCATATTATGTTCCAATATTTCCTTAATATTAATAATCCACCTAACCTAAAATCTAATTATAAAACATATGTCCACTGGAACTTAACCACGATTCTAATCCTGAACATTCACTTAATCTCTAAATTATATTTCTTTTTCTTTTGTCATCATTCTCTTTCCTAGTGCTTATCTTACCTCTGATAAAAATCTGGTGGAACTCAAGTGTGAATAATCTCTTGGAATATGTATTATTTCTCTATTTACTGCTTCTCTACGGGTCTTTCTCAGGACCACTGGATGTCAGTGTGCAGAGTTTCCAGCAAGAGAGACTGTCAAAGATAACTGATCTAAAGGACCAACTGGTGGCTTCTCAGCACAGGCAGACCAAAGCCATTGAGGAGCACCATACTGCCCTGTTGAGGCACTGGGATCAGCTTCTAGAAGCCTCTGCAGCCCACAAAGACAAATTGCTAGGGAAACAGCTATCCTTACAGAAGGTATATTTCAAAAAATTGATGAACCATGATAAGGCCTTGATTATCTGTATATTTACTAAGCCCTATTTGGATAATCTATACACATTTGAGTACTTTGAGAAGGATCAGGAAGACTTTCTTATTGAGCAAGAAGTTATTCATTTTTTTAGACTGATAGGACATATTTTAGACTGATTTGTCAATTATCCAGCTGTCTTGATATGAAAGCCAAGTACATGTAATGTAAGAGGCAGGTGAAACAAAAGGATGTAAGATCATAGTATATGGAAGACCTAAAACTGACAGGAAAAAAGGTCATCCTTGTGCTTTTCTCTAACTCGAATAAAAGGATAACTAAACAAGTAAAACTGTGTTCTCATCTTCTCTAGCCTAGAGACTTTGTGTTTGTCATTTAACACTTCTGAACCTTGATTCTTTCATTTGTGAAATTTTACCACCATCTCCTGCTGTTCTGTGTTATTACTGTTAAAAGAAATAATGGATCTGAAAATGCAGTTTGGACCACTAAGTTGTATATGGATATATGTGATTAAAACCTTTTCTTTTTCTAGTGATGGTTGCTAAAGTATTAGATGTTGATCATTAAAAAAAAATCAATAATGAAAGGAAGTCAGAGTGAGCAGTGAAGTTATTGAGGATTCCTATACCACAACAAGTATTTTACTTGACAACAAATTAAAATAGAGAGGGGAAATGGAAAACAATCATAGAAATAAAAGTCAGTTATTCTGGACCCTTAGTTAATTTCTACACCATGGTAGGACATGAGACCTACAATTTTAGGTGAAGAATTGAATCAATTAATGGGTAACTTTAAAAGTATATAAAATATATGTATAAAAATACTTTACATTCTGATTGTATTATATTATTTTCTGATTATAAAATCTTTGTAAAAAATTTAGTTGATCCTTAGTATTATGAAAATAATATGAAGTACTTTATGGTTTCCATGTTCTTTCTTTATAGAGTCCATATTAGTTTTCTCTGTGTTGATCTATCTTATCATATAAATTGCTGAAATGAGTACAGGGAAAATGTAATAGTGCACAATATTGTAATCTCCCTTCCACTGGGCAAATTATTTCCTCTCTAACCCTTATGTTTGGGGATGAACACTCATTTGTGTAAGATAAATCTCCTTGGAGTATAGTCAGCTGACCCAAAATCTATGATACATTTAAAATCTAAAAATATTTTTGATTACCTACTGTTTGGAACAATTCACGTTATTTTTGTCATTCAAAAATCCAGAGTCATTCAGAATATATGGATAACTAGAGAGAATATTTCAGAAATAATGATACAGTTTGGAGAGTAGGAAATATTTTAAGCAGTGGCTTCAGGCAAGAGATAAGCCCTAAACAGGGTTTAGAAGAAAGGTAGGAAAATAACTCAGTATAGACTGACATCAGAGAGGTATGGTCTGCAGAAGGACAGAAGAAAGAGGAGGTGGACAAAGGATGGGATAGATTTGCCTATATAACAAATGATTTGTTCATTTAACCATTTATTTATTCATTTGTTTAACACCTATTCTTACATGTTTACTATGTGCCAATAAAATTGAAACATGAACTTCAGAATAAGAAATCATGAAATTTTATCATTGAAAACAACCTTCGTCACTCTTGGAATCTTAGAGCTAAAATAACTCTAGAAGTCATTCAACCTTCTCATTTGCAGATGATGGAAAACTTGACCAGTTGCACCCAAAGAGAAAATGCTGGGATCAGGGCTAATACTTGAACTCACATGTACATCCACTTAATTATATCATTCCCATTGATTTTAGTTCTGCCTAGTTAGAGTGTTGGCTCTGAAATATTTAAAGGCGGTTATTATTTTTATCCTCAGTCTTCTCATCTCTTCTCTTCACTATGTTCTTCTTCCCTTCCTAATGGGAAAGATGAAGGTATCTTTTTCTTTCTCTGTAGGCTGAGGAACTATTCATGGAATTTGCACGCAAGGCTTCAGCTTTCAACCACTGGCATGAAAATGTTGAGGAAGACTATTGAATGAGATTCGTCAGCTGCAGAAGGACCATGAGGCCTTCTTGGCCTCCTTGGCCAGGGCCCAAGAAGACTTCAAGTTTTTGCTATCGCTAGACAGCAGATTAAGACCTTAAATGTGTCCTTCAGCCCTTATACCTGGTTAACAATGGAGAATCTGGAAGCACCTGCCTGACTTCATCAAGTAGCTTGAGGCACAGCAGAGACTTACCTTGGCTATAGTGGTCATAACCATTTAGATCATTATCCAAATTGGGGAACTTTTAAGAAAAAAAATCATTAATCAGAAAAGCAGTCATAAACTAGAAGTCTAAGAAAAAATTTGAATTATTTCATTGTAAATATAGCACTATGCCCCATAGTTTGGAAAGTTTCGTGCTTTGGGGTGTTGAGCAATGATTTAGAAAAGCAAACTTAAGTTCCAGGAGGAGTCTCTAAAAATGGGTTATAAAAAATTCATGAGGCCTATATATATCTTTACAGCCTATATATTTCCCTAGCCAAGGCATTCTCTATTTTATACACTCCTCTAAATTGTCTTTTCAATATGTTTATATTTATTTTTTGTCTACAATTATGTTCATTATATAAAGTTGTGGGAAGTTCTTAAAAGTTTAAAAGAGTAAAATTGCATCATAAAATCACCAATTTTAGATGGCAACTTTTATTACTACCTTTCTCTTTAAGGCTGATTTTAAGTAAAATTTCGCCTGGAAAAATTGAGAAAGGGAAGTATTTGCCTTTATTACTTGATTACTTGTTTTTGGACTTGGTCTTTGAGACATCTGTAAGTATTTATGGGAAGTGACATGAACTTTATTCACTTTTCAGAAATGAGAAGAGGCGGACTGGAAGAATTATGAGCACATAGGTACATGCCTCTTAAAGATAGGCTAGATTTGGGAAAGTTAAAATGTGCAGCTGAGCCTGGAAACCAGTTATTTTGCTGCAAAGAGAAGTGTTCAATGTGCACTGCACTTTCTGTGATTTGGGGTTT
Organism: Pteropus alecto; assembly: GCF_000325575.1. Lineage (NCBI taxonomy): Eukaryota > Metazoa > Chordata > Mammalia > Chiroptera > Pteropodidae > Pteropus > Pteropus alecto. Next base: position 67,643 of record NW_006434704.1, read on the forward strand.
TAGGAACGGGAGCAGGAGCTGCAAAAGGAAGAGTCAAGACAGCTTAAGAACTTTGAGATGTGCCAGGAGTTTGAACAGAATGCCAGTGCCTTCCTTTGATGGATCTTGGAGATTAGATGTGCTCTGCTACCTCAAAACTTATGATCTCTATGCCACATACTCTATTTTATAAAAGGATGATGTATATAAATGAGGGGAGGATGAGGGACTTCTATAGTATGTGTGCTGTCCTAAAATCACCATCTTTTATTTGTGTTTTATACTTTCAATTAATTGCTTTCTGAATCAATCCTTGCAAAATTGAGAAATTTTTGCTTCCCATTGTGTATCCCTCAGTATTCTCTTCTTGATACTCTCACTTTTTTTCTTGTTGCCTATAATTATGGTCCAAAAAATTAATAGTTCCTTATGTTTCTATACCATATTACATTTTATAAAGAACTTCTATATCCATTACCTCACTTAACTTTTAGGGCAACCTTGAAAAGTGTACAGAGTAGATCTTATTACCTCTGTCTCCAAGTGTGAAAAGAAGTTCAGTAGATAAATTGACTTTCTCAAGGTCACATTTGTATTTATTGACACAAGCAGAACAGAGCATATTGTGAACACCACATATGAAGTTCTTGTGTTGCTTGAATGCTAAAGCTGTGATGAGAATCAGTGTCACATCTTCTGGGGCAAATAACTCAGAAAAGAAGAGATTTAGAAGGTGTACTATATTAGAATAAATGGCCTACCTTGGTAGATTGTATCCAGTACATGAGACAGAATTATGAAGTTTTGAGAGTTAAAGTGGTAGTTTAGGTGATACCCATGATATATACTGTTTCTACACACCACTGACAGGAATAAATCAGACAACTAACAAAAAAAATCCTGTATCATGGCTAAAATACATCTGACAGAAGGAAGAAGAAATATAGCTCATTCTCCTCTGCCTCTTATTTTGGTACTTCTTCCCTGGCAGCATATGTTCCATATCACCTGATACTGTGCTCTTCATCATATAGGAAGGAGCTGCATGAAAGACTCAGCTTCTCACTATGGAATAGACTTTGGGAACAATGGATGGAACGTGTTTATATGTTTTTAGCTACAAAAGATTTAAAATGTTCCATAAATCTGAAGAAAAAAGATCATTAAAGTAATTCATGTTAACATATAATTTCTCTTTTTTCTTTTATGATTCCTGTTCCAGACCTCCATGTACAGGGCTAATTTTCTGGATGGGTCAGTATTTTATGCTATTGTGTTTGTTTTGTTACAATATTCTGGAATATTTAGCTAAGGCAGCCTTAGCACTGAGGCATCTTCATCCCATCTCAATCTGATGGTGCCTAAATAAAAATGCCAAGTGAGAAGGAGAAGCCTAATATATGTTGTTCTGGCTCCACACCCCACTAGATGTCTTGTCTACATTAGGTTAAAGATATGTTTGAAAATAAGAACTAAAAGAGAGGTCTGGAGGCCTTCTCATAGGCAGAGAAGAATCTGTCTGGAAAGGTTGTCAATAGATAAAAGGTTTGGTTTCATGGAAATTTGGAGTCATGAAAATTTATTACAGAGAAGTCATATAACTTGGAAGAAGTAGCAATAGTATGGGCTTTGAGTTTGTCTGTCTGTGTGAAATATTGACTTCTGATATTATAAGTAATGTTTTCCTCTAGTTCATAACTAGATCTTTGCTCAAAGAAATAGGAACTCTGGAATCTCAGTTGGAAGCAAATAAAGTAATGTTTATTCATTAACTAAGAATATATCCAGAAGTACAAGGAATGCAAGAAAAAAATGCTTAAAGGAAACTCTTAATTAGTTTTAGGTAAATTCCCTAGCCTTAAAGTCAAGATCCTAAGGCTTTGGTGCCAACCCTGCCAAAACTTTGTATTCTAATCATTTTCCACAACTTCATGGAAATCAGATTGCTTAAATCTCTAAAATTCAATTTCTCTATCTATACAATGGAGTTAATAATACCTACATTATAGTGTTATTATATTGATTAAGTAAGAGAGCAAATGCAAAAGCTCCTAGCCTACAACCTAGAACATTGACAAACTTCTGTTATTATTTGATAGTAACAATTATTTGATAATACAATTGAGTCTAGATGATCTCTTAACAATTAAGTGAAGCTATGGGCTAGAGTGGTGTTTCTTAACCTTATTTTCAAAAAATTAATCAATTAAATATAATTTCTTCTTAAAGAGAGAAAAATACTAAAGAATAAGATGTCAGGTAGGATTGATCTTTGCAGGGCTACAAAGCATTGTAATATCTAATGTTTGTTTGTTTGTTTACCAACTTCCATCATCAGAACCAATTCACTAAACTCCTTTTTAGGGAAAAATATTTGCCGGTAAAGAAAACATGACCTAGATGCAGAAATTTGGCATATAATGTTCTCAAACGACAAGAATATTCTGCGAAAATCTCAAGCTTGTGAAAGAGGACCAAGAGTAAACATTGTGGAGCTTACATAGGCCTGAGCACTCAACCACAATTAATAGTGCAGATAATTCAGGATGAAAATCACTGGAAGTTGATGATTCATGGATCTTGGGAATTCTGCCCTTTTCTATTTGTAATATATAACTACTAACTCTTTGACTTATGTATTACAGATTACCAGAATGACACAGGTCATATCACTTAAACTTTCTACCACTTTATAAGTGAGAAATATAGAAATGAAATGGTCATGCTGAGGAGTTCATTTCTCAGGGATGACAGGAACATCTCTAAAAATAACTGAAAAGAACAATTAGGGGAAACTAAAACTCATTACTTTCTTATCTTATCTTTACTCCAATCCCTAGGTTTAGAGTTGATGCCTTGTATAACTGTCTCTCTTCTTTTTTTTTTCCAGAGGAAGCAGAAGAAGATCCAGGTGATGAAACATCAGCTGACCAAGATTGAGGACCTGGGAGATAACTTAGAAAAGGCTCTGATCCTGAACATTAAATACAGCACCATTGGGATGACCTAGCAGTGGGACCAGCTCTACCAGCTGGGGATGCAAATGCAACACAACCTGGAACAACAGATACAAGTCAAGTACTGAGAACCTATGGCCAGAGTTGGGACAAGGTGTGGGTGGTATTAGGTGTTAGAAACTTAGCTCCAAGGGCTAAAGTTTGGGGTGATAGATAAAAGAGCTGCTTCAGAGATAGTATACTCACCATCTTCAGAAACAATAGTCTTTCTGTTTACTGTCCATGGAATGGCTATGTCACTTTATTCTATTATGAAATAGAAGACAGTACTCTCATCATCCTGAATCTACTCATCACCCAATTCTCAGCCCCTTCACCATCTTATGTAATCTCTTCAGAATGCATTCCCTTTAGTAAAACGTCCTCTAGAATGTAAGAAATAGTCAAGATATAGAACAGAAAAAGCAGAATTCATTTTTCTAAAGAAACTAATTGTATTAAAGAAGATTTAGGTCTCCATAGCTTTTGGGTAGTGTTATTATCTAGATGAGAGGTTGACAAACTTTTTCTGTAAAGACTCCAGTAATAAATATTTTAGATTGTGTGATACATAGTCTCTGTTATAACTACTCATTTCTGCTGCTGCAGAGAGAAAGAAGCTACTGATAATTGATAAATGAATGAGCATGGACACATGCCAATAAAATTTTATTTATGAATATTTAAATTTGAATTTTATTTAATTTTTATGTTGAATTATTTTTCTTTTCATTATTTTCATCCATGTGAAAATGTAAAACACATTATTAGCTCATTAATTGTACAAAGGCAAGTGACACACTGGATTTGGCCCATGAAGCATGGTTTGTCGGCCTCTAAACTAAATAACACAATTAGCATAATGCTCACTAAAGTGCCTATCTATTTCACATGGCATATCTTCTCCTTTTATCTGTTTTATTAAAAGTTTAATTAATGTTTCTCCTTTCAGAGACAGCATAGGTGTGAATGAGGAGACACTAAAGGAGTTTAGCACTATCTATAAGTGACTATAACTTTTTAGTTGATTGGCTCTCTGTTTTTCAGTCCCTTCACAATGAATCTCCAGATAACAATCTCTTTTTCCTTCAGCGTGGTTTTGTAGAATCTTAAATGAAGATCTAGTTATGTTATTTAGCTTCAAGTTGTAGCTTATAATATGTCTGAGATTTCTGGACTTTAGAAAAATATGTTTCTTCTGTGTTCAATATTTTATGCTTTTTTCTCCATTCATTAGGTTAAAAAAAAAGTGTAGAAACACAGGCAAGCTTTCCACTTAATGTTAATAAAGCCCCAGTTGATGCAATAAGAACTGTTCTTTTCTATTTTTTAGAAAAAAATAAAAATATTTTTATTTTTTAGACACTTTGATGAGAATTTGACAGGGCGCTTGAGTCACAAAGATTTTCGATCCTGTTTTAGAGGACTCAATTACTACTTTCCCATGGTGGAGGAGGGTGAACCTGAGCCCAAGTTTGAGAAATTTCTGGATGCCATCAACCTAGGAAGGTAGGAGGAAGACTAAGGGCCAGACCATAGTAGGGAATGGGGCTTGGACTGAAAAACACATAGAGTAAAATGATTTATAAGACATGAAATTAACTCCTCTTGGGAACAGAAAGATACAGACTACTATAAATGAATTGGATAGCTTCTGGTGTCCTTTTAGTATTATCTCAGAAGTTTGTGACACTAACTCCAACTCAGGCACAAACTCTGCAATTTGGTAAATTCATGGTTTATGTTTGACCTAGGGATTCTAGCTAATTCTAGGAATGGAACCCAAGAGAAGAGTCCATTCATTTGTGTAAAGTTCTAAGAAGAGGATGAATAACTCAGGGGGTGGGGTTATTTTATGCTTAGGAGAGTGGAACCGAGTCATAGATGGATCACATTATTGTTAGGGTCTAATTCTTTCTAAAATTAAGACCAGAGAAGACATAGAGGCCTTCAGCTTAACTTGAAGTACATAAATATTAGTGCTGATGGGAAATCCCAAATTCTATGTAATGTATCAGGCTAAAGACCTACATGGAAACAGAGGCTGTAACTTAGAAAACTGTTTATTTGGCTGCAAGGTCAAGAGGAGGTGGATCAGATAGAGAACATAGTCTCAGAGATCTGATTTGGAAGAGTCACTTGGAAAACCTGGCTTTCGTCTGTCTCTGAGATAGTAGAATGAGCAAGGGGCCTGCCTTCTTTGTGTTTAAAGGGCACAATGACTGATTTATTTCTCTCACAGAAAGAGCTATGCCTCACTGAAAGACTATTCCTCATTCTGATTGACAAGGAGTCAGAGAAGATCAAGCCCATCGATGAAATAGAGAATGCTTTCCAAGCCCTGGCAGAGGGCAAGGCCTATATTACCAAAAAGGACATGAAGCAGGTCAGATTCCAATTGCATCTACTCTCATTATGCTCTCATCATAATCTAGATTTTGCTCATCTCAGGCCTGGTTGCCTACTGTAGACAACTACCCTTCCCCCATTTCATTTTTTCTCCTCAGATATTATCTCGCTCTAGATATCATTTGCTTTTATCACCATTTCATATTGTGATCAAAACCTGCAGTCAAGCTCTAACAACTATCAGGGTCAATCCCAAACCTGAAACTCAGTTTGCAAGGAAATTTATTATCCCACTGGCATAGGTATAGGATAAATAGACTACAGAGTCTAATTGAAGTGGGATTCTTCAGGTAAGAGTTGAGCTGAAGAGATTAGTCGGTCATATTTGAAAGGCAAAGGGTGTCAAATATGTGGTAACAGAAGAAAACTTAACTTTGAGTGGTGAACATACAATGCAATATACATGTTATGTATTATTGAACTATACACTTGAAACCTATGTAATTTTGTTAACTGGAGTCACCCCAATAAATTTTATTTTTAAAAATTATGGATTTATGAGGTAAGTATGTGATATGAGCAAGACTGGCTTTTTCTTCTAAAGTTCTTCCACTCTCTGGGTTTACAGCATATTGGAAGCCCCAAGGAGCCAGCTATTTTGAATTCTTATTACTTATCTCTTTCTTTTTATGTTTCAGGCACTAACCCCAGAACAAGTGTCATTCTTTGCCTCACATATGCACAATATGTAGACCCACAGGGCTAAAGCCACCCTGCTGGCTATGACTATGATGGCTTCACCAGTTCCTACTTTGGCAACTGGTAAGCAGCTTTTCCTAGTTCATATAAAGTCTTAGTGTGAAGGAAAGTATTGGGGGATGGAGGAGACCGGCGAAAACAGAGGATGGGAAGTTAGTACTCTGTGTGTGTTTGTGTTTATTACATTTACTGCAGAACCTAAAAAAAAAAATCTCAAGCTTGGGAGATATGTCATTAATAGAGTTAGAGGAGAGGATATTTTTTTATTTGTTGGGTACTACATATCTTTATTATTTTTTTCTGATTAAAAAATAAAGTATTTTACTTAAAAAATGTTTAAGTGTTTTTAATAGGGCAATATGAAGTAAAATGTTACTGACTCAGTTGGGCTTCTATACTTCTGAAAATTTTTCTATTATCTAAATATTAACAGCTAATTACACTGTTAAAAAGAGCCATGTTAGAGTAGATAAATAAAATCCAAGATGATTTACAAACAATTTCCTTTAAGCTTTGGAATGTATTTAAATTCTTGCATTTGAAAATGAAGAGATTCAAGTCTGAGGAATCCCAGTATTTCAGTCTGTAAAATGAAACCACACAGAAAAGAAAGGCATAGCACTTACTTTCTTCTTAATCTGTCCTTTTCATACTTCCCCACTAGAATAATGCTATTGTTCTCAGAATGGCAAAATTTCATCATGACAGGGCTTCCTTTTGTCTTCCATGTCTACAAATTCTCTCTTAAATTTTAATGTTATAAAAACATTTGTTTTGATTTACTACTATCTTCTATTGGTGTAAGAATCAGTAGAATTGTTATAAAATTAAGAATTAAGAAAGAAAAGCAAGAAAAGTTCATGTAATCTGCAAAGAATTTTCAGCCAGTTTTAGTCTGATCAGGTTCAAATGTTGACATTCTGTTCTTACTTGTAAAAGTTGATAGTATCATTTACTGGTGAGGATTCTTAGGTCATTTATTTGGCTTGTGTGAAACTTCTAGTATCCTGCACGAACAGTCTCCACCTCCCCATCCATGTATATTACCACTTGATTACCACTTTAAGTCTCATTCTCATCCTCTATATAGAAATTAGTCCTCCCTCTTGTCACAAAAGTCATTTAAAATAATTTTGGTTAAAACTAAAAAGCTATCCTTGTAGCTGACAATGTATAAACGTTTTTACTGATTTTTGCTTAAACAGTTGGATACTATGGAATACCACAATGGGGTGAAGGGTCAAAGAAGTACAATTAGCATTTGATAGATGGTCATGGGGATGGAAAGCACAGCATAGAGAATGAAGTTAGCATTAACGTATCAGCTAGGTAGAGAGCCAGAGGAGAAAAAGAGCAATTAAGAGAATTGTTTTATAAGCTATATAAATGTCCAATGTACTGTATACTTGAAACTAATAAAATAAAATTTTAAAAATGTACTAACCAATGTACTGTATACTTGAAACTAATAAAATAAAATTTTAAAAAGGTATTTGAAAAATATGTCCATAAATGTCTAAACTATCTGATTATGAGGTACCAAAAATAGTTACAGTTGAAAAAAAGCAAAGTCCAATAGTTCATCAGAAATCGGTATCATTTAATATCACACTTATTAAGTATGGAGAATCTTAAAAAAATGTGCCTTGTAATAATTAAAGGCATAGGTGAATATCGTTTCATTCTCTCCCCAACATCTGCCAAACATCTGCAAGGCCTAAATCAGATTATTAGACATACTATGGGTCAAGAAATGCTCTTTAAGGCAAGAGATCATTAAAAGCATCTTATAAGAGAGATTAAGTAATACAGAGACTAGAGAAAATACTTATCTGAAGTATTTTCTCTGGTACTGTCAGAATTATATATAGTTCCTTCTGAAATCAGATTCTAGCCACCTATGCACTCAAGCAAAAAATGATTATATAGGAATCAGCATAAATAATTTACTTGGGGACTATAACTATTTAACATATAATATTATTACAGAACTTGTATCAAATGTCCCTCTTTATTTCACAGTTGAGTTCCTCCCCATTGATACTCATTTTTTCTTGACCTTCTATTCACTTACTTTAAATTGGAATCCCTGATTTATTCTTACTAATACAATCTATAGATTGGAGACTGCCTCTGAGCCTCAGCCATATGGTTATATCTCTGATTTTTTCTTTCATGATTCCTACTGCTTGGTTGGGTCTCCAAAACTCTTCTACTCCTAACAGAACACTCCTTTTTACTTTTTATGGACCTGTTTGATGCCAAACATTTGCCTGGAAGTCATCTGATTCTTGTTTCCTATAGCTCGGCCCATTTCCCAGTACTAAATCCTCTCAAGTCTCTGGATCTAGGTCCATATTTCTACCTTCTCCAGTCAGACATGGTGCCAGATAACAGCACATTACTCTTTTTTGTCTAGTTTTATTATGAAATATAAGATGCTAGACACTGCTGATGTTGGTGTCCACAAATATCAAGTAGGTAACAAATAAGAAGGCCAAAAGTAATACTGTCTAGAAATTCTAAATAATAATTGATAGTTATATTGAGTGCTTCATGAATGGCAAGCTCCGATCTAAAGACTTTATATTAATCTTCACTAAAATTCCCTATAAAACAGATTTTGTTATTCCATTTGCAACTGATAAAATAGAGGCATAGAAATGTTAAAAAAAAAAACTTGTCATAGATCACACATTTAAAAAAATGACAAAACTAGGCTTTAAACTTCATTGTCTATGGTCTTTATTGGCTCACTACAAGACCATGAGTTGTGCATATATAGTTATGTTCACATCAAAGGAACCCGTGCTTCCGTGTATGCATGTGTGCATGTAACTGAAAGAATGATTTATTCTTTTTAAGCACATTGTCACATTCTTAATCAAGGGAGGAAATTTGCATCACCTAGGGAAATTTTGTAAACTATTTCTGCCTGTCCCTACCCCAGATCAATTGTGTCAAGGTCTATAGAGATGGCTCCTAGAAATATCTATTCTGAAAAGTTTCTCCAAGTGATTTTTATACCCTTTCACACTTAAGACTACTGATTTTGGAATTTAGATGCACCTCTTAGTATTACTATGCAATTCTCGGAACATCTTTACCCACCTTTGCTCACTGTGCATTTAGGGAATATTATGCTAGATTTACTGAATAGATTTTGGATATAAATTTACTCAAACAGCTTTAGTGCAATGATGAAAGGGATCCTAGAGTACATGGCCTTATAGTGAAGAAGATCCTAGAGTACATGGTCTTTTCCCCCTGACTTAGGCTCTTCCTGTCATCTGACTAACTTTCCTACTTCTTTACAATTTGTTCTCTGGGATCTAGTTTCCTTCCTAGTAAATTTGATTTCCACCAAATTTTAACTAGGGAAAGTGTTTCTTCCCTGAGAACATGGAAAAATATAAATTTCTATTTAAAAGTAATATCCTCCCAATATAAGTTCTTCCCTATCTCTCAAGTCTTACCCCACTTCTAACTCAGTGCTGAATTATGTGAATTTTACATTGTCAAAATACCTTATGTTAGTAAATTCCTTCAATTTTCAGTACCACTATCAATAGTAATTTACTAGTATCACTAGTAAATTCCTTCAAGTTTCAGTACCACATTCAGGTCTCTTTGCCTTTCTTTAGCATGATGGCAATGTCTTCTCTCTACTGAGATCTATCATCCTCTCTGTTGCTAGAGTAAAATTCCTAAATCATTTCCCAGATGCTCAGAGTTTTACTGTGTCCTGTCTCCCATTGCCAAAAGCATCAAGTCTAAAGCAAGGTATTCAAACTACTGTCTTCAAAGAAATCTTAACCTAACCTAACTGCTCAGCATCATTTGTGAGACATTTTTAGTCTCTCTGGACACTGAAACAGGCCTATAGTATCTTGTTATTGACACTTTAGTTATTCTATTCTCTCTTCTTAGAATATACTTTTCCTTGACTTACTCCATTCAAAACACACCCATCCTTTAAGAACACATTTAAGTGCTACCTTAGTCATGAAGCCTTAGACATGATATCAGAAAATATCCACCAAGAATAATCTCTCCGATAACTGAAGCCAATATCAATTTGCTTAGCACGTTATTAATAGTAGCAGCCGATATTTATTAGAAAATTGTTATTATCCAGGCATTGTGTTAAATTCTTTATATGCATGATCCTATTTAGTTAGCAATGCAAAACTATAAAGTTGTAACCATTTTACAGATGAGGACATTGGAGCTGAGAAAGGTTAAGTAAATTACCCAGAGTCACACAATAAGTTTCAGAACCCATACTTGAACTCCTATCTGACAGCTGTGCAAACTAATTACATCTTTACTTATCCCTAAGAATATCTGGCACCATCAATGACATACTGTAGGTGGGAAGTAAAATAGTCATGATATAGGATTCTTCAAGAGATTTTAAAGTATAGTATCCAACTGAGGAAGTCGTTGACACCCAAAATTATGAGGCCATCAAAGAGCAAGAGCAATTATCAAGGAAAATAGGAGATAGATATTTTTTTCTGAACTAAAATCTACCTGAATAGCAGAGCCAATTAAAAGGAAGAGAGCAAAGTAATAATGAGCCAGAGATAGAGAGAACGTCACATGAAAAGTTGAAAGACACCCGGTGGGAGAAAGAGAAAGTAACCTGCCTTTTTATTTACTAAAACCTTCAAACTGACCTGACAAACTGGTATTCACTGAGTTTCAGATCTTAGAAGAACATTATAGGTTGAATAGTCTAATTATGTAATAATTTTAGATCTCTATAGGATCCCTGATAGGGTCTCAGCCAGCTCTGCTTTGAACTCGAGCAATCCCAACTTCCCTCATCTTGTTCAGATCAATTAGAAAATTCTTAATTGATTAGGTTTAATAACCGGGGTGGCATCATTTGAGCTGAAAGTAAGCACTCAGATTCTGAGCTCAATGAACAGATCAGGAAGCCCCGCCTATGCATTCACTTACAGCCCTGGGGCGGGGACGAGTACAGGAGGAGACAAGTGGAGCTTTCCCAGGGGCTTGAGGATAGGACAGCTTTGGCGTGAGACCCTGAAAACCTGGCCCATTGGCACAGATTCCTGATCTATGTCCAGCCTATGTGGAGAAGATGGTTCCAATTAGGTTAACCTTCATCCTTTACCCAGCAATCTTCCTTGGAAAGCTTTTCTCAGAGCTGTCTGCACAGCTCTATTCCTTAGACTATATACAATGGGGTTGAGGAGAGGAGTCACCACAGTATAAGTGACAGCAATAAGCTGATCTCGCTCAAGAGAGTAACTGGCTTTGGGCTTCAAGTACATGAAGGAGGCACAGCCATAGTGAACAATGACCACTGTGAGATGTGAAGCACATGTGGAGAAGGTCTTCTTTTTCCCTTCAGTGGAGGGTATTCTAAGTATTGATGCCAGGATGAAGGCATAGGAGATGGTGATGAAGAAGAAGGAGACCAGGAGGACCAGCAAGCTGAGGATGAGAATGCCAATCTCACTCAGGTCTGTATCCCCACAGGCCAGGCTTAGCACTGGTGGTGTATCACAAAAAAAGTGCTGGATCTCATGGGAGCTGCAGAATTGGAGGTGGAAAATAATCAATGTCATTCCCAGGCCAAAGAGGTATCCACTCAGGAAGGAGATGCCAATGAGCTGGGCACAAAGGATAGAGTTCATACGGCTGGCATAGTACAGTGGAGCACAGATGGCCACATATCTGTCATAGCCCATGACAGCCAGGAGAAAGCAATTGGTACAAGCCCATGAGGCAGAGAAGAACATCTGGGCAGCACAGCCCAGATAAGAGATGGCCTGGTCCCCCAGGATCAAGCCAGAGAGCATTCTGGGGATGATACCCAAGGTGTAGCATGTCTCAGAGAAAGATAGGAAAGAAAGAAAGAGGTACATTGGCATGTGAAGATGGCTATCCAGCCTGATGACTATAATAATGAAAATATTGCTGGTCAGGGTGACAAGATAGAGGGAGAGGAACAATGCAAAAAATAGGAGTTGCAGCTCCCCAAAGTTAGAGAAGCCCAGGAGGACAAAGCCCCTCCAGGAGGTTGCATTAGTCTGTCCCATTCTGAGTGACATCCTTGATAGGTTTGCTGATTCCTTCCACGGTGCCAGTAGATGCCTAGTTTCTTTGGAAGGCAGGAAGTCGTGGATTGTCATTTCTTTATGCCTGTTGTAACTTGAAAATAAAGTTCTGTTTAGACAGCAACCAAACTTCAGACAGGTATTTGTTACATTAGATACACAGATTTATGGATCCACTCTCACATGCACTTATGTGCACACACACAAAGGTATACAATATACACATGCATGCACACAGACATATATATGATTATACACATGTGGACAAATATATACATGCATGTCACATACAAAACACACACACCTAATTATGGACACGTCACACATTTAAAACTGAGTTGCACATTTACCATTAATGACCATGTCCACAAATATATCAGTTGTGCATATACATTACAAATGCATATACATTCAGATAGCACATAAATACATAAATATATACACCACACATATATTTATGCCAACATCAGGCATACATTGCCACAAAAGAATACACATTGCCGGTTAGAACTTGAGGTGGGGTGCCTTAATGAAAATTATTTTATAATCATGCAAGAAAGTTAAGAGGGTGAAGGGATTTTGGCTCAAAGTCACACAGAGGCACGACTAGAGAAAAAATGTCTTGAGTCCTAATCTAACATCGTTTCCCTCAAACAATAATGACTCTTCTCAGATACTGTGAGACATTCACTAATATGAATACAGAATAAGAAACATATTTCTCAGAAAATAATTTCTTGGTTCTATACCATTCCTTTACACATGAGTTTATGCTGAGCACTGAAGGAAGAATCAGGGCTCAGGGCAAGTTGTGTACCCTCAGCCCAAAGATCAGCCATCAGTCTGTACTATCTTTGAAAAATCTACTGTGAACCAAGGCATGGAATAGATTATGTATAGGAGGATTCTCCACTCACCTGAATTGGTGCACAGTGAGGGCAAGTCCTGCTTTTCAGCAATCATGCACTAGACTGCCTCCCCAGCAGGCCTACCTGCAAGAGAAAGAACATGAGATCCATCTCAAAAACTCTTATTCTGAGCAACGAGTAATGTTCCCAAATGACACCAGGATATCTCCTTTTATATCTCTACCAACAGGTGGTAAATCATATCTGTTTCCTTTAAAACATCTTCTCTCTCTGAGGGATCCCCAGTCCCAAGAGGTGCTGTTTCAGGAAGCACATGTAATTGTGCTTGTCATTAGCTGGGACTATTCTTTTGGGAAAAGCAAGAAAAGGAAATAAACAAAAAGGTACTAGGATCATAATTTAAACAATAATTTTTATATCTATTATGTGCTAAATATTATATTAATTATTTTCACATGATCTATTTTAAAACTTGCAAGGACCTAGTAATAAAGTGATAATAGTTGCATTTTACAGAAAGCAAAACAGCCTTATAGGGGATCCAAAAGATAAGTATGATGTGGAAATTAGAATAATTATTGGTTTTATAGCTATTTCTTTGTACTATTATTTTGGGGTTTGTTTGCTTTAGTTTTTTTGTAAACATCCTTGATTGGATAAACAAAACTTTATTAATTTATTTTAATATATTTTTATTTTTAATTACAGATGGCATACAATATTGTATTAGTTTCAGGTGTACAACGTAATGATTGGACATTTATATAACTTACAAAGTAAAGTTTGATAATTCGAGTATCCATCTGACACCATACATAGTTAATACAATACTAATGACTAGATTCCTTATGCTATGCTTTACATCTCCATGACTATTTTGTAACTACAAAATTGTACTTCTTAATTCTTTTCACTTTTTCACCCAAACCCTTACCCGACTTCTATCTGGCAACCATCAAAATGTTGTCTTATTTATGAGTTTGTTTCTGTTTTGTTTATTTTGTTCTTTAGATTCTACATGTAAGTGAACTTGTATGGCATTTGTCTTTCTCTGACTTACTCAGCACAGTACCCTCTAGGTCCATCCATGCTGTTGCCAATGGCAAGATTTTATTTTTTTTATGGCTGAGTAATATTCTATTGTATATATGTACCACAGTTTCTTTATTCATTTCTCTATTGATGAACACTCACATTGCCACCATATCTTGGTTATAAATAATGCTGAACTAAACATATGGAATCACATGTCCCTTTAAATAATGTTTGGGTTCCTTCAAATATATACCTAGAATTGGGATTAATTGGTCTTTCTTTGCCTCTTGTTATAGTCTTTGTTTTAAAGTCTATTAGTCTGGCATAAGTATTCCTACCCAGCTTTTTTGTTGTTTTCATTTCTATTTTTATGAAATATTTTTTTCATCCCTTTACTTTGTCTGTGTGTGTTTTTTAAATTGAGTCTTTTGTAGGAAGCATGTGTAAGTGTCTTGTTTTCTTATCCATTTAGCTACCCTATCTATTAATTAGAGCATTTAATTTATTGATATTTAAAGTAGTTATTTATTTACATGTTGTTATTTCCATTTTATTGTTCATATCTTTTATCTTTTTTCTTCTTCCTCTTAAAGAAGTTCCTCTAACTTTTCTTGTACTGATTCGGTGGTGATGAACTCTTTTAGCTATTTCTTGTCTAGGAAGCTCTTTATTATTTAGAATCTTCAATTCTAAATGAGAGCTTTGCTGGGTGGATTAATCTTGGTTGTAGTCCTTGCTTTTCATCACTTTGAATATTTTCTGGCAATCTCTTCTGGCCTGGAAAGTTTCTGTTGAGAAATCAGCTGAGAGTCTTATGGAAGCTTCCTTGTAGGTAACTAATTGCTTTTCCCTTGCTGCTTTTAAGATTCTCTCCTTGTCTTTAAACTTTGGCATTTTCATTATGATATGTCTTGAAGTGGGCCTCTTTGGGTTTGCCTTGTTTGGGACTATCTGTGCTTGCTTGGCTTGCATGTCTATTTTCTTTGCCAGGACAAGGAAAGTTTTTTATCATTTTATTTTTTTTCAAATAGGTTTTCAAATCCTTGGTCTCTCTCTCTTCTTTTCCTGGTACCTCTATGATGTCAATGTTGGTAGACTTAATGTTGTCCCACAGGCCCCTTAAACTGTCCTCACATTTTTGGATTTATTTTTTCTTGTAGCTCTTCTGATTCAGTGATTTCTGCTATCCTATCTTCTAAATTTTTAATTCAATCACCTTTTTCATCTAATCTACTGTCGATTCCCTTTAATACACTTTTTTTTCACTTTGGTTATTGTATTTTTTATTTTTGGCTGGTTCTTTCAAATGTTTTGTAGCTCCACTTTATGTTTTCTATCTCTTTGTTAAAGTTCTCACTAATTTACCTACTCTTCCCCTAAGTTCGTTGAGCATCCTTATAGCCAGTGTTTTGAATTCTGCATCTGGTAGAATCTTGTCTCCATTTGTTTACTTCTTTTTCTGGAGTTTTCTTCTTTTATTTTATTTAGGACTTGTTTTTTTGTCTCCCCCTTTTGGCTGCCTGCCCATGTTTGTTTCTGTGTATTAGGTCTAGTTACTATGTCTCCTGGTTTTAGTAGAGTGGCCTTATGTAATGGACGTGTTGTGGGTCCCAGTGGCACAGTCTTCCCTGGTCACCAGAGCCAGGTGCTTCAGGTATATTTCTTATATGGATTGTGTGTGCCTCCTTGTTGTAGTTGAGCTTTGGTTGCTGTTTCCACCCCGATGGGAGAGATTGACCTTTGGGCAGATTGGTTGTGCAGATTTGCTGGAGAGAGGCCAACCCTATGGAACAGGATTCACTTTGGCAGGGCTCTAGTGCCTGTTCAGTCTGCACTTTGGATGTGTTGTGCTCAAATGTAGCCCTAGGCAATGCTCTGGCTTGGTACAAAGCTGGTCACCAGGCCACAAGCCAAGTTCAGCTGCAGCCTCCACCCTGCCTGGGGCCACCTGGCATGAACCATCCAGTAATTCGCAGATGGCCACCACCCATGCTGGTCTTGAAGGTGCCTTGAGAGGCTAAGCCATGAATCGAGGTCGGCTGCTGCTACTGCTTGAAATTGCTCAGCAAGTTTAGGGCGTACGTGGAGAGCTGAGACTGCTTATTTGGGTTTTGGAAACTTTTGATAGATTTTAAGAAGTCTGCAGAATGACCCAAGACAAGCCATTTGTATGAAAGCCACTGGATGAGACTCTGATCAGGCTAAAACATTTTTTTTTTTTTGGTATGGGTGGTTCTCAGGGAATCACCAGGATGAGGTAATTGGTGTTAGCCAAATTAATGGAGACTCACATATGATGTCTGCCTGCATCTGCACATCGGGACATAGTAGGTTCAACAAAGAAACAATGACTTCTACCAGCACGTCTTTCTGGGAGGAAGCTGCTCCTTCACCTTTGACCTGAAGCCAGACAATTCTGTTCCTCCTCATATGTGCCTAGCACTTTTCAGTCTGCTGCCCCAGTGCTGGAGCTCAGAGCAAGTGAGTCTGTAAACAGATAAAAAATGTCTGTGACTCCAGCCACCCTCTGTCTCACTCAGCCACAGTCTCCACTGTTTTTCACAGCAGAAGTTGTGGAGACTTCTCTTAATAATACTGGAACCCTGGGCTGAGTAGCCTGGTGTAGGGTTGGGACCCCTTGCTCCTCCAGTGTTATTTCTGCATTTGAGACATCTGTCCTTATTCTCATCTGCCACATGAGGTGTAAAACCAGCTCATTTCATGTCTCTACACCTTCTACCAGTCTTGAGGTGACCTCTTCTGTTCAGGTAGACTTCAGGTGACTACCAATAATGACTTTTCTATTGGTTAGTGGTAATTTTGATGTGGCTGTGAGAAGAGGCAAGCACAGCTTTTATCTACTCTGCCATCTTGCCCAGAACTTTCTTGTATTATTGTTTTATTTGTTGGTCTAGGGAGTACAACATATATTTAAACTTAACACAATGTACTTAAACTTAATATGAAATTATTGCTAGTAAAATATAAAAAAATTGCAATGGCATTATTCCATTTACTTGAATTCAGCAATACACTATAATAATTTTTACACAGTCATACATCTTTTTTAAAAAATTAAGAGAAAAATTATGTATGTTCATATAATCTTCTATATTGAAACATACATTTACCATTTTCAGTGCTCATCATTTCTTCTTGCATATCCGTGTTACCATGGATTTTACTTTTCTTCAGCCTGAAAGACTTCTTGTAGTATATCTTATGGTGCACTTTTGCTAGCAACAAATTATCTACACTTTTGTTTATATGAATGTCTTCATTTTTTTTATTTGGAAAATATATTTTTCTGGATATAAAGTCTTGGTTGATAAAGTATTTTTTTTTAAATATGCCATTTCAATGTCTCTGTTCTCTGTAGTTTCTAAAGAGAATGCAGCCATTAATTGCATCTCTATTCTACTGTATGTAATGTGTCAAATTTCACCTGCTGTTTCAATATTTTTTTTACCTTAACCTATCGGCAATTTGATTATTATGTGCTTAGGTGTTTTGTTGTTGTTGTTGTTTCCATTTTTGTTTGTTTGTTTACTTGTGGTTTTGTGGAACAGCTTGCATTTGTAAGTTATTATCTTCCACCAAGTTTGGGAAGTTTTACCTATTATTTCTTCAAATATTTTCTTCTTCTTCATCTTTTAGTTTCCTTCTGATATTCCAATTATATGTTTGTTAGACCATTTGATATCATCTCAAAAATCTCAAAGAATTTCTTCACTTCATCTCTATTTTGTATTATTCAGAGCAAATAAGTTCTACTGTTTAGCTTCAAAATTACTGATATTTTCTTCTATCATCTCCGAAATGCTATTGAACTCATTTCACATTTTTTATATTTCAGCTATTATAACTATAAACCCTAAATTTCCAATAGTTTCCTTTTTCTAAATTCCAATCCTCTGCTACTATTTTTAATACTATATTCTTCTTTCATTCTTTGAGCATAATTATAATAACTGATGTGAATACTGCAAAATTCAAATTGTAGTTCACTTGGAATCAATTTCTATTAACTGGGTTTTTTTCTATGTATGAATTATGCTTTATTAAATTTTTACTTAAATAATCATTTTCTGCTGAAAAACATTTTAGATAAGACACTGAAATATTTTGCTTTTGTTTTTCAGAGGGTTTTATGTTTTTGACAACTAAATTTTTCGTTTTTGTTTTTCAGAGGGTTTTATGTTTTTACAACTGTAAATTTTTTTTTGTTGTTTTTCAGAGGGTTTTCTGTTTTTTTCTAGTAGGCAGTTAACTTCCTTCAACTAAAAATGCAAAATATTTCTCATCTATTTTTTGTAGCAGTTGATGTCTCTACTCAGGTTGTATTTGGCTTTTAGATGCTGCTTTTTTTCTGTCTGGCTTCCTAAACATGGTGCATATATAGTTTAGCTGTTAGCAAATATTTGTGCATAGTTTACTTTCAAATCTTGAGACTCTTCCTCTCTATAGTTCTCTAAAATTCTGTTTGACTTGCTACTCCTGATTTTTGCAATCTAAAAAGTCAAGGCAATAGAGTCCTCTTTTAACTCTCAAATCTGTGTGGTAATAAAGGAATACATTAATTCAAAAGCACATAATGCTCAAAAATCTTACCAGGAGCCATTCAGCTTTCAAGAGTATGTTTCTCTTTTATTTGTTCATATCTTTTCTTTCGCTCAGCAACCCATAATCAGTCAGGACTTTGGGCAGAAATAATACTCAAAATTGGTATTTCTACTCTTCTGTAGCTGTCTCATTTACAAAATTCCTTTCTTAAATTTCTATTTTTTGTTCTCTTTATTATGTGCCTTCCTAAGGGAGTGGAGATATGGAGGTATTGGGAACTACTCCTTGGCAAAAATACAAACAAACAAACAAACAAACAAAAACCCCTCAGTTTTTCTCTAATATGATAAAATAGTAATATTTTAAGATTAACTGTTTCTAAATTTTCCGATTGACCTTAGTCACTTTCCAAGGTCTTCAAATAATTGTTTTTAATGTTTTTTTCCCATGTTTAATTATTTTTATCTAAGAGTAGAATCACTGTATCTCCTCATGTCATTATTAACTTCTCTAATTCTAGTTCATGCTGAGCATCCATTCACCTTATTTCTGGTTAAATGTCTTACGCACTCTACAAATGCCTCTGTTCAAGTGGGCCGTCTGATATTAGCTGAATCAATCAAAGTATATCACTTTCTTGCTGTAGTAATTGAAACAGGTGGTGTTAAAGTAATAAAACCAGGTTAACAAAGATTTTTTTCATTTACATAATTTATTGTGAAAGTAGGAGAAAACTGAAATAAGAAAATATTTCTAGCTTAGTAATGATAAAAACAAAATCTGTTTTCATTCATAAAATGAAACCAAATATTGCTTAAAAGCAAATTTATATTTTGTTTTTATATTAGAAAAGAAAAAAGTATTAATAACATACTCTGTGTTTTAAACTTAAAAATTTCTTTTTTATGTGGGGAGGGGGGTTAGTAAAATTAACCCAATAGTAAAAAAGAAGACTATTATATAGATGTGACTGGTGAAAAATAAAATTTTAGTATAAAGGTAGAAACCAGCAATACTGGAATTTGGAACTTATAAATTCTTACTGAAATGAATAAATCCCTAACAAGCCTGATCATGAAAAAAGAGAAAATAGTTACAAAAAGCAAAAGTGAATACAAGAATATCAGTTAAGATCCTACAGGCAATTAGAGTATGAGAACATATTATGAGAAACCTAATGCCAATATATTAAAAAATTTAGACAAAAAGAAAAAAATTCTTTAAAAACACAACATACCAGGGACTTCCAGTTAAAATGACAGAGTAGGTAAAAGCTATGCTTGCCTCCTCAAATGACCACATCAAAGTACAACCTAATTATAGAACAACCACACTTGAGAAACACCTGAAGACTAGCTGAACAGAACTCTTATAACTAAGAATATAAAGAACTGACATCAAGACTGGTAGGAATGGTAGAGATGTGAATTTCATTGTGGGCCAGACTACATCTACGTGTAGCAGTTAAGAATCAGGTTATGGAGGTACCCCTAAGGATTGAGGAGTGCCATAGCCTGGAGGACCAGTTCTGGAAAGAGATTGAGGAGTCCAGCATCATACCAAGTGCCATAGCCTGGAGGACCAGTTCTGGAAAGAGAAGTATCCACAAAATCTGGCTTGTGAAAATCAGCAGGGATTCCACTTGCTGGGTGAAATGGAAGGCTGCCATAGACCAAGGTGTGACTTAAAGGGCAGAGCACAAACTCACTTGCTTACAAACACTCATAATTAACTCCAGCAAAGGAACAGCAGCTCAAAAGTACCAGAGACATATGAAAAGATAATGAATTGTCTGGCTTCAGGGCGAAGTCTACAGGGCCAGCTCTCTCTGACACAGAATGCAGATAGTCACCATTGTTTCTTTGTTGAGCCCTCCTGAACTCAGCATGCAGATTCAGGTGGGCAGTCCATCAGAGTTTCCATTAACCTGGCTAATACCAGTCACTCCACCCTGGTGATTTTCTGAGACAACACATGCAAGGTCCAAAAATTTTTATTATTATTATTATTTTTTAAATAATAGTTGATATTTAATATTATTTGATATTTGTTTCAGGTGTACATCATAATGATTAGATATTTAAATAATTTATGAAGTAATATTCCAGATTAGTCTAGAACCCACCTGGTACTATACATAATTGTTGCACTATTATTAACCATATTCTCTACACTGTACTTTACATCTCCGTGACAATTTTTAACTACCAATTTGTTTTCCTTAATCCCTTTACCATTTCATCCAGCCCCTCAATGTCCCTCTCCTCTGGCAACCACCAGTTTGCTCTCTGTATCTTTGAGACTGTTTCTGTTTTATTCATTTTGTTCTTAAATTCCACATATAAGTTAGATCATATAGTATTTGTCTTTGTCTGACATATTTCACTTAGCATAATACCCTCTAGGTCCATCCATGTTGTTGCCAATGGTAAGAAAGATTTCATTCTCTTCTATGGCCAACTAATATTCCATATATTTGATTTTCCTTGGATAAATACCCAGAAGTGGGATTGCTGGGTCAAAAGTTAGTTCTATTTTTTTATTTTTAAAAGAAACTCCAAACTATTTTCCATAGTGGCTGTACCAATTTTCAATCTCACCAAAAGTGCACAAGGATTCCCTTTCTTCACATCTTTGCCAACACTTGTTTTTTGAATAATAGATGATAGCAATTTTGAAAGACGTGAGGTGACATCTCATTGTGGATTAGTGTGCATTTCTCTGATGATTAGTGATGTTGAGCATCATTTTTATATGTCAATCGGCCATTTGTATAACCTTTTTTGGAGAAATGCCTATTCTGATTCTCTGCTCATTTTTTCAATAGAATTTTTAGGGTTTTTTTTTTTTTTTGACGTTGAGTTGTGTGAATACCTTATAAATTTTGGATATTATTCTCTTATCAGATGTATCATTGGCAATTATCTTCTCCCATTCTGTAGGTGTTCTTTTCATTTTGTTGATGCTTTACCATGCAAAAACTTTTTAGGTTTTTTCAAATAAATTTATTTATTTTAATTAGTTTCAAGTATACACTACATTGGTTAGACATTATATCGTTTATAAAACGATTCTGCTAATTACTTCTTCTGTCCTCCGGTTTTCCACATGGCCAATATATTAATGTTAACTGCATTCCCTATGCCGGGCTCACCATCCACGTGACCATCTATCAACTACTAATTTCTACTTCTTTAACACTTCACCCCATTCCTCCATCCCCCAACCACACCTCCCTTCTGTCTGTCACCAAATTGCCCACTATATTTGCAAATCTGTTTTTTGATTAATTTATTCTCTTTGTTCCTTAGATTCTGCATGTAACCAAAATCATATGGTATTTATCTTCGTCTGACTCAGCATAAAAAACTCTAGGTCCATCCATGTTGTTGCAAATGGTAATATTTCATTTTTTTAATGGCTGAGTAATATTCCATTGTATATATGAATCATAATTTCTTTATACAATCATCTGTTGATGAGCATTTAAGTTGCTTTCATTACTTGGCTATTGTAAATTGTGCTGCTATGAATCTTGGGGTGCATAGATCTTTACGAATTATTTTTTTGGTTTGCTTTGGATAAATACCCAGAAGAGCAATTGCTAGGTCAAAAGGTATATCCATTTTTAATTTTTTGGAAACCTCCATACTGTTTTCCATGGCAACTGTACCAGTTTGCAATCCCACCAACAATGTATGAGGATTTCATTTTCCCTTCATCCTCACCAACATTTGTTCTTTGATTTATTGATGATAGCCATTCTGACAGGTGTCAGGTGATATCACACTGTGGTTTTAATTTGCATTTCTCTGGTGATTAGTGACCTTGAGTATCTTTACACATCTCTATTAGCCATCTATACTTCATGTTTGGAGAAGTATCTGTTCAGGTCTTCTGCCCATTTTTTAATTGAATTGTTTGGGGGGTTTTTTGTTGTTTTTTGATGTTGAGTTGTATGAGTTCTTTATATATTTTGGATATTAACTCCTTATTGGATGTGTCATTAGCAAATATCTTCTACCAATCAGTCAGTTGTCTTTTTGTTTTGTTGATGGTTTCTTTTGCTGTACAAAAACTTTTTAGTTTGATGTAGTCCCATTTGTTTATTTTTTCTTTTGTTTCCCTTGCCCAGGGAGATATATGGGAAAAGAAATTGCTCTTAGTAATATCAGAGTTTATGTTTTCTTCTAGAAGTTTTATGGTTTCAAGTCTCATGTTTAAGTCTTTAATCCATTTAGAGTATATTCTTGTATACAGTGTAAGAAGGTGGCCCAAGCTTCTTTTTATTTTTACATGTATCTATCCAATTTTTCAAACACCATTTATTGAAGAGACTGTCTTTATCTCATGGTATATTCTTACCTCTTTTGTCATATATTAAGTGAGCATATAGGTATGGATTTATTTCTGGGCTGTATGTTCTGTTCCATTGATCAACATATCTGTTTTTATGCCAGTATCATGTTGTTTTGATTACTGTATGCTTGTAGTATAATTTGATATCGGATAGTGTAATACCTCCAACTTTGTTCTTTCCAGAATTGTTGTGGCTATTCGGGGTCTTTTACGGTTCCATATAAATTTTAGAATTATTATTTTCTATCTCTCTGAAAAATGCGATTGGTATTTTGATAAGGATTGCATTGAATCTATAGATTGCTTTGGGTAATATGGCCATTTGAATGATGTTGAGTCTTCCTACCCATGAGCACGGTATATGCTTCCATTTATTTGTATCTTCTTCAATTTATTTTTTTCAGTGACTTAAAATTTTCTGAGAACAAGTCTTTTACCTCCTTGGTTAATCTGATTTCCAGATATTTTATAGTTTTCAATGCAATTGTAAATGGGATTGTTTTCTTTATTTCTCTTTCTGAAAGTTCATCTTTAGTTTATAAAAATGCCACTGACTTCTGAATATTTATTTTGTAACCTGCTACTTTACTGAATTCACTTATCAGTTCTAACAGTTTTTTGGTGGAATCTGTAGGGTTCTCTATATATCATATCATGTCATCGGCAAATAACGAGAGTTTTACTTCTTCCTTTCCAATTCAAATGCCTTATATATCTCTTTCTTGTCTTATTGCTGTGGCTAAGACTTCCAATACAATGTTGAAGAGGAATGATGAAAGTGGGTATCCTTGTCTTATTCCTGATTGTGAGGAAATGCTTTTAGCCTCTATCCATTGAGTATGATATTAACTGTAGGTTTGTCATATATGGCCCTTATTATGTTGAGGTATGTTCCTTCTCTACCCAATCTACTGAGTTTTTTTTTTTTTTTTAATCATGAAGGGATGTTGTATTTTGTCAAATGCTTTTTCTTCATTTATCGATATGATCACATGATTTTTATCTTTTCATTTATTAATGTGATGTAATACATTTACTGATTTGCATATGTCAAACCATGCTTGCATCCCAGGGATAAATTCCACTTCGTCATGGTG
>NW_006434704.1:91965-118696 GCF_000325575.1 Pteropus alecto
TTGATTACTGAATCTATTTCATTGGTAGCAATCGGTCAGTTCAGATTTTCTGTTTCTTCTTCACTCAGTCTTGGGAGATGACTTGTTTCTAAGAATGTGTCCATTTCTTCCAGATTGTCCAATTTGTTGGCATATAATCACTCGTAGTATTTTCTTATGAACTTTTGTGTTTCTGTGGAGTCCATAGTTATTTTTCCTTGTTCATTTCCGATTTTATTTATTTGAGTCCTCTCACTTTTTTCCTTGATGAGTCTGGCTAAGAGCCTGTCAATTTTGTTTATCCTTTCAAAAAACCAGCTCTTGGTTTCATTAGTTCTTTGTATTGTTTTTCTAGACTCTATTTCGTTTGTTTCTTCTCTGATCTTTATTATTTCCTTCCTTCTATTCACTTTGGATTTGCTGTTCTTTTTCTAGTTTTTTTTAAGTGTAAGCTTGGATTGTTTATTTGAACTTTTTCTTGTTTCTTGAGGTATGCCTGTATTGCTATGAATTTCTCTCTTAGGACTGGTTTCACTGTGTCCCATAAATTTTGAATCGCTGTGTTTCATTTTCATTTGTATCTAGATAACTTTTTATTTCTTCTTTGATCTCATTAATAACTCATTCATTGTTTAGTAGCATGTTATTTAGCCTCCATATGTTTGTTTATTTTCCAGTTATTTTCTTATAGTTGATTTCTAGTTTCATATCATTATGATATGATTTCAATCTTCTAAAATTTATTGAGACTTGATTGTGTCCTAACATGTGGTCTATCCTTGAAAATGTTCCATGTGCTCTTGAGAAGAATGTATATTTGCTGCTTTGGAGTAAAATGGTCTGAAAATATGTATTAAATCCATCTGATCTAGTGTGTCTTGTGAGCCCATTGTTTTTTTGTTGATTCTTTCCCTGGAAGATCTGTCCATTGTTGTCAATGGGGTGTTAAAGGCTCCTCTTAAGAGTGTATTCCTGTTGATCTCTCCTTTTATGTCAGTCAATAATTGCTTCATGTATGTAGGTGCTCCTATGTTGGATGTGTACATGTTTACTAGAGTTAATAATAATGTTCTTTTTTATGTTTCTTAGTATAGCCTTTGCTTTAAAGTCTATTTTATATTATATAAGTATCGCTACCCTGGCTTTTTATTCATTTCCATTTGCGTGAAATAACTTTTTCCATTCCATTGTTTTTAGTCTATGAGTGTCATTTGATCTGAAGTGGATCTTTCATAGACAGCATATGCATTGTTCTTGTTTTCTTATCCATTTGGCTACTCTATGTCTTTTTATTGAAGCATTTAATTCATTTAAATTTAAAGCAATTACTGCATAGTTACTGTCATTTTATTATTCATATTTCTTTTTTCTTTTTTACTCCTTCTCTTTTACAGAAGTCTCTTTAACATTTCTTGTAATGCTGGCTTATTGGTGATGAATTCCTTAAGCTTTTCCCTGTCTTGGAAGCTCTTTATCTCACCATCCATTTTAATCAAAAGCCTTGTAGTTGTCGATTTCTGTTTTTCATAACTTTGACTATTTCTGCCAGGCTCTTCTGGCCTGCAAATTTTACATTAAAAAATTTGCAGACATTCTTATGAGTGTACTCTTGTGAATAACTAACTGTCTTTCTCTTGCTGCTTTTAAGATTCTCTCTTTGTCTTTGACCTTTGGCATTTTCATTACGACATGTCTTGGTGCGGGTCTGTTTGAATTCCTCTTGTTTGGAACTCTTTGTGCTTTCTGAACTTGTATTTCTAATTCCTTTGCTAGGTAAGGGAAGTTTTCTGTCATTATTTCTTCAAATAGATTCTCAATACCTTGCTCTCTCTCTTCTCCCTTGGGTACTCCTATGATCTGGATAGTTTTAGGCATCATGTTGTCCCAGAGATTTCTTTCACTATTCTCATTTTTTTAAATTATTTTTTTCTTTTGGTTAGATTGAGTGTATTCTGCTACCTTGTCTTTCAGTTCACCGATTCAATTGTCTGCTTCATCCAATGTACTGTTGAATCCTTCTAGTGTATTCTTCATTTCAGTTATTGTATTCCTCATTTCTGTCTTTTTTTTTTAATGATTTTTATGTCCTTTTTTATGCTTACTATTTCTCTATTCAGGCTCTCATTGTGCTCATCCATTCTCCCCACAAGGTTGTTGAGCAACCTTATAACCATTATTTTGAACTTTGTTTCTGGTAGGTTGCTTGCCTCAATTTCATTTAGCTTATTTTCTGAAGTTTTCTCCTGCTGTTTTATTTGCGGCATGTTTCTTTGTTTTGTCATTTTATTAGCATTTCTTTGTTCATTTCTATATGTCAGGAATATTTGTTTTATCTCTCAGCCTTGGCTAGGTGGCCTAATGTGGAAGGGGTCCTTTATGATTCAGTGGCACAATCTCTCTGATCCCCTATGCCAGGGGCTCTATACGTGATCTTTGTGTGGGTTGTGTATGATTTTCTGTTGTTGCCAGACTTTATTGTTTTTAGTACATCAGTGGGTGGAATAAATACTCAGGCTGACTAATAGTGGGAATTGGCTGCATTCACAGGGTAAGATTTGCCGCGTGAGGGCTGACTCTACTGAGTGAGGTTTGTACTAGCAGGCTTTTGTACTTGTTGCTACCACCCTTTGTGTGTATCACTAGTACCACTAATAGCACTAATCAAGAGTTGATCTGTTGTATCTGGTGCCAGTCTCCAGATATGTTGATTTTGTGGCCCCTTTGGAGGTGCTCCCCTATAGGCCAATGTCAGCCACTGCTTTTGATTCCTCAGGGCTACTTGGTGGAAACTACAAAGCAATCCACAGATGGTTGTTGCCTATTCCAGATCTATAGGTAATTGCAAGAGACAACACTGTATGCAATGGTCAGTTATCTCCCGTCCTTGACCTAGGGCAGTTTAGCAGAGGGATCAGTGCTCCTCCAGGTCTGACACTGCCTGTCAGTTGCCTTAAGTCTTGAAACTGCATGAGCCTCTAGGTAATATGCATGTTGGGTGGCACAGGGACCCTGGGAGTCTCCTGGGTCTGTTGAGTCAATTTTTCCCTGCCACTGTAGAGTCACTTT
The DNA here is from genome assembly GCF_000325575.1 of Pteropus alecto. Taxonomy (NCBI): domain Eukaryota; kingdom Metazoa; phylum Chordata; class Mammalia; order Chiroptera; family Pteropodidae; genus Pteropus; species Pteropus alecto. Next base: position 95,011 of record NW_006434704.1, read on the forward strand.
ATATGCCAGCACTGTCTCTGTGACTCCCTGTACAAGTTTCCAATCATAGCAAGATCAGCTGCTGGCCACATTTGGCCTGAATGTACCACCCTAAGGCAGGGCAGCCACCTATCAATGTGCGGCAGGCACTTTGTGTATTGGATGGGGCAGGAGCTCAGGGAGTCAAAGACCATCAGTCCAATACAGACCCATGCAATCCCCTCAACAGATATTGCAGCTTGCACAGCCAGCAGTGATCTGCCCACAACTATTTTTCTGGAAATGCACTCATTGTGCTAGCCAAGGTCTGTTGCCTGCACAGACTGCACAACCCCAGAGCCAAACAGGGTACAAGAGGCTGCCCATCAATGGGCTGCAGGCACTTTGTGGCTTGGGTGAAGTGAAATCTCAGGGATACGAGATCCATTCATCCAATACAGCCTCAGTTTTGTTGCAACGCCTGTGCCTGGGTGTTCCTGCTGTAGTTACAGATCACAGTGAGACCACCTGTCATCTGTGGTTGTCCCACAGATCTCTGTACTCCCCAGATGTAATATTGCAACTCTTGCAGGCGGCAGAGGTCTGCCTGCCACTGATTTCCATGCAGTGCCCACCCTGTCCTAGCCAAAGTTTGATGCCTATGTGAATTGGGAAATCTGGCAGAAAGGGACAGGGTTGTGGCAGTTCACTGTCAATGGGCTGCCTGGGGCAATTTGTGGTTAGGATAGTGTGGGGTCTCAGGGAAACAATGGCAGTCAGATCAATACATCCTCAGTCTTGCTGCAACTTTGGTAACAATTGGTAAATTCCCACAGAAGTCCCAGATCACAGCAAGACCAGCTGCTATCTGGGACTGGCCCACAGATCCCCAAGATCCACCCAATTTCATGTTGGCAGCAGTGATCTGCTTGATCCTATCTTGGAAATGTAGCTCCAGCTCTGGCCACCAGCTGTGAATTCTTAGCCCTAAATTGGTGAAGGGGTGGCATTCATCTGCAACAAAATGACTAGGCAATCTGGAGGTTGGGTGAGGCGGGCTGATCTTCTCAAGCCAGAGCTTTCTAATGGCTCTGTGGAAGAGGTCTGCACAGTCTAGCTGGTGCAGTCTGTAGATTGCCAGGTAGGGGCTGGACTAAGGCACAATGGTGGCTGCCCTTCCAGCCCTCATTCTACACCAGGTAATGCAGACTTTCTGAGTATGAATCTCACGCGAGCCTCTGACCCACTGCTAGTGGCCCCGGTGAGTGTCTGAAGGTCAGAAAGTCTGTGTGTAGGTCCTTCAAAGGGGAGTCTAGGGTTTCAGTCTCTTTCCATCTTGCCCAGACCACCAGAATCCTCTCTGGATTTTACAGTCAATGTTATTGGAATCTCCTCTTTCCTGATTGGAGACCCTTGGTTGGGGAGCTGCCGAATGATACCAGGACCCCTCTCCTTCAGGAGAACCTCTGCAACCTCACTCTCTCTCCCAGTGATCCTTTACCACCCATGGGTGTGGGTCCAGCCCGATTCACAATTTTGCCCCTCCTACCTACTTTGATATGGCTCCTTTACATTATCAGATATAGATGTTATGATCAGTTGGACTCCAGGTGATTCTCCATGTTGATTATTTTATAATTTGGTCATAATTTCAATGTGGATGTGGGAGGAGACTAACCCTGCTTTTACCTAGTTCACCAACTTCCTCTCTCCAATGTGGTAGCAAAAGTGGCCTAAGTTGCATATTTCTATGTCTTTAAGCTTATTTTCTGGAGATTTTTCTCTTTCTTTCTGAGATGCCTTGACCCTTTGGTTGCTCATGGTGGTTAATGGACCATTTCTCCACCTGGGCATTAATGGAAGTATGTTGTTCTTTTTTTCCAGAAAGTGATCTAGTATATAAAAGTCTCTCTTTAGCCTATTGTTAAGAACACATTTTGCTTTGGGTTTCCAGTAGGTGGTGTCTAAGCTTCTTGGATCCCTGCTTTATATAGAGTCTTAATAATGCTTTTTTTTTTAATTTTCTTATAAATATTTAATCACATTTGCTACCCTCAGGTTCAGTCCCTGTCGGTGTTAGCAGCAGTTTCGGTAGGGTTTGTTCAGATTCCCCTGGGACTCCGGGGTGTTCATCTTGGAAGATATGGGAAGAAGTGCCATTTAAGTTGGGTGATGGAGGCTGTAACTCAGCCTCTCATTTTGCAACTGGTGCTGGTAATAATCAATTGTTGTTCCTCTGTCATCCCCACTTCTCAGTCATCCCTATTTCTCTGCTTTCTGCCCTGATCCCTGGGCACTGCCACTGCATGGAGCTCACAGCTCTGTCAGGCAGGACTATTCAGAGAACATGCTTGACCATCTTCCCTCCCCCTCTGCCTGCAAGGAGCTATGGCTGCAAGAGGTAGCTTCTTTACTTCTCCCAGTCTACAGCCCAACTCCCGGGGTTCTGACCTGTGGTAGCTCTTATTTGTGGATCCCATGCTCAGATGTGCTGGTGTGCAGTTTGAGTGTTTTTTGTTGAGTTTTAGATGTTCAGCTTATTGTTGTTACAAAGGGAAAGATCTGGGGATGTCTCTCATTCCACCATTCTGACCTGTATTTATTTTTTATTGTGGTTATTATTTTATTATTTATTATTTTTATTGTGGTGACATTAGTTAATAAAATTATATAAGCTTCAGGTGTACAATTCAACAGTAAGGTATATATATATTGCATTGTGTTCACTACCCATCTCTACGTTTCCAGTAAGTTTTGATGTATTAATGTAATATATATAATATATATATATTGCATTGTGTGTTCAATACTTTAAATATAAATTAATTAAGTGTACCAATGAAAAGATGTAGGGCATCTGAATGGATAAGAAAATAATGCCCTTACATATGCTCTCTAATAGAGACCCACCTCAGATCAAAAGGCACACACAGACAAAAAGTAAAAAGATGGAAAAAGAAATTTCATGCAAATGGAACTAAAAAAAAAAACTGGGTGTAGCAATGTTTGTATTAAACAAAATAGACTTTAATACAAAGGTTATAACAAGAGAAAAGAACCCAGAATTCTACTTCTGTGTATTTACCTGAAAAAACCCAAAGTACTAATTCAAAAGATATATGAGTTTCTGTGCTCACTGCAGTATTATTTACAATAACCCAAATATGTAAGCAACCTAAATGTCTATTAGTAGACAAATGGATAAAGAGCATGTGGCACATATATACAATGGAATATTACTCAGCCATAAAAAAGAACAAAATCTTGCCAGTTGCAACAACAGGAATGAACCTAGAGGGTATTATGCTAAGAAATATAAGTCAGACAGAGAAAGACAAACACCATATGATATCATTTATATGTGGCATCTAAAAAACAAATAAACAAAAAAAAAACTCATAGATACAGAGAATTTTTTGATGATCGACAAATGGGAGGGGTTTTGAGGAAATGAACGAAAAAGGGGAAAGGGAATAAGTTGTGCAGGTTTCTAATTATAAAAACAATCATGGGGACGTAAAGTACAGCATAGGAAATCTAATTAATAATATAATGGCTATATATGGTGGCAGATGGGTAGTAGATTTGTTGGGGTGATCACTTTGTATGTTATATAAATGTCTAATCACTATGTTGTACACCTGAAACTAATATTATATTGTATGTCAACAGTAATTAATTTTTTTAATTTTTAGAAAGAAGAAACATTTTGAATAAGTAATCTAACCTCCCATCATAAGATAGTGCAAGAAAAACAGCAAACTAAACTTAAAGCAAATAGAAGGTAAAAAATATTAGAGTGAAATTAATCAGATAGAATAATTATATTAAAAAATAAATAAATAAAATCAATGAAACCAGAAGCTTTTTCTTTGAAAAGATCAGCAAAATTGACAAACCTTTAGCTCAATTGACCAAAACAAAAAGAGAGAAGATTCAAATTATTTGACTCAGAAACCAGCATAGCCAGCTTTATTTGTGAAACAAGGAAATAAAGGCTCACTTCTCTTTTAAAAAAAAATCAAATTATGAGACTCAGAAATAGAAAAGATGACATTAATGCTGACCTTACAGAAATCAAAATATTATAAATGAGTACTATGAATAATTGTATACCAATAAATTAAATAACTTAGATGATAAGGATAGATCTCTAAAAAGACAAAAACTATCAAAACCAACTCAAGAAGAAATAGTTACTCTCAATAGATCTATAATAAGTAAGTGATTTAGAATATCCATTCTTTCAATATTTTTAATAATTTTAGCAAGATACATAAATGGCCAATTAGTTACTAAATTTCTTAGCCTCCTTTGCATCCAGGTTTGATTAAGTGACTAAGTTCTTATCAATAAGATATAGGTGGAAATGATGTGTTCAACTTCTATGTCTCACCTTTAAGAATAATGTCTTTCTATTTTCCTTATGGATGGAAATGAAAAATCAGGTGCCTTTGGCCCAACAATAGAGCCTGAGAGTATGGCAGAACCAGTCTATCTTCCTGTGGCTTGTATAGATTTTGGAAGCCAAGCTGCCCTGCCAGCCCTGCCAATCATAGACTGCTTGTCATTGCATTGTTATATGAGAGAGAAATAAATTCTACCTAATTTAAGCCACTTTAATTTTGGAGGTCTTGGTAGTTGAGATTGAAGCTACATTGTACTGTTAAGATAATTAAATAAGATGCTTATAAAATTCTTAGCAAAGTATCCAGCATACAGTAAGTGCTCAGTAAATGGTAATTGTTTATTTTTTCCTGCATTTATAGGAAAGTATATAAGCAGCTCCTTTATTTAGTTTCACTACCAAAAGTAATTCTTGTTTTTCATCACTCTCTTCTTTCTGAAATGACACTTACCATCCAGAATAATGTACTCTATGATTCCTTTCTTTGTCAACATTTCCTTTTTCCTTTTTTTGTTTATCAAATATCATTTCTGAAGGGTTTCTTAATCATATTTCTCTCTTTTTTATAGACTATTTCTCTGATTAAATATACCAAATCTGCTTTTATCATATTTATTAATTTATATTACTTCCAAGTCTATTATCTGAAGACAGACTTAAAATCCAGGCCAACAGTTTTATTTTATTTCTGCATATATCTACTTTTTTTGAGCTTAATTTGTCAAGACTATACCTATCATTAATTTTCTCATTTTGTTCCTATTTCTGTGTTTTCTAAGAGTTATCATCTTCTCACCACTTCAAGCTGACAATTCAGAGATAACTGTAATTCTTCTATTCCTAATAGCATCCTCTAACTTTTTGCAAAGTACTATTGTTTGGAACTATATTATTTTGCTGTAAAAATAAACTTTTATTATTATAAAAAAAAGTGGTAAAATATTTCTGTTGCAGTATGCTACCTCCCCAATATTGCACCCTAAACAGGAAGTCATTTGGGCTCTGCTTGAACACTTCCCATTATAGAAAAATTAGCACACACTGCAGGAGGTAACCTAATCCATTTATGACAGCTCAAGAAGACTGAGAAGCAGAGGAGGAATTTGTGCATGAATGGCAGTCAGGAATCCCAGAATTGTGAGTGGAAAAAAAGCCCCATTATTTTTGGAAATGGATTCAGATTTGAGTCAAGAATCAGGAATCTGAAATTACTCCTCTGACTATCCTCAGTCCAGTTATCTTGAGGTTTTCCTGGTGCACCGTCCTAGTCTAATTCTATTCACAAAATGGTATAAAAAGGGGCAAGCAGGAAAAGATGCTCCCTCATTGGAGCTTGTAGACTATAGACATGAGATAAAACATTTCCTTCTCACACATAAACACAGACAAGTGATAGAGATGCAAAGGTAGACAGAATTTGACAAATAATATTTTTTCAAAGAACAAATAGTCTAAAGAACTAGTCTGAATTAATTTATTCATAAGCCTCTCATTTTATTGTTTTATTTTGTCAATAGACTCTTAAACTTGGATTATCATTATATCTACTTATTGGTGCTGAGAGATAGCCTCATCAGCATTTCTGAAAATAAGGTTTGCAGAAGCACCACATGGATGACAGACAATGAATTCAAGGACTTTATTCTACTTTCCTCCAGGGATATGTCCCTCCAGATCTTGCTTTTTCACTGTATCATTTATGGGCCCTGAGGTGACTTGGACACAGTCTTATTGGGGAGAGGTAGGTCACCATGACAATGAATCCTAAGGGGTTATATCCTTGATGATGAGGTGATGAGGACCAGCTACTGCAGCCCCTATTTGCTTCAGGGCTTCATCTACCAAGCCTTCATCCTGCCATGCCACAAGTGACTCAGGTAACAGCCTAAAGTAATCAGCTTTATTGAAGAGTATTTGCCACTGTTCACATTGCCCAGAAGCAACAGGTAACTAGTCTATTGACAAACATCCAAAGACATGGTATGTGAGTGAATGCAGAGGACAGATAAGGAAAGAACTAAGTGAACTTCTGTGAGAAATTCTGGTTTTACTTGTTAGATACCCTCAAAATGATCATTTATTCTCTAAGTTTTCCAAATCTCTCAAAATCCTGAAAATTTTTTGAATTTCTTCAGATATTCAATTGGCTTACAATCTGAAAAGCTTAGTCATACAAACATCTCATATTGAGTAACCTGCTATTTTACTGATATTTAAATATTTATGATTATAGAGTTTACGCCTAAAAAAATTCACATTGTGGACAAATCATTTGAAATGTTCACAAGTGTAAGGTATATGTTTAAATCCCATTGAGGTGAAATGCTGGAGATCTGTGAACATGTTGAATTGGAAAAAACATTGTGTATGAAAAGAGGAATCCAGAGAGCAAAGGTAGGTGCCAATCTAGAAAGGCAGAGGCCAATTTTGGTTTGTTCAGAGTGTAACATCCTCCTTGCCCTAAGGCCAGGAACAAAGCCATATCTGTCATATTCATTCCATATCTACACAGTCCAAATTCAATTTGTATTTTTAAAAATTATAGGTTGAATTTGACTGTCATACACAGATGGGCAAAAGAAAGGAAAACAAGTAAAGAAGAGAAAGAGAGAGAGAGAAAGAGAGAGAGAGAAAGAGAGAGAGAAAGAGAGAAAGAAAGAGAGATGTTTAGACAGGCAGAGGAGGGAAAGAAGAAGGAAAAAGAAGCCTTCTAGAAAAAGGGCATAGCAAAAGAAAGAAAGAAAGAAAGAAAGAAAGAAAGAAAGAAAGAAAGAAAGAAAGAAAGAAAGAAAGAAAGAAAGAAAGAAAGATAGAAAGAAAGAAAACCTTTGTTTTCATATGAATGATTCCATCTGACTATATCCATGAACATCTACTTATTTCTATGGAAGATATATATAGTAATGACAAAGTTTACTGCCATACTGTGATACCTCCATGGCCAGAATATCTGGATTTATTCCCAACCCCACAATTTCCTAGATGTATGACCTTAAAAAAAAAACACTCCTCTCTTTGTGTCATTTATAAATATAGATAAAAGTGCTTAAACTCTTTGGGCTGCTATGAGGATTAAACTACCATGTGAAAAGTACTCAGTGCCTTCTACATAGTAATCAATTTTATCATGTCTTCATTGTATGCCATGTGGATACAGACTAAGACAGTAACCTTCAGTTATTGATTCTCCAAATTATTTACTGAGCAAATTATGATCATTCAGTTTATAATGACCAAATGAAGAATTCTAGGAAAACAAAACAAACTTAATTTTACTCTGAAAATGAAATATGCCTGTGTCCAGGGCCCTGCCATGTCTCTGGACAAGGTTTATGTGGTTTCCTGAGAAGAGACATTGGGGTTCATGTAATGTACTGTTCAGGCTTTATTTATGTAAATCTAAGAGGTTAGACAGGAATACAGGCAGTTATGTTGCTATAAATAATCTATTGGAGTGATCCAAGTGACACTTGCATGGTTCAAGCCCATAGACCTATGGAATCACCAATGTGTTTTAAAATAAGTATGTTTGATATTGTGAGCAATCATTCTCACTTAAATTGTCTCTAATACTCACATAGTCTAATGACAGATGTTAGCAGTAAGAGCAGAAGCATCCTTATTTAATAAAAAAAAAAACAGATTCAGCCTTCTATCTATGAAATAGAAGAACATTGTTTCCCCAAACTCCTAAATTATTATATTTTTTATTTATAAACTTATTCAATAAAGATTTACTGAGTACATACTATGTGCAAAGCACTGAACTTAATGTGAATTTAAAAAGTGAGAGTTTCTTTTGAGGATAAAAATTCTAGGTCAATACATAATTACCTTGTAGATCTGTTAATAGAGTTATAGTCACAATAGCATATGTGAGGGATCTATTGAACAAAGTCTTCACAGAAGAACTGATGTTTATGATGCTTATTATGTGCAAAAGACCAGAAGTAGAAAACAGAGTGGTTTCTTAAAGAACTCTGACATGACTGTAGGTAAATAATAATTGCCGGTTGGTAGATGAAGAATGGAGGGCGATCATTAAAAGTGGCATTCAAGATCGAGAAAAAGATAAATTGTACAATATCATTAATATCATTTAGTCCTGAAAAGAACTATGGGTAAAGAGCTGCTCTTGGTTTCATGAGGAAATTCAATGAAAGAAATCTTCAAGATTTTTCTCATTAATTATTTTTTAAAAATTACCCTGTCAAATAAGAAGTCTGCGTTTAAAGAGTTTATCACTGTGTGAATATTGAAATTCCAGGCTCATCTTTCCCATACTGCTCTGATGGTAGAATGCTGTCTTGATATCATAAAAACTTTGAAGTGCCAGTAGAGGATGAATGTTGTTCCAAGACTGACAAAAGAGGAAAGATAAAGTCCAGAAGTTAGAGTAAACAAATAAACAAAACGGAATAACAACAACAACAACAACAAAAAACACAAGAGTTCAGTACACATAGTACACTGATATACTCGGAGCTACCAGAGGGATCTGAGCATCAAGATTCAGATGCAGTCTATCCAGGAGAGCCTTCTCAGAAAAGAAGGGCAGATTTGTAGCAGAATGTAGAGAGACAGTAGCTGGTAGGGGTTACAGGCCAAAGTTGCTCTGGTTGGAAAAGAAAATCCCTGGAAATCACAGGCTAGTCTAAATAGCAAACAGCATTCTGTTTTCAACAACTACATTGGAAACCTATGAAGATGATGATGTAAAGTGATTTTAATGAGTGGTCAGGAGTTAGGTTCATGAGTACTTCTGGGTACAAGAGACTCTACTTGCAATCTTGCATTTGAATCAGCAGACAATTTAAGCCACAGAGGGCTGCAGAGAAAGACTGACTTAAAAAAATTCTGTGAACCAGATAGTGAGCTTCCCAGGCTACTTCCCGCTCTCCACCTAATTTTCTAACAACTCTCTCTTCTACCTCAGGGATGATTCTGGGCCAATTTGGAATTTCAACCAAAATTTATGCAGTGCTACAATCAGAAAGAACTGCAGTTTTTATTCAGTTTATGTAATTTACAAAATGTCTTAGGAATGGAGTAAATTATTCAAAATTATACAAATCAAGACTGAATCTCATTCTACTGTTTTTTGAGTGCCATTATGTTCTAGGCATTGCTCTGTATGCTGAGAATAGAGAATGAAGACTGGTCCCTTTACAGATTTTCCATCCAGTGTATTTCGGCCTCTGAAAATCACTTGCTTTGGCTCTTGGGTGTTGCCAGCCATCATTTTAGTTTTTCCCATCCTCATTATTACCCAGCCCTAAAGTGTTCTGTGCTTCCTTCCTATCCTGTCCTCACACTTACCTCCAATATATCCTCTCCAAACTTTCTGTAAAGAAAAATAACTGACACATTAAATCAGTTTTCCAAACTTGGGTTTATGTGCACTGGGTTGTACAAAAAGACTTTCTGAGATCTAGGTATGAATCATTCCAAAGGAATCATCCTGATCTTCAACTCCCTTAACAGCTCTTAAAATTGGTCTGCTTAAGAAAGTATTTGTTTCTTTTTTCAAACTTTTTCTCTCTGTGTACAAAGAAGCATAACTGAATCTTACTGTGTGGAAGAGTCCCAGAGTGTAGGTTAGTGACAGTGCTGATGTCAACGCTAAGAAAGTGAATGAGTAATAACTGGGTAATACATTCTTTATCAAGTCAGTGGTTTCCAATATGATTCTTTTTATTAACTTTTTAAAAATTTTTCAATTACATTTGACATACAACATCATATTAGTTTCAGGCGTACAGCATAGTAATTGGACATTTATATAATTTAGGAAGTGATCACCCCAATAAGTCTAATACCTTTCTGACATCATATGTAGTTATTACTGTACTATCAACTGTATTCTCTATGCTATACTTTACATACCTATGACCATTTTGTAACCACCCATTTGTGCTTCTTAATTCCTTCCCATTTTTCAACCATCCCCTCAACCTTCCCTCCAACCTGGCAAACATCAAAATGTTTTCTGTATCTATGAGTTTATTTCTGTTTTTTTTGTTGTTGTTGTTGTTCATCTGTTTTATTTTTTAGATTCTGCATATAAGTAAAATCAAGTGTTTTTTTCTTTTTCTGTCTGACTTATTTCACTCAGCACAATACCCTTCAGGGCCATCCATGTTGTTGCAGATGGCACAATATCATTCTTTTTTATGGATGAGTAATATTCCATTATATATATGTAGCACTTCTTTATCCAATTGTCTATCGATGAGCACTGGATTCACGTGTCTCTTCAAAGCAGTGTTTTGAGTTTCTTCAGATAAAATACACAGAAATGAAATAACTGGTTCCTTCTTTGTCTATTGGTATAGCCTTTGTTTTAAAGTCTGTTTTGTCTGGTATAAGTATTGCTACTCAAGGTTTTTGGTTCTTTTTTTGCATTTTCATAAAATATCTTTTAACATTTTTTTACTTTCAGGCTAGGTGTGTCTTGTTATGAGGTTGGTCTCTTATAGGCAGAATATGTAAGGGTCTTGTTTTCTTATAGAGCTACCCTATGTCATTTGATTGAAGCATAAAATCCATTTACATTTGAAGTAATTGCTGATAGATATGTAATTATTGCCATTTTATTATTCATATTTATATATATTCTTATTAAATTAGTTTCTTTAACATTTCTTATAATAAATTTCTTAAATAAGTTTCTTTAACATTTCTTATAATACTAGGTTGGTGGTAGTGAACTCCTATTGCTTTTTCTTGTCTGGGAAGTTCTTCATCTGTTCTTTAATTCTAAATTATGGCTTTGCTGGAAAGAGTAATCTTGTTTGTAGGTCCTTGCTTTTAATCGCTTTGAATATTTCATGCCAATCTCTTCTGGCTTGAGACTGCTTACCAAGAGGTACAGGACATGCCTAGGCTACATACTATTAGCTGGGGATTTGTGAATCTTTGAGAGATTTTAGTAAAGTGCACAGCATGATCCAAGACAGGCTATTTGTTTAGAAACAGCACTGGAAGTGGTTTGGGTAGACCAACAAGTTGGGCACGGCAAGGTCTCAGCAAATCACCAGGGATGGGTGAATGATATTGCCTATATTGATGGAGATTCAGATATAGCACACACCTGTGTGTATAGGCTGGTGAGGGGATGGTTCAATAAAGGAACAATGGTTTCTGCCAGCACTTCTGAGAAAAACCTGCCCCTCCAGTCTTTTCTTTAAAGCCAGACAATTTAGTTCTTCCTCATATGTTTCTAACACCCTTCAAGCTGCTACCCCAGTGCTGGAACTCAGAGCAAGTGAGTTCATCAATGAGTAAATCTATTCCCAGGACCTTTAAGAGGAAAGCTGGAAACTCTAGCAGCTCTTTGTCTCACTTAGCCACAATTTCCTCTGATTTTCACAGCCCAAATTGTGGGGATTTCTCTTCCCAGCGCTGGAACCCTGGGATGGAGAGCCTGGTGGAGTCTTGGCCCCTCACTCCTCAGAGAAGACCTCCACAACTGAGATAGTGTGATTTTTAACCACAACATGTAGATATGGAATCAGCTTGTTCTACATCTCCTCACCTCCTATCAGTCTTGAGGTGGAGTCTTCTATATGCCCTTAGTTATAGGACTTCTGTTAAGCTAGTCTTCAGGCAATTCTCAGTGATGGTTATTCCATAGTTTAGTTGTAATTTTGATGTGGTCTTGGGAGGAGGGGAGCACACCATTGACCTATTCCACCATCTTAACCAAAACCTCCCCACTTCAATATGATTTTTTAAACACAATCGAAAGCTAATTGAGTTGTCAGCTAATAGATCAGAAAAAACATTTTAATGATAGATCACGGTGTAATTTCTAGCATATAACTAATGGAAAGTTCAAATAATTTACTTTTATTACTATAACAAAACAACTTTTATCCCTTGAGCCATGGTCTATCAATGTCATTTATTTATGGAATTAGTTTTCTTGGTGTTTGTAACTCCAAAATGAAAAGAATGGAATTGATGCTGAAAACTTTATTACTATGTTAATAAGTAGTCTCCACGTGTGCACAATTCGTTAATAAGTAGTCTCCATGTGTGCACATAAGAATTGAAAAAAACGTACAATCCACATTATTAAAAAAATATATTTTAATGAATTTATTTTTTATTTTATTTGTTATTGAGGGGATATTGGTTAATAAAATTATATAGGTTTCAAGTATACAATTCAGTAATACATCACATATATATTGCATTTAATACATTTCTAAAATGTTGCTTATTTTTAAAATTTGTCTTGCTTTAGTAAAATGTATGCTAATTATATAATAATAGCTGGAAGAACATAGTTTTAAAAACAGCTTCAATAGTACAACAAAAGATTTATAAGTAAGTAGAGACAGAGAAATCAATAAAAGCCTTGAAGTTATAAAAATATATTGTAATATCATGAATTATGAGTTCAGTTAGAAAAATAATGCGAAATTTCCATTTTTAAAAACACATGCATTCATGTAATTTTTTAAACAATTAGTGGTATCATAGCATCAATATTTAGATTTCACTGAACACCTAAAGGATTGATATTCCAATGTCAATACTCACAGTATAGTGAAATTAGATTCTCTGTAATCATTTAAATGTATGATAAAAATAGATGTCAAGTTAAAATTATGCAATCTGGTATATTGTTTTTTTAAGTTGCTTAAGGAAAATAAAATGCTTAGTCTCACCAAAAATGAAAATGCTTGAAAATATTTAACATGTGGTTCAATCTCAATTAGATTTATAATTTTTCCAGACGCCCTCTGGAGATGCCAGACCACTGGAAATATTGATAGGAGACTGGGAAGGCACAGAAGGATGGTTGGGAGGAATATGACTGCTTCTTTCACTTTGATGCCTCACTATGTCATTTTTCTGAGACTGTTATAACTACTACAAATTTAATAGCTTAAAACAGGGATTTATTCTCCTGAAGTTCTGAATGCCAGAAGTCTGAAATCAATATCATTTGGCCAAATTCAAAGTGTTGGCAAGGCATTGCGCCCTTCACACATTGCTTGCCTCTTTTAGCTTCTGTTGGCTACTGGCATTTATTGGCTTGTGGCCAATCTTCAGAGCCAATCTTTAAATCTCTCTATGCTCCATCTTTAGAGTGCCTTCTTCTCTCTATGTCTCTTTTAAATTTCCCTCTGTCTCTTTCTTATAAGGACCCTTGTAACTGCATTTAAAGTTCACCTGGATAATGCAGGGTAATCTCTCATTTCAGTATCCTTAACTTAATCATACCTGCAAAATCTTTGCCATACAATGTAACATTTATATGTTTCAGAGATTAGGACGTAGACACCTTATTTATTGGGGTTCATTTTTCAACCTACCACACCAGCCTAGGAATGACACAACCTAATTCTGGTACAGAGAATGTGCTCAAAAATACAAATAAAATAAATGGAAAAATGGCTCCTTTCTGGAGAACTCCTTTTATCATCTCTATTCTGAATTATTCCTCCAACTGTGAATAAACACTCCCCAAACCTTCCTATTCTTGTGTTACTTCACATTATAATTCAAGTAATATATTTGAGTTACTACCTACTCTTAGTCCAATTTACCTTGAGAGATTAATCCTCAGGCTCCACCCTGCTGTCACTTCTTCCTTTATTTGTTCACTCAACAAATATTAAGTGAGGCTGCCATGGGGCTTAGGGGTTTGTGGAAAGTGAAGGAAGAGCATTTCATGAGTAAGAAAACAAGAACTAAAATATTTAACTTGTTCTAAAGTCACTCAGCAATCATTTATCAAAAACCCACTGTAGTTAAGATTGTTAAGTTACTGAGCACAATCTTTAAGTCTGATAATTTTTCCCCTGAGGTGGGAGATAAAACAAAAAAGGAATAAAAAGATGTAATAATAATTGATAATATATCATTGGGCTTTTCAGAAAGTTGTAATATGAAGGGTTATTGGCAGTCTGGTCTATCTATCTTTCAACATCTTGTTCTTCCTGTTACTTTTTCAGGTAGTCAAGTGGACACAGATCATGAGAAATTTGAGTGGAGGCCACATAGAAGAGTTTGTTTTGGTGGGTTTCCCTACCTCTCCACCACTCCAGCTGCTCCTCTTTGCCCTCTTCTTTGCAATTTATCTGTTGACATTGTTGGAAAATGCACTCATTGTTTCCACGATCTGGCTTACACCAAGCCTTCATCGCCCAATGTACTTTTTCCTTGGCCATCTCTCCTTCCTAGAGCTATGGTACATCAATGTCACTGTTCCCCGACTCTTGGGAGCATTTCTTACCCAGGACTGTAGAGTCTCCTTTATAGGTTGTATGACTCAACTTTATTTCTTCATTGCCTTAGCCTGCACTGAGTGTGTCCTGTTGGCAATCATGGCCTATGACCGCTACCTGGCCATTTGTGAACCCCTCCGTTATCCCAGTCTTATGCCTTCCAGCCTGGCCACTCGTCTTGCAGCTTCATCTTGGGGTGGTGGCTTCTTTAGCTCCATGATGAAGCTTCTTTTTATTTCCCAACTGTCCTACTGTGGACCCAACATCATCAACCACTTTTTCTGTGATATCTCCCCACTACTTAACCTCACCTGCTCTGACAAGGAACAAGCAGAACTAGTTGACTTTCTCTTGGCCCTGGTCATGATTCTCTTTCCTCTATTGGCTGTGGTTTTATCATATGCTGCCATAATTTTAGCCATCCTGAGGATTCCTACTACCCAGGGACGCCACAAAGCCTTCTCCACTTGTGCCTCTCACCTGGTAGTAGTTGTCATCTACTACTCCTCCACACTCTTCACCTATGCAAGGCCCCGAGCCATGTATACTTTCAACCACAACAAGATTATCTCTGTGCTCTACACTGTCATTGTACCATTCTTCAATCCAGCTATTTACTGCCTGAGGAACAAGGAGGTGAAGGATGCCCTCAGAAAAGCAGTGCTAGGCAGATGCCAATATCTTAGGGCTGTCACAGATTGAAGTACGACAGAATCTGGCAGGAAAGAAGAAACAGAGTCTTAATAGTGACACTTCCAGGAATCATAAAATAGACTTAAAGAGAACATAAATATCAATTAGTACACTGTTTCTGGAAACCTTCTGATGTAAACAAAAGTTAATGAATCATTGATCTTTTATAAGGATATTGAAACTAAGGTTGAGCTGCCTACATAGGAATCACCTGGAGGTTTTTTAAAATGCAGAGTCCCAGAAAAAGCTATGGAGAGTCTGATAGAATATGTCTAGGGTGCAACCCTGCCATGCATAATTTTTAACTTCCTAGGAAATCTTGTTTAATACAAGTTTGCAATTCTCTAGACTAAACTTACTATTTTATAAGTGCAAAAAATATAAGAAAATCACTTTCTGATGGATATGTCAAGACAATTATGTACGTTTTATTTTGGCATTTCCAAAGTTCCAAATTCTCAAAGATTTCCATGAAAAAACACAAAATTACAATTATACTTCCAAAACTAAAACTCATGTCACCTAATCAATACTCTTTACCACTACAATTCTCATAACCACTGCAAATCAAAAAAGGAAAAATAACATAGTGCTGATATTCAGCCATGTGTGCACCAATGAATATGGCTAAATATTCATCTGCAGCTTTCTCTTGGACTCTCAATGAAAGACAAAGCTGGTTAATCTAATGACTGCCACTCAGGTAAGAGGTGAAATAAATTTTTTTAAAAAACTTTTATATAGGTTGGACTCAGAACCAGCATGTGGCCAGCATCTATTTTAACCAGTTGGTGCCTAGGTTATACCAGCTGTCAAATATTTTAAAATTTGCCCTTGAGACAAATGACCACAAGAACAGAAAATGTCTTCCTAAGACACAGCTGAAGAAATGAGAGGTGGAATGCAGATATCTCTGCAGTGAGTTAAATGTCTCAGGTTGAAAGCCTGAAATATAGGCATTCTTCCAAGTATTTTTGATTTTTGGAAATTTGCTTAAATTGCTTAGAGAGATTTTCACACCATGACTCCAGGCTAATTCATCCAAATTTTAGTGTATTAGAAATGAATTCAATGTTTCTTTAGATGTGGAATGTGTGAAAGAATTAAAAATATGCTATAGAACAAATACTCATAAACACAAATTATCAATCGGTACATGTTTGCCCTTTCTAAAGTAGGCTTTGAAAAAAAAGAAAATTTTCCATTAAGGAAAACTACTTAATCAATAACCACTTTAGGTTTTCCAGCACCTAAAATAAAATTACAAAACAACATTAAAATAAAATTACAAAAATAAATCTTACACTTAAAGAAGTTTAAATTGCTTTTTTGTCATGAAATTTCTAAATAGTCTTTTAAAGAAACATTCATCTGAGATTGGCTCAGTTTACCCTTTGTTTATTACATTTTGTTTTCCTTTCATAGAGTTATGAAAAACATGAAGTTTTGTGGTTAATTCTGTACCTAGAACCAAGAAATTTCAGTTGCATCCTGATTTCACCATTAATAAATCCCTTTTATAATATTACCTACCTCATATGCTTGTTGTGAATATTAAATAAATAATGTTTATGCAAGTAAAGGTTTAACAAAATCTTTCCTCTTTGTAGATAAATTTTATCTTAGATTAATCCTTTATCCCAGCTTCTTTGATGTCTAGTTGACAAGTAAAATTGTCAGATATTTAAAGTGTACTATGTGATAATTTGATATACATATACTCTGAAAGTTTTCACCTTGGGTTAACTTTCTAGTTCTGGTATGTTGAAACCCTGATAAATGTCACTAAGCAACATAGCTGTGGTACAAATGACCCCTCGTTGGTAAAATTCCTCTGAACTGGGAGAATAAAAAAGTATTATAAATATCTGGCTGTAAATCATAGCCTTAGGCTAATTTTCTAACTTGGCATGTCTTTTGCAGGAAACTCTGGAAGCTATGGATACCCATGAAATTTTTATAAGAAATTGTAAGTCAAGGTAGATCATGCACCCCTTCGCATGAACATCATGCCCTCACAGCTGGGCTATAACTTTAAATCCTAAAGAATACCCCTTGTCTGCTTTCAGCACACCTTTCAGAAATTCCTGATGCTCTGCAGGCATGTTGTGTTTATCCTATATTTCTCTAAGAAAATTCAGTGCTAAGTATGTCCTTGGGAACTGTATGAGTTTCATTGTCCGGCCAGTCAGCTCACAGTAAACACCCAATAAATGATAAACCATATCATTATTATCATTTTGTCATTATCAATATGATTATATGCTTTTTTAACAGATATGCCTATTCTATTAACCATGCATCAAATTCATTCTTACCCAGCTGAGATTGGAGGATTAACTGGGTTCTCTAGGAAATATTTGATAAGCAAAGCTTCAGGCATCCTTGTGTAATTATGTAGAGAAAGTAGTGAGTTAGCTAGGAAGTTTAGCATTTCCAATTATCTGATCTAAAATTCTGCCAATGTATCATTGAGCTGAGTCAGTGAGGTTCACATTCCTTTTAAAAATGATCAGAACATATCATAACATACCTTTGTTAGAGTATTAAATATAGAACATTACTCTCTTCAGACATTTTGGCTTTAGATTTTGTGCTTGATACTCATCTTCTACATATTTGTCTACAAAGGAATACCTTGAGAGTGTCAACTGATACAAATTCTATTTGTGTGATCCTTGTCATGTCATATTCTTTTCCAGTGGCAGATGAAAGCCTTCTTGAATTGTTTTTCCTCTATGGTGAAAGATCCCCACAGTATGTTAATTGGTGTAGATAGTTTTCTTTTTTAACTTTTTTTATTTTTTTAAATACAGCTGGCATAATATATTACATTAGTTTCAGATGTACAATGTAGTAATTAGACATTTAACTTACAAAGTGATCACCCCTAGTATCCATCTGACACCATATGTAGTTATTACACTATTATTGTCTGTATTCCTCATGTAATATTTTACATCACCATGACTATTTTGTAACTACCAATTTGTATATCTTAATTCCCTCACACTTTTTGCCAACCTTTCCCAACCATCCTTCCATCTGGCAACCAGCAAAATGTTCTCTGTATTTAAAATTTATTTCTGTTGTTTGTTCATTTATTTTGTTCTTTAGATTTCCACATGTAAGTGAACTCATATGGCATTTGTCTTTCTCTGTCTGACTTACTCTACTCAGCACAACACCCGAAAGGTCCATTCATGTTGTTGCAGATGGTAAGATTTTATTCTTTTATATTGCTGAGTAATAGTCCATTGTATGTACAACCTTTTCTTTATCCATTCATTCATTAGTGAAGAACACTTGAAAACACAAGTCCCTTGGAAGTACTGTTTTGAGTTTATTCAAATAAAAACCTGGAAGTGGAATTACTGGGTACTTCATTGTCTCCTGTTATCTGATATTAATATTGCTACTCAAGTTTTTTTATTGTTTGTTTCCATTTTTATGAAATATCTATTTCCATCCCTTTACTTTCAGTCTATATATGTCTTTTAATCCAAAGTGAGTCTCTTGAAGGCAACATGTGTAATGGTCCTGTTTTCTTAACCATTTCCATCACATCTTTTGATTGGAGCATTTAATCCATTTACATTTCAAGTAATTGTTGCTAGATATGTAATTATAACCATTTTATTAGTCATATTTTGTATCTTTTCTTCTTCTTCTTCTTAAAGAAATTCCTCAAACATTTCTTGCAATACTGGTTTGGTGTTGACAAATTCCTTTAGATTTTTCTTGTCTGGGAAGCTCCTGATCTGTCTTTCAATTTTAAATGATAGCTTTGCTGGGTAGAGTAATCTTGATTGTAGGTCCTTGCTTTTCATCACTTTGAATATTTTTGGCCAATCCTTTCTGGCCTACAAAATTTCTGTTGAGAAATCAGCTGGTAATCTTATGGTAGTTCCTTTGTAGGAAACTAACTGCTTTTCTCTTGCTGCTTTTAAGATTATCACTTTGTCTTTAATCTTTGGTATTTTAATTATGATGTGTCCTGGTGTGGGCCAGTTTGGGTTCATCTTGTTTGGAACTCTAAGCTACCTGGTCTTGTATGTTGATTTCCTTTGCCAGGTCAGAAAAGTTTTCTATTATTATTTCTTCAAATAAGTTTGCAACTTCTTGCTCTCTCTCTACTTCTTCCAGTACCCTTATGATGCGAATGTTGGTATGTTTGATGTTGTCTGAGAGGTGCCCTAAACTATGCTCACATGTTTTTATTCTTTTCTTGTTACTGTTTTTGATAGGGTATTTTCTGCTACCTTACCTTCTAAATTGCTGCTTCGTGTCTCTGCATCATCTAATCTACTATTGATTTCTCCTGAGGTATTTATCATTTCAGTTACTGTATTTTTTCATTTCTGACTGATTCTTTTTTATATTTTCTGTCTCCATTTTAACATTTCCTATCTCTTTGTTACAGTTCTCATGAGTTTATCTATTCTTCCTCTAAGTTCAGTGATTATTCTTATAACCAGTGTTTTGAATTCTGAATCTAATAGATTGCTTGTCTCCATTTTGTTCATTTATTTTTTCTGGAGTTTTGTTCTGCTCTTTCGTTTGGGACATCTTTCTTTGTCTTCCCATTTTGGCTGCCTTCTTGTGTTTGTTTCTCTGTATTAGGTAGAGCTTCTATGTCTCTCAGTCTTAGTAGAGTGGTCTTATGTAGTAGCTTTGGGGCTACTACATCACTGCGGCACAGTCATCACTGGTCACCTGAGCCAGGTGCTCGAGATATGTTCCTTGTATAGTTTGTATGTGCTCTTCTATTGTAGTTGAATCTTGGTTGCTGTTTGCACATCAGTGGGAAGTACTGCCCCTCAGGCTGATTGGTTGTGAGAACTGACCAGCAAGGGACTGACCCTATGGAGCAGGATCCATCCACTTTAGCAGGGCTCTGGTGCCTGCCCAGTCAGTGCTTCATGTGTGTTGTCCTCATATGTAGCCACAGATGGTGCTCCAGCTTAGTCTAAAGCTGGCCGCCAGACATGCTGGTTTGGGGGCCTTCAGGGAGGAGCTGCACCACAGGCCAAGTTCAGCTGCAAACTGTGTGCTGCCCAGGGCCACCTGGAATAACCCACCAAGTAATATGCAGATGGCCACCACCACTCACACTGAACTTAGAGGGAGACCAAGGCATGAACTAAGCCTGACTGCTTCTAGTGCCAGGCTTGAGGCTACTCAGTGAGAGGTATAGGGCATGCTGAGGCCAGATATTGCTTGTTTGGGTTTTGTAAACCTTTGAGAGATTTTAGAAAATTTTGCAGCATAAGTTAAGAAAGTAAAGTCCATTTGTATGGAAAAGTCCCTTGATGCGGCTTGGTGAGCCTGCAAGTTGGGTAGGGTGAGCTAAGGGTATCACCAAGGAGCTAACAATGGTGACCATTGTTAGCCAGGTTGATGGAGACTCAGATATGGTGACCACCCTGCATCTGCACCCTGGGAATGGAGGAGAACTAAATAAAGAAACACCAGATTCTACCAGCACTTCTGTCTGGGAGAAAGCTGCCCCTCCAGCCCTCTCTCTGAAGCCAGACAACTCAGGTCCTCTCTGTATATCAGCTCAGAGCAATTGGGTCCCTCAGCAAATTAATCTATGTACAGGCCCTTTTAAAGGAATTCTAGCTACCCTTTGTCTCATTCAACCACAATCTCTGCTGGCTCACAGCCAAAATTTGTAGGGCTTTCTTCCCGGCACTGAAACCCTGAACTGGGACCTAGTGTGAAGCTGGGACCCCTTGTTTCTCAGGGGGAAACCTCTTCAGCTGAGATACTTCTCCCAATTTTTAACCACAAGTGGGTGTGTGACCAACTTGTTCTGCATCTCTACCCCTCCTATCAGTCTCAAGGTGGCCTCTTATGTGTCTTCAGTTGCAAGACTTCTGTTCAGTCACACTTCATGCGATTTTCAATCATAGTTGTTTTGTAGTTTAGTTGTAATTTCGAGGTGGTCATGAGAGGAGGTAAGCACAGCATTTATCTACTCTGCTATCTTGACCAAAGAAAATTGATGATTTTTGTTTTTATATTTTATTTTCATTTACCAAAAATCATTTATAAATCAAATGTGCTTTAAAAATGGTTCTGATATACCACTCAACCCCAATTAAGAAAAGAATGGGCATTTTTCTAGTGGCCTGCTCAATAGTGAACTCATTTTTCTTTGTTATGATAACCCAATTTTATTTCAACCTGAAAACAAGCCCAGCCAAAGAAATGTTTCTGCATTTTTTGTCATGTGTTTGATTTATCAGGTTTTTTTATTTTTATTTTTTATTTTTTTATTTTTTGTAGCTAAGAGTAGTCATATATCTCATTTTTGCCTAATAAATGTAAGGGGAATTTTAAACTTTATTTAAAAGAAAGATGTAGCTGACACTGGTACTTCTTCTTTCCTTTTGTTTTTTGGATAAGATGCCTGGAGCTCCAACAGCTATCTATGAGGTGACAAATATAAAAAAGAAAGGTGTGCATACTGAGACTGAAAATGCAAAAATATAAAAAGCAGGGATTGGTGATAGTGTGATTGAGAAGTTGAAACAATAGCAGCAAATATCAGCATCCATTTTTTATTAAATAAGAAAAATTAACATTTATTTATTAAAGTCACTGTAATTTGTGCTTTCATTTTTTTAGCCTAATATACCTGATATAATGTATTTATCTAATTTTTGCCTTCTATTCCTTCAGAATTTTTCACAAGATTTTTAGTTTTAAGTTTAAAAATAAGTTTTTATGGTGTCACACATTTTATTAAGTATCTTCAATTTTTCATAACAATAAAAAATATACAAATCATGAACAGAAATATTCCAACATGAAAGAAGAAACTACAATATGCATTTTAAATTAGCAAATTTAGATTGTGGACAAGAAAGGAAATTTGAATTTTTTGTTTTATTCTATTTTGTTTTACTTTGTTTTTTTTTTTCTTATTTCATATTACTTTTAAGTATGCATTTATATAAATGGTTAGTATTTATTTCATATTACTTTTAAGTATGCATATATATAAATTATATAAATGGTTAATTTATATAATTTATAAAGTGATTTTCTCCTATTACTCTGGCACCCATGTGGCTTTTTGTATAACCATTACAACAATGTTGACTAAATTCCCTATGCTATACTCTATATTCCTGTGACTGTATTATAACTACTAATTTATACTTCTTCATTGTTTTTTTAAATTTAGTTTCTTCATTTTGATCCTTAGAGTCTGCATATGAGTGAAACCATGTGATATATATCTTTCTGTCTGACTTATTTCATTCAGCATAATACCCTCTAGGTCCACCCATGCAGTTGCAAATGTTAGGATTTCATTTTTTAAGGCTGAGTATAAATATACTGTAAATTCCTTATCTAATCATCTATTAATGGTTATGTAGTTGTTTCCATATCTTGGCTATTGTGAATAGCACTGCTTTGAACATAGGGGTGCGTACATTTTTATGAATGAGTGTTTTGGGTTTATTTGGATAAATACTCAGAAGTGCAATTACTATGTCAAAAGGTAGTATTATTTTTAAGTTTTTGATGAACCTCCAAACTCTCTTTCATAATGGCTGTATCAATTTGCAATCACATTAACAGTGCAGGAGAGTTCACTTTTCTCCACATCCTCGCCAACACTTGCTGTTTTTTGATGTATTGACGATGACCATTTTGACAGGTATGAGGTAATATCTCACTGTGGTTTTATTTGCATTTCTTTGATGATTAGTGATCATGAGCGTCTTTTCATTTGTCGGCCACCTTTATCTCCTCTTTGGAGAAATATCTATTCAGGTCTTCTACCGATTTTTAAATTAAATAGTTTGCCTTTGTTGTTGAATTGTATGAGTTCTTTATAATTTTGGATATTAAACTACTATCAGATATATGATAAGCAAACATCTTCTCCCATGCAATAGGTTGTATTTTCATTTGGTTGATGGTTTTCCTAGCCATGCAAAAAATTTTTAGCTTGATATAGTCTTGTTTCTTTATTTCTTCTTTTGTTTCCCTTGCCTGAGGGTGGATATATATACATACACACACACATATATGTATGTATATATAGTGTGTAAATATATATGTATGTATATATAGAGTGTATATATATATATGTATGTATATATAGTGTGTGTGTATGTATGTATGTGTGTGTGTGTATATATATATACATACTAATAGCAATATCAGAGAATTAATTGCCTATGTTTGCTTTGCTTTATAGTTTGGGGTTTTACATTTAAGTCTTTAATTCATTTTGAGTCTGTTTTTCTATGTGATATAAGAAGGTGGTCCAGTTTCATTTTTTTTTTTTTTGCATATATCTATCCATTTTTCCCAACACCATTTGTTGAAGAGATTGTCTTTACACCTTTGTATATTC
>NW_006434704.1:123156-133114 GCF_000325575.1 Pteropus alecto
AGTGAAACAAATACTTCATATTTCTTTTTCCTATTTTTCCTTTTTTTTATTATGGTAACATTGATTAACGAAATCTATGTTTCAAGGGTACAATTTAACAGTAAGTTTTGTATATGTATATATATAGATAGATAGATATAGATATAGATATAGATATAGATATAGATATAGATATAGATATAGATATAGATATAGATAGTGCATTGTGTGCTCACCACCTATAGTTAGATTTCTTTCCATCATCTCATATTTGACACTATTTACCCCATCTACTTCCCTCCTCCCCTCTCTTCCCCTCCCCTCCGGTGACCACTATTCTATTGTCCATGTTCATGAATCTCTGTATTTTTGTCCTGTTCATTTGTTGCTTTTAGGTTTATATCATGTAAATGATATCATATAAAAATCTCATATTTCAATAATTATCCTAAATACAATACACTGAACTCATCAATAAAAAGGCATAGAATAGCAGATTGGATCAGAAAACAAACTCAACCATATTCTGCCTTCAAGAGATACATCTCAGCTGCAAGGACAAATGTAGCCTCAAATTGAGAAGGTGGAAAACAATACTCCAAGCAAATAGCATCCAGAGAAAAGCAGTGTAGCCATATTTATATCTGATGAAATAGACTTCAAGATATAAAAAGGTAACAAGCAAAAAAGATGGCACTTTATAATGATCAAGGGGACAATACATTACGAAGACATAACTTTTATCTATCTCTATCTCTAGCTCTAGCTGTAGCTTTACATATATACTCCCCATCACAGAACACAAAAATAGATAAGACAAATTCTAACAGAACTAACTTGAGAAACTGATAGAAACACAGAGTAGGGTTACTAAATACTGCATTGTCACCTATGGATAGATCATCCAAAAAGAAAATCAATAAAAAAGATTATCTTTAAATGACACATTATATTAATTGGAGATAATCAATATTTGTAGAGTCTTTCATTCTAAAACAGCAGCTTAAACATTTATTAGTGTACATGGAGCATTCTTAAGGATAGACCAAAAATTGAAACATATAACTAGCCTCAACAAATTTAAGAAGATTGAAATCATATCAAGCATATTCTTTGAGAATAATGCCTTGAAACTGGAAATCAACTGTGAAAAGAAAGCAGAAAAAATATAAATAAATGGAAATTAAATAACATGCTGCTGAAGAATGACTAGGTCGGAGAAGAAATAAAAGGAGAGATTAAGAGATTCATAGAAACAAATGAGTATGAAAGTACAATGTAACCAAACATTTGGGACACTGCAAAAACTGTAATAACAGGAAAGTTCATATCATTACAGGCCTATGTCAAGAAACAAAAACAAGCACAAATAAAAAACCTAACATTATATCTTTTAAAACTAAATAAAGAACAAATGAAGCTCAAAGTCGGCAGAAGAAAGGAAATAATCAAAATTAGAGTAGAATTAAATAAAATTGAGAACAAAAAGACAATAAAAATTCAATAAAGAGCTGGCTCTTTGAGTAGATCAATAAAATTGATAAACCCCTGGCTAGACTCGCTAAAGAAAAAGAGAAAGGACACGAATAAACAAAATCAGGGATGAAGAGAAGTTATGACAGGTACCACCAAAATACAAATTTTCATATAAGAATACTATGAAAAATTATATGACCAAATTGACTTACCTAGAGAAATGAACAACTGTTTAGAAATATACAACCTTCTTAGACTGAAACATAAAGAATTGGAAAATCTAAACAGACTGATCGACAGTATGGAAATTGAAACAGTCATCAAAAATCTCCCAAAAAGTAAAAATTCAGGACCAGATGGCTTCACCAGTGGATTCTACCAAACATTCAAAGAAAATTTAATAGCAATGCTTCTCTAACTTTTCCATAAATTTGAAGAAGAGTCAATATTTTCTAACTCATTTTATTAGGCTAAAATTATCCTATTACCAATCCTGGTAAAGATAATGCACACAAAAAGGAAACTATAGACCAATAAAGAACACCTGTGCAAAAATCCTGAATAAAATACTAGTAAATCCAATATAATGATACATTAAAAAGATTATATACCGTGAACAAGTGGGCTTCATCCCAGTGGCACAAAGATGCTTTAACACATGCAAATCGATTAATATGATACACAACATAAATAAAATTAAGTATAAAAATTATATGATCATATCAATAGATGCAGAAAAAGTATTACACAAGACACAGCACATTTTTATGATTAAAACACTTAATAAAATGGTTACAGAAGAAAAGTACTTCAACATAATAAAGGCCTATATGACAAAACCTCAGCTAACATCCTACTTAATAGTGAAAAACTAAAATTCTCTCCTCTAAGGTCAGGGCCAAGACAAGATTATCCTGTATCTCCTCTATTATTCAATATTGTATTGAAAGTCCTAGCTAAATTAATCACACAAGAGAAAGTATTGGAAGGCATCCAAATTGGGAATGAAGAAGTCAAACTCACTTTTTGCAGATAACATGATTCTCTCTATAAAAAAAACCCTAAACACCCACTTAAAATATATTTAAATAATAAATGAATACAGTAAAGTTTCACAATACAAAATCAATTGTTCAAAAATCCATAGTATACACTAACAATGAATTTTCAGAGAAAAAAAATCGTGTTGCAATTGCGAACAAAAGAATAAAATACCTAAAAATAAACTTAAAGAAGTATGTGAGGAAACAATACAACAAAACTAAGACATTATTACAAGAAATAAAAAAGAGCCAAAGAAATAGAAAAATATCCTGGGTTCATGGATTGGAAGAATCAACATAGTTAAAATGAGCTATTACCTAAAATATTATACAGATTTAATTGAATCGAAATCATAATTTCAATGAGATTTTTTAAAGAAATAAAACAAAAAATAATCAGATTTGTATGAAAGCACAAAAGATCCCCAATAAGCAAAGCAATCCTGGGGGAGTGGGGCGGAATGCCAGAGGTATCACTCTGCCTGACCTTAAATTATACTACAAAGTGACAATAATAACACAGCATTGTATTGGCAGAAAAACAGATATACAAATAAATGAAAGAGCATTGAGAGTCCAGAAATAAAGCCCCACATATATAGGCAAATAATTTTCAACAAAGGAGCCAAAAACATACAATGGAGAAAGGAAATCTTCTTTAATCAATGATACTTGGGAAATTGGAAAACTCTATGTAAAAGAATGAAACTAGGCTGCTGTCACCACACACCAAAATTAACTCAAAATAAATGAAGGTCCTAAATATGAGACCTGATACAGTAAATGCACAAAAGAAAACATTGTTACTAAACTCATGAACCTTGTATTTAGAGAGAATTTTGTAAATTTGACCTGAAAGGCAAGAGAAGTAAAAGCAAATATACATGAATGAGACTATATCACACTAAAAGGCTTCTACACAGCAAAAAAAGAAAAAGAAAGAAAGAAAAAGAAAGAAATCATCAAAAAGTCAAAGAGGCAATCATCCGAATAGAGGAATAAATTTGCAAACAATGCCTCTGATAAGGGTGTAATATCCAAAATATATAAGAAACTCATACAACTTAACAATAAATAAAACAAACAATCTGATTTTTTTTTTAAAAAAAGGCAGAAGACCTAAAGAGACAGTTCTCTCAAGAAGATATACAATTGGCCAATAGACATATGAAAAAATGTTCAACTTTACTAGCTATTAGAGAAATGCAAATCAAAAATGCAATATGATACTACTTTCACACTTGTTAGAATGGCTATCATCAACAGAACAAGTAATAAGTGTTGGAGTGGTTGTGGGGGAAAAGGTATGCTCATATACTGTTGGTGGGAATGTAAATTGGTATAACCAAGATGAAAAACAGTATGGAGTTTCCTCAAAATGTTAAGAATGGAATTAGTATATGACCCAACAATCCTTCTTCTGGAAATTTACCCACGACGCCTGAAAACATTTATCCGCAAAGTTATTTGCACCTTGATCTTCATAGCAGTATTATTCACAGTGGCCAAGATGTGGAAGTAACTAAACTGTCCTATGAAAGATAATTGGATAAAGAAGGGGTGGTACATATATATACAATGGAATATTACTTGGCCATAAGAAAAGATGAAACACTGCCATTTGTGACAAATGGGTGGATCTTGAGGTAATCACGTTAAGGAAAAAAGTCAGACAGAAAATGTTGAAAACCATATGAGTTTACTCATATGTGAGAATCAAAACTGAAAGCAATAAACATATATGACAAAGAGAGACTTATGGAAATGGACTGTGATTTTTGGTTACCCAGAAGAAAGTACAGGGGGGCAGGTAGATAAGGGTAAAGGGGTCAAGTATTTGGTGAAGGAAGTAAATTTAACTTTGGGTGATAAACACACAATGAAATATATATATGTGATATATATATGTACGTATGTGTATATATATGTATACACATACATATATATACATATACATATATAAGACATTTTGAATTGTACATTTGCAACTTATTTAGTTTTATTAACCAATGTCATGCCAATAATTTTAATTTTAAAAAAACTCAATCTAAACTTACACCTAAAGGATCTAGATAAAAACAGCAAATAGCCAAAAATGCGTGAAGGAAAAAAATAGCAATTACAGTAAAAATAAACAAAATAGAGTTTAAAAACTCAATACAAAATATCAATGAAATCAAAAGCTGGTTCTTTGCAAAGATAAACAAAATTGATAAACCTTAACCAGACTTTTTAAGATAAGAAGAAGAGGACCCAAATACATAAAATCAGAAATGAAAGAGAAAAAGTGACAACTGACACCATGAAAATACAAAGGATTATAAGAAAATACTACTAACAATTGTATGCCAAACAAATTCGACGATCTGAAAGAAATGGATAAATTCCAAAAAATGTATAATCTTGTCAGTCTGAATCAAGAAGAAACAGAAAATCTGAATAGACTTACTACTACTAAAAAATCGAATCAATAATCAAAAAATATTCACAATCAAAAGTCCAGAACTGATTGGCTTCACAGGCGAATTTCATCAAACATTCAAAAGGGAATTAATATCTATACTTCTGAAACTATTCCAAATAATTCCAGAGGAGAGAAGGCTACCAAGTTTATTTTATGAGGTCACCATTATCTTGATTCCCAAATCAGACAAAACTATTACCAAAAAAAAAATTTATAGGCCAACATCCCTGAAAAACATAGGTGCAAAAATCCTCAAGAAAATATCAGCAAACAAAATGCAGCAATACATTAAAAAGATCATACACCATGATAAAGTGGGATTTATTCCCAGAATTCAAGATTGATTCAATATCCACACAACAATTAATGTGTTACACCACACTAACAAACTGAAAAATAAAAATTATATGATCATATCAGTAGATGGAGAATAGCATCTGATATGATCCATCATCCATTTATGATAAAAAATCAGAAAAGTGGGAATAGAGGAAATATACCTCAACATAAAAAAGGCCATATATGACATACCCACAGCTAACATCATCCTCAACAGAGAAAAGCTAAAAGTGTTTTTCTTAATATCAGGAACAAGGTAAGGAGGTCCACTTTTACCACTTTTATTTAACATAGTATTGAAAGTCTTAGCCACAGCGATGAGACAAGAAAAAGAGAAGGCATCCAAATTAAAAGAAAAAAGAAAAAGAAAAAGTAAAACTGTCATTATTTGCAGATGACATGATAACATATATGTAGAACCTTAAAGATTCTACCAAAAAAACTACCAAAGTTGAGAAATAAATTTAGTAAAGCAACACAATGCAAAATTAATATTCAGAAATCGGTTGCATTCAGAAAGAGAAATTAAGATGAAAATGTCATTTATAATTGCACTAAAAACAATAACATACCTATAAATAAATTTAACCAAAGATGTAAAAATCTGTACTCAGAAAATTATGTCCTTGAAGAAAAAAATTGAAGACACAAATAAATGGAAACCTATACCGTGCTCATGGATAGAAAGAATTAACATCGTTAAAATGTTCATAGTGCTCAAAGCAATTTACACATGCAATGCAATCCTTATCAAAATGCCAATGGTATTTTTCAGTGAACTGGAACAAATAATCCTAAAATTTATATGGAACCATAAAAACCCTGAATAGCCATGGCAATCATGAGAAAGAAGTTAGAGGAATCACACTACGTGATTTCAAACTATATTACAAGGTTATAGTAATCAAAATAGAATGTACTGGCATAAAAACAGACTCATAGATTAATGGAAGATAATAGAGAGCACAAAAATAAATTCACATCTATATGGTCATTTAATCTATGACAAATAAGGAAAACAATACACAATGAAGTAAAGACAGTCTATTCAATAAAAGGTATTAGAAAAACTGAACTAATACATGCAAAAATGAAACTGGACCACGTTCTTACACCATATATATGTTCTGTCTCAAAATAAATTGAAGACTTAAATGTAAAACTTGAAACCATAAAATTCTGAAAATAAAACATAGGCAGTAAACTAACATTGCTCTTAGTAATATTTTTTCTGATGTATCTTCTCGGGCAAGGGAAGCAAATGGGACAAAATAAGCAAATAGGATCACATCAAACTTAAAAGTTTTTGCACAACAAAGGAAATCATCAACAAAACGAAAAGATAACCTACTGAATGGGAGAAGATATTTGCCTATGCTATATCTGATAAAAGGTTAATATTTAAAATTTATAAAGAACTGATACATCTCAACACCTAAAAAACAAACAATTCAATTTAAAAATGGGCAGAGGACCTGAATAAGCATTTCTCCAAAGAGGATAGACAGGTGGCCAATAGACATATAAAAAAGATGCTCGACATCACTAATCATAAGAGAAATGTAAATCAAAACCACAATAAAATCTCATACCTATTAGAATGGCTATCTTCAATACAACAACAACAAAAAAGTGTTGGTGAGAATGTGGAGAAAAGGGAACTCTCATACACCGTTGTTGGGATCGCAAATTGGTACATCCACCATAGAAAACAGTTTGAAGGTTCATCAAAAAATTAAAAATAAAAGTAAGTCGGACAGAAAAAGTTAAGAAACATATGATTTTATTCATGTGTGAAATATAAAACTGAAAGCAAACAAATGAACAGACAAACAAACAAAAACTCATAGACACAGACAACAGTTTAGTAGTTTCTAGACAGAAAACAGGGAGCGGAAGTAGATAAGGATAAAAGGAGTCAACTATATAGTGACAGGAGGAGATTTGTAAACACACAGTGCAATATATAGATGATGTCTTATTGAATTGTACACTTAAAACCTATATAATTTTATTAACCAATGTCGCCCCAATGAATTTAATCAAAAATAGAAATAAGACAAAATCTCGAGAACATATGATTTTACTTATATGTGGGATATAAAACTGAAAGCAACAAAAGAACAAGACAAACAAACAAAAACTCACATACACAGACACCAATTTAGTGGTTACAGAGAGAAAGGGGTGAGGCGGGGAGGTAGATAATGATGGTGGGAGACAAAATATATAGTAATGGAAGGAGATTTAACTTGAGTGGCGAACATACAATGCAATATACATATGATATATTATGGAATTATAGACTTGAAACCTATATAATTTTATTAACCAATGTCACACCAATAAGTTTAATTTAAGAATTTAAAATAAAACTACCTATGACTCAGCAATTGCACTTCTGGATATTTTTCTACAGAAAACCAAAACACTAGCTCTAAAAGATATATGCACATCTATGTTTACTGCAGTGCTATTTACAATAGACAAGATATGGAAGCAACCTACATGCCCATCAATAGATGATTGGAAAAAGAAGTTGTGATATATGGACCTAGAGAGTATTATGCTAAGTGAAATAGGTCAGAGGAACAAATTCATATGATATCACTTATATGCAAAACTAAGGAACAAAAGAAACAAACAAAAAAAAACTAAATGAAAACAGACTCACAGATACAGAGAACAAACTAGTGATTGCCAGAAGGGAGGGGATGGGGGGACTGGTGAAAAAAGGTGAATGGATAAAGTACAAATTAGTAGATACAAAAACAGACATTTAGAGTATAACATAAAGAATGTAGTCAATATTATAATGGTTGTATGCAGCATGGTCTCCATATGCAGTTTTACTACCATTTACCTTCTCTGAATACCTTGTCTGTACTTCTGAACATGTGCTTGTTAAGATAATGAGTAAATATACATGTGTGCTTTCTCCTTCTTGAAAATACAGGTGTCTTCTGAATCCAGTATATTTTTGTTCATATTTACTGAGCTATTGATGCATGAGAGCCACATTTGTATATAGAGTTGATACTTAAGTGCACAATATCTGAGAGTGTTTCGAGTTTGTGTGTGTGTGTGTGGGTGGGTGGGTGTAGTATACTCATATCCATATGGGTAAATACCATTCTAATTTTCTGCTGAATGACTTGTGTTATAGCACTATCTCTCCCCAGAGGATCTTATTATTTTGAAACCATTCTTCAGAAAGGGAAGAGGAGACACACACA
Organism: Pteropus alecto; assembly: GCF_000325575.1. Classification (NCBI taxonomy): domain Eukaryota; kingdom Metazoa; phylum Chordata; class Mammalia; order Chiroptera; family Pteropodidae; genus Pteropus; species Pteropus alecto. Next base: position 131,694 of record NW_006434704.1, read on the forward strand.
CACACACACACACACACACACACACACACACACACACACCCGTTTCTCCTCTCCTCTTCTCAGAGTCTAGTGGGGGAGGATGGCAATGTGTTTCAAGTCCTCTACCTCAATCTTCCACTTAGATTGCTAGTTTTTCCCTTAATATTCTCTAGGGATCCTCTTGAGCCCTGGACAAACTAAATGCTTTCCTAAGGCCTGTGTTTATTATGAGATTCCCTGAGGATGGCAGGGAGTTGGTTCATGCAACTCCAGTAGCTTGGAGGCAGATAGAAGCACAAATAGCTCTTCTGTGCCTTCTTAAAGCTGAACGTAGACAAAAACCAGACTGGCACAACTCTAGGTTTAAGGACATTGCCTTTCTCCTCCCAGTCTGCATGATTTCTTTTCTCAGTCAGTGCAAGCTGACCATCCATGACAAGACTAGGAAAAGAGTCATAGTTACATCACTGAGAAAATGGTGAGTTGGAGGAAAATTCTCAGATATTGCAAAAAGGGGAATTTGCCAACTTTTTTAAAATAATTTTTTAAAAAATTTTTCAATTACAGCTGATATACAATACTATATAGTTTCAGGTGTACAACAGTGATTAGACATTTATATAACTTGTGAAGTGATCACCTTAATAAATCTAGTACCCGTCTGTCACATAGTTATTACAATATTATTGACTATATTCCTTATACTATACATCCCCATGACTATTTTGTAACTATCAATTTATATTTCTTTTTTAAATATTTTTTTATTTTTAATTACCGTTGGCATATGATATTATATTAGTTTCAAGAGCACATCATGGTGATTAGACATTTATGTAAATAAAACAATGATCACCCCAACAAATCTAGTACCTATTGACACCATATATAGTTATTACAATATTATTAACTATATTCTTTATGCTATACTTTACATCTTCATGATCATTTTGTAACTACTAATTTATATTTCTTAATGATTTCCTTTTTTTCACCCACTCCCTAATCTCTCTCCCATCTACCAGCCATCAAAATGTTCTTTGGATCTATGAGTTTGTTTCTATGTTGTTTGTTTTATTCTTTAGATTCCACATGTAAGTGAAATCATATGGCATTTCTCTTTTTCTGTCTGACTCCACTCAGCACAATATCCTCTAGGGCCATCCACATTTTACAATGGCAAGATTTTAGTTTTGTTTTTTTTTATGGCTGAGTGAAAAAAATAAAATAAAATCTTGGCCAGTTCTTAATTTATTATTATAAAGAGAATATTTTTTATTTAAATAATTGATTCTTCAGAGTTTTTATTTATTTATTTTAAAAAAACAGTTTGTCTTCTTTGAGCCTATGATAAGTAGTATAGTTGTAGTTAGGTAGTGAACATGGTACATATATACCATGGTCACAAAGAAGTAAAGTTGGGTAGTGAACATGGTACATAT
>NW_006434704.1:134184-137914 GCF_000325575.1 Pteropus alecto
TCTTAATGGAAAAATGATCAAGAACAGTGGTCCCAACGTTTTGTCACCAGGGACCAGTCAGTGCTCATATGAGAATCTAATGCCTGATGATCTCAAGTGGAGCTGAGGCAGTGATGTTAGTGCTGGAGAATGGCTGCAAATACAGATTAAGCTTTGTTTACTTGCCCACCTCCTGCTGTGTGGCCTGGTTGCTAACAGGCCACAGACCAGTACTGTATGCAGCCTGCGGGGTTGGGGACCCCTGATTAAGAATATAAATATAATGAACAAAAAGATGTAGTAGTTGTTATGGTTTAAATTGTGCCCTCCCCTAAGAAAAAGATATGTTGAATTTCTAACATCTAATACCTCAGAATGTGATTTTATTTGGAAATAGGGTCTTTACAGAGGTAATCAAAGTAAAATGGAGAACATTAGGGTAGGCTCAAATTCAATGACTGATGTCCTTGTAAAGGGGGGAAATTTGGACACAGACATGCATAGAAATAAGACAATGTGAAGACAGGAAGAAGATGGTCATGTTACTGGAATAATGCATCTACATTGGAATAAAGCTCAGAAATGCCAATGATTGTTGGAAAACACCAGATGTTAGAAGAGGCAAAGAAGCATTCTCCACAAAGCTATCAGAGAGAACATGGTCTTGACAAAACCTTGATTTCAGACTTCTAGGCTCCAGAACTCTTAGACAATACATTTCTATTGTTTTAAGTCATCTAGGTTTGAGTACTTTGGGTAGCCCTAAGAATCTAATATATTAGCCAAAAAGCCTCAGTCATATTTAAAACAAATATTTTAAAGAAATATTTGAATACCGTTAAGATACCCCAACATTTAAATCGGTTATTGCTACAAAAAATATTACTCATTGTGGATAACAGTGTAAAGAAATAAGAATTCTTATCATAGTGCCTGTGATTGTATAAATTATTTTAAACTCTGAAAGCCAATTTGCAAATATTCAGTCCCTTTGGCTCTCTAATTTCAAAATTAGGAATCTGTATTAAGAAGGTAATTCATGAAGATGTAATAAACACAAATATCCAATTAATCATTTTTAATAAAATATTAAAAACAATGTAAATAGCCCAAACCAGAGGAAGATGTAAGTAAAATATGGTTCTGCAATGAGGTAAAATATTATGCAGGTAGTAAAATCATGTTTTCAAAAAAATAAGGATGATATTTAATAATTATAACATCAATGAAAAAGTAGAATGTAATCTTATATGGCATCATTTAAATTTTTTAAATATTTATTTACAAAAACATAACTATTAAAAGGTTAACAGATATATATGTATGTATGTATATAAAAACAAATTTCTAAGGAAATCTTAAATAATGCTTTAAAATTATTTTCTCCAAGATTATGATTTATTTTATATTTTTTTGTAATTTCTAAAAGTTCTATAACATGTATTAGTTTTATAATTAGTTTACACGTAAAATATTACCTACATCAAAAACAAATTTCTGGTATTATTTTTCTTAAATACACTCCTATCACTTAAACAGCATTAGTAATAAATATTTAGTAGATTGCAATACCAGATTATAACATATTGTTTAGGAGGTTTCTTGGAAGTAAATATCACCACTCTAATCTCTGATTAAATTCTTAAACAAGTTGAGAAATAAAGCAAAGAAATAGTGAATAGAGATAAAAATATAATCTATATTATCTATGATTAGGTTGGAGGAAGTGGTTTAGAAGTGTGTAACAATAGGCTTTCTATTACCAAACCCTCAAATTTGACTTCTACACCCAATCAACCAGCATTATTATACACCTTCAGGTGTCCCCACTAGTCTTTTAGCTTCCTGTCACTTGTTGGTTCCAAAAGAGACTTTGGAATAAAATACTCTCCTTTTCATGTTCCATAATAATTTGACCTTGCTTTTATACACACATTTTTTTCCTAACCACTTGTAAAGATTTTTTAGCACATACATTCAACAGTTGATAATAATGCTTGGATATAAATTAATAACAATAATAATAACTAAGTTAAGTGAAAGAACCAGAACTCAATTACAGATGGCCAGATCTTCAGTATATCCTTCTGACTGAAGACATTAAGAAACTAGTATACTGTAATTCGCTCATTAAATAAATTTATTGAGTATCTCTAGTAGGTCAGACACTCTACTAGGAATTATGATAAATTTCATATATATATATTTGATGCATAGTCCTGATCCCCAATAGATCACAATCCATTTTTTTTATTGTGGTTAAATACACATAATGTGAAAATTTATTGTTTTAACCATTTTAAAGTGTATAAGTTAGTACAATGTCATTTAGCACATTCACAATGCCGTGCGACCGTTACCACTATCTAGTTTCAGGCAATCTTTATCACCCCAAAAGTCATTTCCCATCACCTATCTCCTCTCAACCCCTGGCTACCACTAATCTGTTTTCTGTTTCTATTGGATTTGCCTGTTCTGGATATTTCGTATATAAAGAATCATACACTAAGTGGTCTTTTCTGTCTGGCTTTCTTCACTTAGCATAATATCTTCAAGATTCACCCATGTAGTAACATGTATCAGTATTTATTCCTTTATATGGCTGTACAATACTCTGTTTTAGAGATATACCACATTTGCTTTATCCGTTCATCAATTGATAGACATTTGGGTTGTTTTCACCTTTTTGGAAATAGTGCTGTTATAAACATTTGTATACAAGTTTTTGTTGAAACGCTTGCTTTAATTTTATTGTATATATACCTAGGAGTGAAGTTGCTGGATCACAAAGCATTTCTATGTTTAACATTTTGAGGAACCATGAAATGGTTTTCCACTGCAACTGCCCTATTTCACATTCCCACCATCTAATTATAAAGGTTACAATTAGGAGATCACAATCTATCAAACTTGTCATAGACTTCAAGGAGTCCAGGCATCATCCACATAGCTAATGATGCATGCTGATATGTAGCCCAGTCAGATTTCCAAGAGGAAAATAGATACCAGAAGACAAAATAATAGAGGTGGTAACTTGTGCTTCTTTAGATATTTTACAGTAAAAACATGCTTGGCTAGAGCCATTGCACATTCAGTCAGCCTTTCCTAGCTTTCTAGGGGTATGCTCCAGAAGCATTAGGCCCAATGGTAGAATCCCCGAAGACTGGTATGGGAACGGATGTTCAGACAGGGATTTCCAGTTATCTTCTAGAATCTCTCATTCACCTTTCTGAATCAAATCAAAAAAAAAAAATAGTCATTGTCTATTTAAAGAGAGCTTGTGGGCCAATTCACTACTTGAATAATGGATTAAGGCTCTCCAAAAGTCAATTCCTCCATAAAAGCAATGGGAACACTTGCAAAACTTTTCAAAATCTACCTTTTCAGAACTATGTAAGTTCACCAAAGGGTGGCAAAGATAAAAGGAGTATTCATCCAAGAAAAATAACTGAATCTTTCTAAGAAAAGTGGGCTCTGAGGGATTTTAATTTGCCATATTCCTAACTCTCTCTTAAGCTCTACAACAGTTTTAAACACCAACCGCCTAACAATAAATATAGCTGTGAGTACCAGCATCTAATTAACCACTAAAGATGGTAGAATGATTTAGAGCTCTACCAAATCCCTGTCCTCAGAAATGTGTCCTATTTAACCTGTCCACTGTTCCCTGGAAAACTCTGCTCTCTGGGCATGTTTGTATTTAACCTGACTCAAAGCTTGCTCATAATGAACAGCCATTTTTCCTGGAGCA
>NW_006434704.1:138494-142940 GCF_000325575.1 Pteropus alecto
ATTCTCTCATTCACTTTTCTGAATCAAATCAAAAAAAAAAAATAGTCATTCTCTATTTAAAGAGAGCTTGTGGACCAATTCACTACTTGAATAATGAATTAAGGCTCTCCAAAAGTCAATTCCTCCATAAAAGCAATGTGAACACTTGGCAAAATTTTTCAAAATCTACTTTTTCAGAACTATATAAGTTAACCAAAGGGTGGCAAAGATAAAAGGAGTATTCATCCAAGAAAAATAACTGAATCTTTCTAAGAAAAGTGGGCTCTGAAGAATTTTACCTTTCCATATTCCTAACTCTCTCTCAAGTTCTACAACAGTCTTAAACACCAACTGCCTAACAATAAATATAGCTGTGAATACCAGCATCTAATTAACCACTAAAGATGGTAGAATGATTTAGAGCTCTACCAAATCCCTGTCCCCAGAAATGTGTAGTATTTAACCTGTCCACTGTTCCCTGGAAAACTCTGCTCTCTGGGCATGTTTGTATTTAACCTGACTCAGAGCTTGCTCATAATGAACAGCCATTTTTCCTGGAGCAATAGTTGAAAACAAAACAGCCAATAATCACTGTTTAACATATAGATACCTAAGATGACAATATCACGTGGGGCAAATAAAAAGCTGACCAAAAAATTTTAAAGGAAATTTTTCAAACTTGGATATCCATAAAGAGCATAGTCCCTAAGAATTTAAAAATATATACAGAATATGCAGGGCTATGTGAATGCTCAGGAAAGACCTGAGAAGGCTCTAATCTTTTACATTTAACATACTTTAAAAATCTGCAAAAGCAGGGAATAAAAGCTAAAGCAGAGTTGTAAAAAGCTTCCCTGAGTGTGCAAAGAGTGCCACAGCACTTTCAGAGAACTCCTTGGCAGAGGCTGGGAGACTTATTGGTTTAAGACAATTAAGAAAATATCTATTCAGTCATTAACTAAACACTAAGCTAATAGAGCAGAGACTTCAGTGGCCAAACAAAAAATACAGACTTTTCAGAATTAATCCAGAAAAGCCACTAAATAAATAAACAAGAGAAATAACAACAACAGATTCTAGAGGGAAGGATGAAATGTCCAGTTGCCACATTTAAAATGTCTATTTTTCAACAACAACAAGTATGAGAAATGTGAATATAAGAAACAGAAAAGTATGGCCTACACAAGAATATGTATGGCTTACCATTTACAGAATATCCATAATGACATAGAAATTATTTTTTGAAAGAACCAAATAGAAATTCTGTGAGTAAAGTCTAATTAATAACTGAAATAAAAAATTTACTAGAGACTCAAATATTTAAGGTGGCAGAAGAAAGAATCGATAAATTTAAAGATAGTCCAGTTGAGATTATCCATTTTGAGGAATAGGGAGGAAAAATAAATAAATAAAACAGGAACATTGCTCTAGAGACCCATGGGTCAAAAATACTAATATATGCATAATGGGAGTCTTAGGAGGAGAAGAGAGAGAGAAAGAATATTTGAATAAATATAGCCAAAAGATTTCCAAATCTGATGAAAGATAAAAATCTATTCATCCAAGAAGCTAAGCAAACTCTAAGTAAAATAAACTCAAAAGATTCACATATAGAGATACATGAAAATCAAACTGTTGAGAACCGTAGATAATACCTTCAAATCAAGAAGAAGCAATTCATTATATAAAATGGATCCTTAATCAGATTAACCACTGATTTCTCCTGCAGATTAGACAGCAGTTGAGTGACATATATAAAATGATGAAAAGAAGCTTATGGTAAAGATGGCAGAGTAAGTTAATGCTGTGCCTGCCTCCTTTTACAGTCACATCAATATTACGATTAAACTACAGAACAGTCATCATGAGGAGTTGCCTGAAGTCGCAGAATTTCTACAACTGAGGACACACAAAAAAGGCCATCCCGAAACTGGTAAGAGAGGCAGAGACATGGAATAAACCAGTCCCACACCTGCATGTGGCAGTTAAAAATCAGGAGGGACATCTCAATTGCAAAAGTCCCCCCAGAGAAGCAAGGGGTCCTGGACCCACACTAGGGTTCCCAGCCCCGTTTCCAGTGCCAGGAAGAGAAGTCTCCACAACTTCTGGCTATAAAAACCAGTGAAGGTTGTGGCTAAGTTAGACAGAGTGTTGAGGGAGTTGCAGACTTTCCTCTTAAGAAACCCACACATGGAATTGCATGCTGATAGACTCACACACTCTGAGCTCCAGAAGCAGATCCAAAGGTACTGGGAAAACATGGGGAGGAACTAAGTTGACTGGCTTCAGAGCAAAGGCTGAAGGGGAGCTTTCTCCCAGACCAAAGTGCTGGCAAAGGGTATTTACTTTTGATTAACACTCCCTTGCCCAGCTTTCAGACATAGGAAGGCACCATATGTGAGTCTCCATCAATGTTGCTAATACCGGTCACCCTGCCCTGCCGATTCATTGAGACCCCATCCCTTCCAACATGCAGGCCCACCAAGCTGCTTCCAGTGGCTTTTCCATACAAGCAGGCTGTCTTGAGTCATGTCATGCAATTTCTTAAAATTTTTCAAAGCTTTACAAAACCAAAACAAGTTGCATCTATTGGCATGCCTATATCTCTTGCTGAGCAGCCCTAAGCCTGGCATTATTAGCAGCTGGCCTCAGGTTGTGGCTTAGCTCCTCAAGGCACTTCCAAACTCAGTATGGGTGGCAGCCATCTGTGGATTGTCTGGTGGCTCATGCCATGTGGCCCCAGCAGTGCATGGGATGAAGATGGACTTGGTCTATGGCAGGGCCTTTCCCAGGAGGCCTCAACTTGCCTTCCCAGTGGCTGGCTTTGGTTTGAGCCTGAGTAACACCTGAGATCAAATTTGAGGACAACACACCCAAAGGGCAAAGAGAGAAGGCATCAGAGCCCTGATAAAGCAAATCAGCGCTTGTGCAACAGCTCCTCCATTGGCCATGGCCAGTCATCACAACCAATTGGCCCCAGGATCAGTCTCTTTCATTGACAAGCAAACAGTAACCAAGGTTTGACTATGACAGGAAGGCACACACTCACACAACCCACACAAGCACAATTAAAATTGTAAAGGTTAAAGATGAAGAGAGAATCTTAAAGGAGCAAGAGAAAAGCAGTTACATACTAGAGAACTCTCATAAGACTGTCAGCTGATTTCTCAACAGAAACTTTGCAGGCCAGAAGGGATTGGCCAGAAATATTCAAAGTGATGAAAAGCAAGGACTACAACCAAGAATACTCTACCCAGCTAAACATCATTAGAATCAAAGGACAGATAAAGATTCCAGACAAGGAAAAGCTAAGGGAGTTCATCATCACCAAGCCAGTATTACAGGAAATGTTAGAGAGACTTCTTTAAGAAGAAGAAGAAAAATGATAAAAATGTGAATAATAAAATGGCAATAATTGCATATCTAGCAACCATGTCATTGGAGTGGACAAATGGATAAGAAAGAAGGCCCTTACATAAGTTGCCTACAAGAGACTCACCAGATCAAAAGATACACAAAAAGTGAAAGTAAAGGGATTAAAAGAGATGTTTCATGAGAATGTAAACAAATGTAAATTTGGGGCAGCAATACTTTCAAACAAAGGCTATAACAAGAGATAAAGAAGGATCCAGTTATTCCACTCTGGGTATTTAATTAAAGAAACTCAAAACATTACTTTGAAGGAACATTAGAATTCATGTATTCATTGCAGCATTATTCACAGTGGCCAAGATATGGAGGCACCCTGGGTGTCTGTCAATGAGTAAATGCTTAAAGAAGATGTGGTACACACACACACACACACACACACACACACACACACACACACAATTATACAATAAAATATTACTCAGTCATAAAAAAGAATGAAATCTTCCCATCTGTAATAACATCGATGGACCTAGAGGGTATTGTGTTCAGTGAAGTAAGTCAGACAGAAAGACAAATGTCATATGTGGAATGTAAGAACAAGGTAAACAAACAACAGAACCAAGATCATAGATACAGAGAGCATTTTGAAGGCTGTGAGATTTCGGGGGAGGAATATGAGAAGGGGATTAAGAGTTACAAATTAGTAGTTAAAAAATAGTCATGGGGCTGTAGAGTATAGCATGAGGAATACAGTCAGGAGTATTGTAATAATTATGTATAGTGTTTGATGGGTACTGGAATTATGGGTTGATCATAAGTTATATAAATGCCTAATCACTGTGTTGTACTTCTGAAATTAATATATTTTACATCAACTATAACTTAAGAAAATCAAAATATAAAAAATGTTTAAGTTTTGAAAAGAAAAGTTTGTTAAAAAAATCTGTCTTGTTTATTCTTCAGTTAACTTTCAAAACAAAGAAATTTATTTATAGATTAATAAAAGTTGAGAGAATTTGTCTTTAGAAGGGCTGACCTACAAGATACTAAAGGATAAACGCACAATGCTATGTATGTATGTATGTATGTATGTAT
>NW_006434704.1:142960-143892 GCF_000325575.1 Pteropus alecto
ATATGTATGTATGTATCTGTCTATCAATCTATCTGTCTATCTATCTATACATACACACACATGACTTACTGTTGAATTATACAAATAAACAGATAAATAAATAAAAACATTCAAATTATAAAAAGAAGAAAAATAAATACTAAAGATTAGAGAAGAAATTAATTAAATCAGATATAGAGACTAGACACAACAGAGAAAATTGACAAATCTAGAAGTTGGTTCTTTGAGAGGATCAACAAAATTGGCAAGTCTTTAACTACACTTGACAAGTAAAAAAAGAGAAAATCTCAAATTACTAAAATCAGAAAAGAAAAAGTGAAAATTATTATTGGTATACAGAAATAAAAAAGATTAAAAGATAGAATTATGGAAGAGCCCGGGCAAAATGGCATAGATAATAGAGGCTTTGTTTATCCCTCTTGCAAACAAATCAAAGTTGTGATGGAAACATGGAGCAAACATCAAGCAGAGTGCTTAGGGTCTAGATGAACTGAAGCCCTACAACAAGGGAGAGAAATAAGATATCACCCTTCAATGTTAGGAGGTAGAAGGAGGTTAAGATGCAAGGCTGTTGGTCCCGAAGAGTTGAGTGAATCAGCTGTAGCTGCCTCTTAAAGGGGCCATATCTGCGAGTGGACTTTCGCTGTGATGAACTCACTTGTTCTGAGCACCAGCACCGGTTGACTGATCAAGGTGCACCAGGGACTTACAGGGAGACACTGAGTTGATGGAGTGAGAGCCATAGGTGGGGCTTTCTCCTAGGCAGAAGTGCTGGTGGTATCCATTGTTTCTCTGTTGAGCTCTCCCCCATCTCAGCATGTGGACGCAACACCACCATAGCTGAGATGTCAATTGGATAACAGAGGTTGCTCTGCCCAGAGGATTTCCTGAAACTCTGCCCCCCCAACTCACGGCCCTATCCAAGCCACCTC
>NW_006434704.1:145510-157316 GCF_000325575.1 Pteropus alecto
AGGTATACTAGATTTAGTGGGGTGATCACTTTACGAGTTATATATATCTCTAATAGCTATGCTGTGCAACTGAAAATAATATTGTATGCCAACTATAGTTGAAAAAAATTAGTGAATTGTACAATGTAAATGTGAGCAACTAATTGTCTATTATATTTCTATAAAACTGGAAAAAAGGTAATATTATGGACATTTTTATCTCAGCAATTAGATAACCTATTATAAATTAAACTGATTCCTAGAAAGATACAAACTACTGAAAACGACTCAGAAGAAATAGAAAATATAAATAGACATATAACCAAAAAAAACCCAAAAAACAAAAAGATTGAATTAATAATTTAAAAAATACCCACAAAGAAAAGACCGGACCCAGAATTCTTCCCTGTGAATTTTACCAAATGTTCAGATAATTCGTATCAAACCTTCACAAATTTTCCAAAAAAAGAAATGAAGGAAATGTTTAAGTTTTGAAAATAAAAGATTGTTAACCAAATATTGTCAGGTTTATTCTTCAGTTAACTTTCATTTCCTTTTTTGGTATTTTTTTTCACATGATAGAATGATTTATTAGAACAAAGTCCATGACAAATCATATAAAATAACCGTTTTTGAAAGACACCCATAGCCCACATAAGGACAAACACAGCGGAAATACTTTTCAACACATTTTATGAGACCAGTATTATCCTGATACCAAAACCAGTAAAAAGACATGAAAAGAAAAGGAAACTATAAAGTAATTTTTTGTGCATACAGACACAAACCACCTCAAAATTAGCAAATCAAATGTAGCAACATGTAAAAAGGATTGTATACCTTGACCATGTGCAATTAAACACATGAATGCAAAATTGCTTCAACATATAAAATTCGATCAATGTAATACACCGTATTAATAGAATAAAAGACAAAAACGTAATAATCTCAGTAGATGCAGAAAAAATGTAAAGGCTGTTTATTGCTTTCAGGTAGTTCAAACATTTCTAGACCCAAATACAGTAACTTCCTACTCTTATTATAACTTTTAATTATATACCCCACTTCTGTTCCTCTGACAATACTACTGCATAGGACATATAAGTTCTCAAGCATTCTTTGCTATCTACTTGACAATAAAACTAACTTGTCTTTTCCAGTGTATTTTTCACCTCAGATGGGATATATTTTCATCAGATGGTATATATGTATAGTTGGGTCTTTTTATGTTGTTCATTTATGTCGTCATGTTCACATTTTTCTCTATCTTATTGATCACATGGAATATATTTATAATGATCATTTTAATGTTATTTACCACTAATTTTATCATCTCTCTCGGTTTTGAATCTGTTTCTATTGAAGAGTTTTTCTCCTGCTCATAGAACCTATTTCTCCTGCATCTTTACATGTCTGGTATCTTCTAATTAGATGTCAAAAATATAGATTTTAAGATTTTTGCTGGATCTTGTTATATTCGTTGACTGTATTTTGTTCTGGTGTGATGTAAAATCAGTTGAGTTCTTTCAAACCTTCTTTTAAGTTTTTAAAGAGCAGCTTTTAAGGTAGTGCTGATTTATTCCCACTACTAAGTCTTTTCTCTAATGCTACTGGGAATGAAAACTCTCTCCATGTGAGCTCTAAGAATTGTTGGGTTTATTGCTTCTAGTAGTTATTTCCACACCCTCTATAACAGGTAATTTCTTCTCAGAGGTATACAAATCAGTAATCTGCCAATGACTTGATGGGATCTCTTTGCTGATATTTAGAGCTCTATTTGCTAATTCCCCTTTGTCATCCCTGAACTCCAATATCTGTCCCACTAACTCAGTAGAATGCCTGACACTCTGGATTCCCTTTCTGCCAAAAATTTTAATAATTGAACTTCTAACATTCAGTACTTTAAATTTTAAAACTTATCTGTCTCGCGTCATCAGGGTTATAGGGTTATGTCTTGTATTTGTGTTTTGCGAACTTTTTTTTATTTTTATTTTCAACGGGATAATACCAAGACACAGCTGTCTGAATAATATAAATTTCCAGCTGAAGTCAGTCTGAGAAAACTTTTTTTTGGTGGGGGAGGCTCTCAACTCCCATTCTCATTTTAAGTACTTTTTAAAACTAAAAGTTAGGGTCCTCTTGGTATTTGTTTTTGCGGTCATATTTTCTGTTTTGCACTCTGGACACTGTTTCCAGGTCATAAGGTGGAGAAATTGTGTCTCCTCTCAGGAACCACTTCTTGTACTGTCTGTTGTCCTAGGTCTGAAAAACTGCTGTTTTGTATAATTTTCCCAATGTTTATTTTTTTTAAAGTAAGGGTTCAAGTCCAAGTCTAATTTCTATTCATCCATCTTAGTAGGAGTAGAAGTTATTTACCTCATTAATATCCATTAACTTAAATATATATAATATTTTAATTTTTAAAAGTGTAGAAAAGTGAGCCAAATAAAAAGAAAAAAGGAACATTATTTTCAATGTATATGAATATAACTTTCAGCACCTTTTATTTAATAAAAGAGAACCACTCCTCTTACCTATGTAAAAGTTTGAGGAAGTAAGTATTAGATTCAACACTTTGAAAGCAGAAACATTTCTTTCACTTTGTATCATTTCTTGCAACAGGTTCTCAGTAAATAGTTGAAGAAAGAGTAAATAATTGATAGACTCTGACGGATGGCTTTAATTTATTAAATTGATATTAGTTGATTTCTCCACCCCTCAATTTTCTAATATCTATGCTAAGGCTGTTTATTCCCACCTAAAACAATGTCCTCACAAATCAAAAGGATCAATTACCTGAGTTCCTTTGAAGCTGCTCCAAATTTTTTCAAATCTACATGTTGGAGGATATGTGTGGTTTGGTACAACAAGCCTAAAAGTGTCCAATCTGATAAAATGGAGACACACTCATTCTTTTTGTATGTTCACAGAATGTCCAATCCTTGATACATGTTGTCAAAGATAACACGCATACACACACACATACACACACACCTGGTTACATGGAGAGGGACAAGAAAGCACTAATAAATTACAAAAATACAAAATGCAAAGACTACGAAAAGGAAATGATATTTTAAAAAGCTAAAGAAGTCTACTGCCATGCCACCCTGAACAAGGCCAATCCTGTCTGATCTCAGAAGCTAAGCAGGGTCATGCCTGGTTATTACTTAATGGGAGACCACCTAGGAAAACCAGGTGCTGTAAGCATAAAAAATAAAAAATAAGGGATTGTAAGCTGACAAGTTCCTTGCAATTTATGAGGTCAACCAAGGGTTGCCTCGCCTAAAAATAAATAAATAAGCAAACAAACAAACAAATAAATAAAGACTACTTCTGCTATAACAGGAGAAAAAAAATAGAATAATTGTGGTGCAAGTACATTTGTAAATGCAATGACAAGGAAAAGAGGGAGTTTCAGTTTGATATCTTATGTTTTTCTCTAAAATATGATACCATATCATCAGATGAACATTTTGCTTGAGAAGTAAAAGAAAGTTATGAAGGGGAAAGTAGCTAATTGTTTTAAGTAGAAGTGACTAGATGTGCAATAGCTTCTACATAAAATAAGTTTAATTTGTATTAAAACTTGTAGAAAATATTTACTAGATAGCTTTGAGTATCCATAGAAGTTTTTAATTATTAATTTTTTAGAATAATCAAATTTATTATATAGTTTTCTCTAGTAGCATTCAACTGCTAAAGAGAAATAATAGTTTAATCACTAGTTTGTAACAGTTAGGGCCTTTCCATTAACCCTTTATCTCTTCTTATGTTACATTAATTATCATTTTAAAAAGATAAATATTTAAAATTAAATTCTGAGGATAGTAATAATCAAGAGAGATTGCTTGCCTTTCTGACAGGAATCAAAAAAAATATTTTCTCTGATGAAGGATAGATGAGAAGAGTGTTTTACGGAAGAGACCATCTTCAGAATGATCTCTGGATCTGGATAACATCACCCTCTGTACTTTTTTCTGCTTGATTTCATCATAGTGGGTTTCTGTTAAAATGAAGGAAAAGGAATTATTGATCAATACAACAGAAGCTCTAAGAATAGTTATAAATAGTATAACTGTTATAGATGTATCATTGTCACAAAAGTAACTCATAAGAGGTATGTTAGGGGCCATGAGAGACTGGACAGAGAATAAAACTATAGCATGTGTCTCTGAATATATGAGTGGCACATACAATAGAGGAGACCTTTTAACACCTCAAAAGATTGTCTAAGTCTGTATTATAAAGTAATATCCAATTCTCTCATAAGCTCCTGCTTTCACCATTCTAATTGCTGTAAAATTGCCTAGATCCTGTTGTAATACAGGACATTTGTATGGCATCAAGAATTAATCTGTTACTCTTTACTCATCATGCTTACATTCTTTTCAAGAATGTACTTTGTAAAATGAGTGGTTTATTAATTTTTAGGACTCACAGATGTTGGTGAAGAGCATGTATTCTATAATTTTCATAATGCAATGGAACAGAAGTCGAGTGTGAGGATTTTAAAAATTTATTTTGTGAAGCATCTAAGACAAAAATAGAAAATGTTTGAGTATATTACCATCACTCTCACAACTAGACCTTAGTAGGCATTAATATTTAAGCAAAGCGCTTTTTCTATTAGGTATAAATGTTAGGATTCGTGTAGCCATTATGAATTGTGTTTTTACATAATACATACACTGTTTAGCATTCAAGCCTAGAAGAAGTAAAGTGAAAGAATGGAGTTATAAGAAAGACAAGCAATAGGTTGGATATTACAAATAGATACAAAAAGAGCTGAGGTACTGGTCTCATGTCAAAGGTAAAGATTTAAAGGAACAAATACTAAATAGGAAATTGCCTTAAAGAATAATAGAACTAAACTAAACCAATTAAAATAGGCTTATATAACACAGAATTCTTTAATCGAAAAGGCATAAGAGTCAGAGAAGAACACACAAGTAATAGAGCTCATAAGGAAGTGAGAGTAAAGAAACTTAGACTGTATTAATATGAAATTGACTTCTAAAACAAGGAAGATAATCATCCTAAATCACCTGAAATGTTGCACCACTTCCTGGTAACATTTGAAGAATACTCTTCACAAGATGAAAACTATCTTGAAAATAATTCAGAAAAATGGCTAGGATTTTTTATTATTATTAAATTTGTCAAGATGATATTGATAATAAAATCAAATAAGTTTCAAGTGTACAATTCAAAAATACTTCATATATGTTGCATCATATATATATTGCATTTGGGTTTACCACCTAAAGTCAAATCTTCTATCACAATGGATTTGACCCCTTTTACCCATACCTACCACCCTACTCGCTTTTCCTCTGGTAACCACTAAACTGTTATCTGTGTCTATGAGTTTTTGTTTGTTATGCTTGTTCATTTGTTGTTTTCAGTTTTATACCTCCACATGTAAGTAAAATCCTATCGTTCTCAATTTTTTTTTCTGTCTGACTTATTTTGTTTAGCATATTCTCATGATCCATCTCTGTTTTCACAAATGGCAGTATTCCATCTTTTCTTAAGTCTGAGTAATATTCTATTGTATATATGTACCACATTTTCTTTATTTAATCATCTATCTAAGGGTACTTCAGTTGTTTCCATTTCTTGGCCACCATGAATAATGCTGCAATAAACAGCAGGGTGTATATATTTTTAAAAGTAATTTTTTTTTTCAAATTTGGGGGCTAGATACCCAGAAGAGTGTTTGCTAGGTCAAATGGTAATTCTAGTTTTAATTTCTTAGGAACCTCCATACTGTTTTCTATAGTGGCTACACTGACTTACATTCATGTAAATGAGAGTTTCATGTGTATGAGGGTTTCTTTCTTCCAACAGCCTGTCCAACACTTGTTTTTACTTGTCTTTTTGATGTTAGCCATTCTAACAGGTATGAGGTGGTATTTCATTGTGGTTTTGATTTGCATTTCCCTAATTGCTTGTAAAGCTAAGCATCTTTTCACATGTCTCTTGGCTATTTGTATGTCTTCTTGGGAGAAGTGTCTATTCAAGTCTTCTGCCCATTTTTTAATTAGATTGTTTGTTTTATTTATTGTTGAGTTGTATGTGTTCTTTATGTATTTTGGATATTAGCCCCTTATTGAAGACATTGTTTGCAAATATCTTCTCTTATTTACTTGATTGCCTCTTTGTTTTGTTGATGGTTTCTCTTCTGTGCAAAAGCTTTTTAGGTTGATACAAAATACCTAGAAATAAACTTAACAAAAAATGTGAATAACTTACACACTAAAAACTATAAGACATTATTAAAAGAAATTGAAGACATGAAGAAATGGAAAGATATTCTGTTAATGGATTTGACTATAGCTAAA
The DNA here is from genome assembly GCF_000325575.1 of Pteropus alecto. NCBI lineage: Eukaryota > Metazoa > Chordata > Mammalia > Chiroptera > Pteropodidae > Pteropus > Pteropus alecto. Next base: position 151,837 of record NW_006434704.1, read on the forward strand.
ATCGCCATATTATCCAAAGCAACATACAGATTGAATGCAATCCTTATCAAAATTCCAATGGCATTTTTTAAAGAAATAGAACAAAAAAATCTCCAGATTTGTATGGAATCACAAAACCCCTGCAATTCTGAGAAAAAAGAACATGGCCAAAAGTATCACACTGTCTGACTTCAAATTATATCACAAAGTGGCAATAAATCAAAACAGCATGATATTGGCAGAAAAACAGACACACAGACCAATAAGACAGAACTGAGAGCCCAGAAATAAACCCATATATATATATATGGCAAATAATTTTCAACAAAAGAGCCAAAACCATACGATGGAGAGGAATAAAAAAAAAGCCTGTTCAATAAATAGTGCTGGAAAAATTGGAAAACCGCATGCAAAATAATGAAAGTAGACTGCTATCTGTCACCATAAACCAAAATGAATTTAAAATGATAAAAAAAAAAACTAAATATAAGACCTGAACAATAAATTGCATTGAAGAAGACGTAGGTACTAAACTCATGAACCTTGGTTTTAGAGAGGACTTTATGAATTTGTTCTCAAGGTCAAGAGAAGTAAAAGCAAAAGTAGATGAATGGGACTATATCAAAGATTGTCAAGATTTTGAGGGATCTATGAACTCTGATATATCATAAAGATCAAAGGAGTCATCAGCTGGATTAAAAATGTTTTAAGAAAAACATACATTATCCATCTTCAAATATTTGAATTGCTGATATAAGTCAAATATTAGATACAAGTTATGCATCTCCAGAGACAATAAATAGAACCAAAGGGAGAAAAATATCTAAAGGTAAACCTTTATAACACTTAGAGATGTTTAACAGTCATATGTCTAACTATTTAACGGTCAATTAGAGACTGTAATATTGCAGGTGAATCTCTTAAAAATGACACAACAATTGTCAATGATAGTCAGGGTCTTTTCCAACACTGGTAGCTCATGGTTGTATTAATAATTCTTAGTTAGATTTATTTAATTTTCCCCATTTTTTAAAAAAGCCCTGCTAAGATATTTCTAAATCAACAAGAATTTTTGATAGCTGAACATTTTATACTGAATTACCATTCACAATAAGTTGCTTATCCTTCATGGAAAAGATTGAAATCATTCTTAATTAAGCATTCAAAAAAATCAAAATACATATTTGTACAAGTTTAAGAGTATTTGAGACTTGGACCTGATTAACAATTAACCCAAGTTTAAAGCTTCACTCCAACAAAGCCCATCAAAATAACACCATGGAGAAGCTTGCACTATGAGACTATAAATTGATATATAAATAAAAGACATCATCAACATTATATTTTTTTTTCTATGTCCTCAGAAAGGGCATTTTCATTGATGTGAAGTATTCTCATTATAGAGCCTTAGGATAAAATCCTCCCCTGCCAATCACTTTCCTAATGACCATCTGAACATCTTTGTTTCTGAGGCTATATACCATGGGATTTAACAATTGAGTCACAACTGTAAGTCACTGTCACAAGCCTATCCTTGCTAAATAGCTTTATTTGCCTGATGGTCACAGGAGGCAAAAAGGAGACACAGCCATTATGGACAGTGACTACAGTTAGATAGAAGGCACAAAAGGAGAAGGCTTTTCACTTGTCTTAGCTGTTGGGATCCTCACGATAGTTGAACAATAAAGGTTTTAAAGATGCAAATGACAATCAGGGGAACTATGAGTACTAGAACTCTACCAATGAAGATGACCAGTTCACCGATGTAGGTATCAGTACAGGCAAACTGGATAACTGGTGAGATGTCATAGAAATAAGCTCAAAAATCCAGAAAGCATTTTGATGGTTGTCAGATTGGAAGCTGGAGAGGATGGTAAAGGGGGGAGGGGACTAAGAGGTATAAGTCTAGATAATTTTTTCACACTGACTTCTTTGAATAACAATTAAAGAATAATATATCTGAAAACTTTCTGTGTAACCCTAGCTCTGTCACCTATTATCTGTGTAATTCTCTATGCTTCTTTTTTTTTCATCTCCCAAGTTTCTTATGAAAATTAAAGCATTTAGCAGAGCATTATACATTATAAACTTTTAATAAATGTCAACTTTCGCTACATATATTAATTTTCAGGAAATGGGTATTAGTTTTTATTCAGTTTCATTTTGAATGTATTTTAAGCATATCTCTGCCTAAGGTTTTATTTTTCTTTATTTTAAAACTCTATTATATTATTTTCACAAGATGACTGGACCAACATTTAGACCAAACTTCTATTTGTGCATATGTTTGTGACAATAATATTGTTGACTTTAGCTCATCCTGTCACCTAATTATACAACATATTTGACGGACTTGATAGGGGGGAGTTGAAAGTTATGGCAGCCCTGCTATTGCTTTATTTATTATTATTATTACTCTGGCTCTTCACAATACTTTACATATTAATTGGTGGTTAGCAGAACAAACACCACCAAGATATTCCCTGGGGAATATTATTTATTTACCTCTTCATTTCCTATCTCTGAGGCTTATGCAGTAGATAATTTGTCCACAGAATGTTAGGATAGTGAAGTCTACAGAAAGGCATCTCAGGTACACACTCAGTCTTTTTAGTCACTCAATGTTTATTAGACTTTTTAAATATACCATTGTCACCAGAGAATAGTTTATGTGACATTCAAGAATGGAAGTTGAATAAACTAAATTTCAAATCTCATTCTTGACAAAAAGTTTTAAGTATCTGCCCTTTCTCAATTATACATGGAAGACTTCCTAAAGGAATTGGTCTTTCAAAAATGGTCTATAGAGGGAGTCAGTCCCATGAGTTATGGGGCAGGGGGAAAGTTTTTGACATTTGCTTGAAGCCATCCCTGTGCCTATCACAGTTCAGTTGGTGATATACATTTTATTTTATTTCTTATTAAACCCTACACTATTCTCCATTTTTCCAAGCTACCATTTATATCTGTGTCTTTCTCTCTTCACATGCTCTCCTTTTACCACCACTAACTAGGTAGACTAAAGCTCATAGGATAATTAGAACATTTCAAAAATTATCGTTGGTGAATGACACTTCTCTATTAGTACATCTAAACACTATCATCACTCAATTTCTCATATAAAATAACCCAAAGGGGGATATGTCCTATGTTCTCTAAGACATAGTTATTAGAATCCAATGAAATCCAAAAATCTTTTAATCAATGAGACTTAAAAATTAATATAATTACAATCATTCCTATTCTATTTCTTTCTACTACTGACATCTCAACGTCCAAAACTGTGTATTCCTGTTTCCTCTGCTGAGCATTCTGAGTATCCCCCAAAGCATCACTGAAGAACTTTTGTCTCTTATTAGTTATGGCTCCAACATGCTGGTTTATATTTATAATTTTCAAAACTTAAGGGAGCCATTATAGTAACATTATTTTTGGCACAGTTCCAATTCTTCTCTTAGTGAGTAAAGAGGATGAAGAACACACCATGGACCCTAAATCTCCTAGGCCCAATAGGAGAAAAAGAGAATGAGAAAAAAAACTGGCATTGACAATTAGTCGGCAATTAGTCCCAGGTTGCTTGGTAGCTAATTAGAAGCTGAAGGCTATTGGAAATTAAGAAAAGAAAAGTGATAGATAAGAACAAAGGTGGTCAAAAATACAGTGATGGAAGGAAATTTAACTTTGGGTGGTGACTATAATGCAGTATATATACAATGTATCGTTGAAATGTATACTTGAAACCTATGTAATTCTATTAATCAATGTCATCCCAATAAATTTAATAAGAAAATAAAGAAATGAATGTGGAAAAGCAATACTACAGGAGATAATGCAAAGCTTTCTTTTCTGAGACCTTTTATGTGAGGGAGAAGCCCTTTTCTTCCTTGGGCTTCACCAAGACAAGGACTTGCTTTATCATTGCAAAAGAAGAAACAAAGTTCTTTCTTTTACTTTAGGTTCATCTGAATCATGAAGATGTATTTTCTGCACTAAGGAGAGGTGCATAGGAGTATATCATGAAGAATGGGCACCTTGAAGAACTGCAGCAAAGAGCAGATTTGAGGACAAAGAAAGTTGTGGAGTTTTTAGGTGTAGGTTACAGAAATGATGCTCTACTTTTTCTTAGCTTCCTAGAGATGAAAAGATCTCAATTCAAGTGTCTGCCTCAAGGGTAAAGAATAGGGTTAAAACCTTGTGGATAACATCCTAGAAAGCTTGGGTAGTTCCCTAATTATCCCCAATCTTTTCTGAAATTCCCTGATGATCTGGCCCAAGACAAATAAGAGCAGCTGTAGCATTGGGGAAAAACTGATTAAGTGCCTGTTCTACATTTGTGTCCACTGTTTTCCTATCCTGTATTTGAGAAGAGGTTATAAGTCAAGCTTTCTTTTGCTAGCTCAGCCAACACAGTTTCTAGACCTTAAAGTTTTCTGGAAATTGTTATTCTTCCTCTTCGGTGAGATACGAAAAAGCCCACTGACTCTCCCCACCCTCCGAGTCATGAATAACTCACAAAACGATGTCAAAAAAGATTAAAAACACCTCACAATGAGGTCTTCTTCCAAATGACTCCATTTGCTGCAGATCAGTGGCTTTCCAGCAGAGATGTTTCTGTTAGCAGTTCCCAGCACTTGCCCTCAGTGCAGCGGAAACTCCCAAATGAGATGATTCCTGACTCAGAGGTTGTTTCATTCAATATATCATTTTCAGAGGCTACCAACAAAGATCTGACAGAAGCTACTACTGCTTTCAGCAATTTCCATATGTGTACAACAGTCTTAATAGCTGCTGAATTCCTGGGTTTCTTAGACATTTGGTTTGCTCAGGGCATCTTCCTAAACAAACATTTCTCCACAGAGTGTTGGCCAAGTCCTCAGCCTTGGTACTGCATAACTCTGAAAATACCTCTTCAAGTAAATCTAAAAATTATTGTAATCAGTCACATTTCTAGAATCATATATTGACAATTGTAAACTAAGAAGCTAGCTCTCACCTCATTCTTATGCACTTAAAGAAATTTTTCAGGAAGAAAAATAGTCTTTCCTTTTTACTAGAGTTTAAACTCAGGTTTTCAATAAATGTAGGATGAAACATATTTCAGTATCCCAATTGGTTCATTTGTGAAAGCAAAGAAATAGCTCTGGGTATCTTTTAATTCCATATTCAGAGAAAAGTATACTAACAAAACTCAAATTGAGACTTTGTCTCTAGAAAAGTTTTGTCTGTAAATACTGCATATCACCTCCATTGACTTCATCCATAAATCACCAGAACCACACTATAAAATTGGCTTTCTCAGAGTAACCAGCCAACACTCCCAAGTATGCCATATGCACAATACAAAACATAGGCTTCAATTATATTTTCTAGCAATTGCTATAGGAAATCAATTCTAATTTCTATATTTACATTCTTTAGAATTCTATGAGACAAAAGCTGTCAAGAATCTTTATTTTCACCACTCCTCTCTCTACCTCAGAATGAGGAAGAGAGTGAAATAT
>NW_006434704.1:157485-157946 GCF_000325575.1 Pteropus alecto
AATAAAAGATAATATATATCAAATATGGAGTTCAAAACCTAAAAATATAAAATCTCAAATAATAAAAATTAAAATAAAATTTCTAATGCATAATATCAAAAAATATTTCTGGACTGAAAAAGAAATTTGTGTATTTGATTTAATGAAAGCAGCTGTTACAGGATGCTCAAGCTTCAATATTATTGTACAATATAAAAACTAACAAAAGATGATGCTTAATTTTATGTATCAACTTGACTGGGCCATGGGGTACCCAAATATTGGGTCATATATTATTCTGGGTGTGTCTGTGAGGATGTTTCTTGATGAGATTAACATACAAATCAATAGACTAAAAAAAGAAAAGATTAATCTTCCTCCAATGTGGGTAGCCCTCAACCAATCCATGAAAGGCCTAAATAAAACAAAAAGGCTGAGTGAGAGCCCTCTTTCTTTCTCTCTCTTCCCCCACCCCAACTCTT
>NW_006434704.1:157998-169226 GCF_000325575.1 Pteropus alecto
GGACTTGAACTAAAATTTATACCATCAACTTTTCTGATTCTCAGACTTTTGGACTTGGATTGAACAATACCATTGGCTCTCCTAGTTCTCCAGCTTGTTCTCCTTGTACTTTAACTGGTGATCTTGGGATTTCTTAAACTCTGTGATCACATAAACCAATTCCTTATAATAAATAAATATATATTTTATATATTGTATATATTCTATTCTGTTTCTATGAAAAACCTAGACCAATACACAAAACATACTCTGCATATAAATGATAAAAATGGAAATGGAAAGAGAAAAGAAGAAATTTTAAGAATATTATAAAAAGAGGACTGTGGTATGTCAAGTGAAATAAGCATAGTACGATCTAGCATAATGAAAGAAAATCTATTAGTTTAAATAACGTAATTTTAAGATAAATATGATCATATGGCTCAATTTGGAGACTTGCATTACATTGTTATGCTGAGTCTTGACTCAGAGGAAAACCTCTGAAAAAAATCCTCATCTATATTTTACTTTTTCTCCTTACCATGTATCAAAATTACATATGTATGTATGATTTTTCTTTTACATATCTCTCTCTCATTTACATAGGGAATGTTTTCTTCCTGTTTTGATAAATTTTTAACTCCATCTCTAGGATATGACCTGAGGTTAACATATATTTATTGAATGAGTAAATATTTTCTCTTTTTTTCTTTCCTTTAAAAAAATTTTTCAATAATAGTTGACATTCAATATTACTTTATGTTAATTTCAGGCATAGAACATAGTGGTTAGACACTTATATAATTTATAAAGTGATTCCATAGCCAGTATCCAGCTGGCACTATATATAGTTATTACAATATTATTGACTATATTCCCTATGTTTTACTTTATATCCCCATAACTATTTTGTAACTATCAACTTCTACTTCTTAATCTTTGAAACTTTTTCACTCAGCCCGCCAACCCCCCTTCAATCTGATAATCATAAGTTTGTTCTCAGTATCTATGTTTCTGTTTTATTTGTTTTTGGCTTATTTTGTTGTTATTGTTGTTGTTGTTTTTTAATTCCACATTTAAGTGCAATAATATGGCATTTGTCTTTCTCTCTCTGACTTATTTTACTTAGCATTATTCCCTCTAGGTCCATTTACGTTGTCATAATTGTAAGAATTCATTTTTTATTGCTGAGTAATATTCTACTCTGTATATGTACCATGTCTCTTTTTTTAATTAAATTTATTGGAGTGACATTGGTTTATAAAATTATATAGGTTTCAAGTGTACAATTCAATAATATGTTATACACATATTGCATTGCATATTCATCACTCAAAGCTAAATTTCTTCCTATCATCATGTATTTGACCCTCTTTTATTGATGCTGAATTTACTCCTAAGCCATAAGTTTTTGTTTCTTCAGTTTTTTCTGGGATATCTTTTTCTTCTTTGCAACCTCCTCTCTTGGTTTAGAAACAATCTGCTCTTTTTCAGTAAGGATCATCTCCTATGTGGAATTAATCCACCCATGAGTTTTGTAAATTTGGAGCCACATCTTGAGAGCTTTGTTCATCTGGATGTGCTCAATGACCAGAAAATCTACATCTAAATCCTTAATTTTCAGCATTACTCTCTGCATTTTTAAGCACATGAAGCAAAAATTCAGCACTTTTGGGGGGCCAGCAACCCTATGTCTAGCCCCACTGTTTGGCCTGGGCATGCTGACCAACTCCACCATTGTAACAACAACATGGTACACATTGCTTCTGTAAAGTAACATCCTTCAGATACTTAGTGATTGTTCATCTATAGATATTCTTGATGGCCTGGGCAGTTTCACAAGTGTCTTAAACACTAAGATTTTAACCTCTTGAATTGCATGATTGTGTGAGGTTTTCTGGATTAAATGAAAAGAAATCCATTTTCAGAGACATTTTTTTGAATTAGTGTTTTGGATTTCTTTGAATAAATACACAGAAATATAATTACTGGGCCATAATGTAGTTCTGTTTTTAATTTTTTGAGGAATCTCCAACTGGTTTTCCATGGTGGCTGCAACAATTTATAATACTTGAAGGCCCATTTATTCCACATCTTAACTAACACTTGTTTATTAATTTATTAATAATAGCCATTCTGGCAGGTATGGGGGAAATCTCATTGTGGTTTAATTTGCATTTCTCTGATGATTAGTGATCTTGAACACATTTTCCTATGTCTATTTGCCATCTGTATTTCCTTTTTGGAGAAATATCTATTCAGGTCATCTGCTAATTTTTAATTGGATTGTTGGGGAAATTTGATGTTGAGTTATGAGCTCTTTATAAATTTTTATATTAACCATCATCACATGTATCATTGGTGAATATTTACTCCCATTTAGTAGATTGTCTTTTCATTTTGTTGATGGTTTCCTTGGCTGTGCAAAAACTTTTTAGTTTGTTGTAGTCCGATTTCTTTACTTTTTCTTTTGATTTTCTTGCTCAAGGCAGCATATCAGAAAAAAATATTACTAAGAGGAATGTCAGAGTTTACTGCCTATGTTTTCTTCTAGGAATTCTATGGTTTCAGGTCTTCATTTCTTTTCCCATATATCCATCCAGTTTTTCCAACACCATTTATTGAATAGACTGTCTTTACTACATTGTATATTCTTTCTTCTTTTGACATAGCTTAAATGACCAGATAGGTATGGGTTTATTTCTGTCATTTTTTAATCTGTTCCATTGATTTAAGTGTCTGTTTTTATGCCAGTTCATGATGTTTTGATTACCACAGCCCTGTATTATAGTTTGATGTCAGGTAGCATGATTCCTTCAACTTTATTCCTCTTTCTCTAGATTGCTGTGACTATGCAGGGTCTTTTGTGGTTCCATATAGATTTTTAAATTGTATATTCTACTTTTGTAAGGAGTGCCAATGGTGTTTTGATAGTGATTGCATTAAATCTGTAGTATTCACATTTTAAAGATGTTAATTATTCCTATCCATGAGCATAATATATGCTTCTGTTTATTAGTATCGTGTTCTATTTCTTTCTTCAATGTCTTATGATGATTTCAGGAATTTTACCTCCTTAGTTAAATTTATTCCTAGTTATTTTATTGTTTTTGATACAATTATAAATGAGATTTTTTTTAAATTCTCTTTCTAATAGTTTGTAATTGGTGTATGAAAAATACTGGATATTAATTTTGTATCCAGCTACTTTACTGAATTCATTTATCAGTTATAAGTTTTTTTGTTGATACCTTTGGGTTTCTCTATATTTAGTATCATGTCTTCTGCAAATAATGGCAGTTTTACTTCTTACCAATCTGAATCTTTTTTTTACTTTTCTTGTCTGATTTCTGTGAGTAGAATTTCCAGTGCTATGTTAAATAAAAGTAGTGAAAGTGGACATCCTTGTCTTGTTTCTGGTCTTAAAGAAAATTCTTTTAGCCTTTCTCATTGAGTATGATGTTACCTGTGGGTTTGTCACATATGGACTTTATTATGTTGAGGTATGTTCCCTCTATCCCCATTTTGCTGAGAAATTTTTATCATAAATAGATGATGGATTTTGTCAAAAAAATTCTGCTTTTATTGACATTATATAATTGTTATCCTTCACTTTGTTTATGTAGTTTATTATATTAGTTGATTTGCAAATATTGAACCACCCTTACATCCTAGGAATAAATCCAACTTGATCATGGTGTATGATCTTCTTAATGCATTGCTGAATTCAGTTTGCTAATATTTTGTTGAGGATTTTTGCACCTATTTCATAAGGGATATCAATCTATAATTTTTTTGTAATATCTTTGGTTTTGCAATTGGAATAATGGTGGCCTTGTGGAGATGATTGGGAGCCATCCCTTCACTTGAAGTTTTTGGACTACTTTAAGAAGTATAGATATTAATTCTTCTTTGAATGTTTGGTAAAATTTACCCATGTAGCTATCTTGTCCAAGATTTGTATTTGTTGAGAGTTTTGTAAATACTGATTTGATTTTGTTCCTCGTAATCAGCCTGTTTTTTGTTTGTTTGTTTGTTTGTTTCTTCTTTATTCAGTCTTGGAAGATTATGTTCCTAGGCATTTATTCATTTTTTTCCAGATTATCCAATTTGTAGATATATAATTGCTTTTAGTATTTTCTTATAATTCTTTGTACTTCTGTGGTGTCAATGACACATTTTTTTTTTTCATTTCTGATTTTCCATGTGGGTCCTCTTGCTTTTTTTCTTAATGAGACTAGTTAAAGGTTTACCAATTTTGTTTATATGTCAAAAAAAAAAAACACACGCACACACAAAAGGGAGGAAGATGGTGGACTAGGTACAAGCAAGGTTCACCTTCTCTTAGGTCCGCATTGAAATTAAAACCAAATTATAAAATAATCAATGTGGAGAATCACCTGAAGTCCACCTGATTGTAACACGTATATCTGACAATATAAAGGAGCCACATCGAAGCCAGTAGGAGGGGTAAAGTCACGAATCTGACTGGACCTTCACCTGCGGGTGGTAGAGAATCACCGAGAAGGAGAGCAAGGCTGCAGAGGCTCTCCTGAAGGAGAGAGGGGTCTTGTCTCATCTGGCAGCTCCCTAGCCCAGGGTACCAGCCCAGAAAGAGGAGATTCCAATAACTCTGACTGTAAAAACCAGAGGGGAGTCTGGCCATCTGGTTGAGGTGGAAGGAGACTGAAACCTTAGATGCCCCTTTGAAGGACCCGCGCGCAAGCTTTCTGACCTGTAGACACTCTCCCAGGACACTGGATGTGGGTGAGAAACTTGCATGATATTCATTCTGAGAAAGTCTGCATTACCTGGTGCCAGAAATAGGGCTGGAAGGGAGCCACCATTGTGCCTTAGTCCGGCCCCACATTGGGCAACCTACAGACCACACACCTTGAATGTGCAGACCCCTCCCAAAGAGCCATCAGGAAGCACTGGCCACAGGGGATCAGCACATCCAACACAACCTGCAAAATGCCTGTATATTTTGTTGCTGGATGGTTGCCAAGCCCTGCTCTGATTCAGAGTCAAGGATTCCTAGTGGGCACCAGTGCTGTGAACTGCATTTCCAAGGTAGGATCAGGCAGATCACTGCTGCCAACACAAACTTGAGTGGATCTCAAGGATCTTAGGGCCAGATCCAGACAGCAGCTTGTCTTGCTGTGATCTAGGAATTCTGAGGGAACCCACGAAAGGTTACCAAAGTTGCAGCAAGACTGAGGCTGTACTGATCTGATTGCCATTGTCTATCTGAGATTCTGCCACACTGTACCCACAAATTGCCCCAAGTGACCCACTGACAGTGAACTGCCACAGCTTGCCCTTCCCCTCCTTGATCTCCTAATCCACAAAGGCAACAAACTTTGGCTGGCACAGGGTGAACACTGCATGCAAATCAACAGGAAGTAGAACTTTTCTGCCTGAAAGAGTTGCAGTATTGTTTCTGGGGAGTACAGGGGTCTGTGGAACTGCTCCTGATGGCAGCTAGTCTCACTGTGATCAGTGACTACAGTGGGAACACCCAGGCACACAAGTTGCAGCAAAACTGGGGCTGTATTGTCCTGACAGCACTCTCTCCCTGAGATCCCACTTCACCCAAGCCACAAAGTGCCTGCAGCCCATTGACAGGCAGCCTCCCGTGCCCTGATTGGTTCTGGGGTTGTGAAGTCAGAGCTGGCAACAGACCTTAGCTAGCACAGTGAGCACATTTCGAAGAAAACAGTTGTGGATAGATCACTGCTGCTTGTATAAGCAGCAAATCTCTTGAAAGGATTGCAGGAGTCTGTATTGGCCGGACAGCCCTTGAGCTCCTACCCCAACGAATGCACAATGTGCCAGCTGCACGTTGATAGGCAGCTGTCCCTGCCTTGGTGTAGTACATTCAGGCTCAAGGTGGGCAGCAGCTGACCTTTCTATGAGAGGAAACTTGTACAGGGTGCTACAGAGACTGCATTGGCACATAAATTGACACGTTAGTGTTAAGGAGAAATTTACTCAATAGATTCAGGAGATTCTCAGGGTCCCTGAACCACCCAACATACATATCACCCAGAAGCTCATCCAGTTTCAGAGACTTACAGGCAACTGACAGGCAATGTCAGGCCTTGAGGAGCACTGGTCCATCTGCTAAACTGCCCTAGGTCAGAGACGAGGAATAACCGACCACTGCCTACAATGTTATCTCTTCCACTTACTTATAAATCCAGTATAGGCAACAACCATCTGAGGATCACTTTGTAGTTCCCATTGGGTAGCCCTGAGCAACCAAAAGCAGCAGCTGACCTTGGCCTACTGAGGAGCCCCTCTCAAGGGGTAACAAAATTAACGTATCTGGAGGCTAGCACCAGACCACAATGGAGCAATTACTGACTAGTCACATTAGTGGTACACTCAAAGGGTGGTTGCAACAAGTACACAAGCCTGCTAGGGCAAATCCCACTCAGTGGGGTCAGCCTCCTCACAGCAGCTCTTACCCTGTGGGTGCAGCCAATTCCCACAATTAGTCAGCCTGAACGTTAATCCCACCAAATGATCAACTAAGAACAATAAAGTCTTGGGAACAGAAGATCACACAATGCACACAAAGGTCACATCCAGAGCCCCCAGCATAAGGAATCAGGAAGAGTGTGCCACTGGTCCACACAGGATATCTTCCACATTAAGCCATCTGGCCAATACTGAGAGACAAAACAAATATTCCTGACATATAGAAATGAACAGAGAAAGGCTAATAAAGTGAGAAAACAAAGAAACATGCCACAAATGAAACAACAGGAGAAAACTCCAGAAAATAAGCTAAATGAAATAGAGGCAAGCAACCTACCAGAGGCAAAGTTAAAAATAATGGTTATAAGGGTGCTCAAAGAACTTATAGGGAGAATGGATGAACACAATGAGAACAACAAGAGAGAGATAGTAAGCATAAAAAAAGACATAGAAACCATAACAAAGAACCAGACAGAAATGAAGAATACAATAACTGCGATGAAGTATGCACTAGAAGGACTGGACAAAAGCAGATCGAATCAGAGAATTGGAAGAAAAAGTGTCAGAAAAAAACCAATCAGAATGACAAAAAGAATACTGAATTTAAAAATATGAGAATAGTTTAAAAGACTCTGGGACGACATGAAGTGTACAAATATCTGGATCATAGGAGTATCTGAAGGAGGAGAGAGAGAACAAGGGAATGAGAATCTATTTGAAGAAATAATGACAGAAAATTTTCCTAAACTGCCAAAGGAATTAGACATACAAGTGCAGGAAGCACAAAGAGTCCAAACAAGAGGAATTCAAACAGACCTGCACCAAGACACATCATAATAAAACCGCCAAAGGTCAAAGACAAGAGAGAATCTTAAAAGCAGCAAGAGAAAGGTAGCTAGTTACTTACAAGGGTTCCCCCATAAGAATGTCTGCTGATTTTTCAATGGAAACTGCAAGCCAGAAGGGCCTGGCAAGAAATAGTCAAAGTTATGAAAAACAAAAATTTACAACCACAAATACTCTACCCAGCCAGGCTTTCAATTAAAATGGAAAGCAAGATAAAAAGCTTCTCAGACAGGAAAAAGCATAAGGACTTGATCACCAACAAGCCAGCTTTACAAGAAATGTTAAAGGGACTTCTGTAAAAGAGAAGGGGTGAAAAAGAAAATAGAAATAACAAATATAAATAATAAAATGGTAGTAACAATGTATCTATCAGTAATCACTTTTAGTGTAAACAGATTAAATGCTCCAATTAAAAGACATAGGATAACCAAACAGATAAGCAAACAAGACCATGCATATGCCGTCTACAAGAGACCAACTTTGGATAAATTACACTCACAGACTGAAAGTAAACAGATGGAAACAGATATTTCACGCAAACAGAAATGAAAAAAAAAGTCAGGGTCGCAATACTTATACCAAATGAAGTAAACTTTAAAACAAAGGCTAAAATCAGAAAAAAAAGGCATTACATAATGATAAAGGGATTAATAACTCAAGAGAACATAATCTTAGTAAACATATATACACCCAACATAGAAGTACCAATATACATAAATTAATAATTGCATGACATAAAAAGAGAAATTGACAATAATACATTCACAGTAGGAGACATTAACACCCATCAACAGCAGTAGACAGATCTTCCAGGCAAAGAATCAACAAGAAACAATGGGCCTAAAAGACACACTAAAACAGATGGATTTAATAGATATTTTCAGAGCATTGACCCCAAAGCAGGAAAATATACATTCTTCTCAAGTGCGTATGGAACATTTTCCATGATACACCACATGTTAGGACACAAATCAAGTCTCAATAAATTTAAGAAGATTGAAATCATATCAACCATCTTCTCTGATCACAATGGTATGAAACTAAAAATCAGCTACAAGAAAAAAGCAAAAGTACTCAAACACATAGAGGCTAAACAACATTTTGCCAAATAATCAATGAGTTATTAATGAGATCAAGGAAAAAATCAAAAGATACCTAGAGACAAATGAAAATGAAAACACAATGACTCAAAATCTATGAGACACAGCAAAAGCAGTCCTAAGAGGGAAATTCATAGCAATACAGGCCTACCTCAAGAAACAAGATAAAGCTCAAATAAACAATCCAAGCTTACACTTAAAAGAACTAATAAAAAGAACATCAAACAAACCCAAAGAGAATAGAAGGAAGGAAATAACAAAGATCAGAGTGGAAACAAATGAAATAGAGTCTAGAAAAACAATACAAAAGATTAATGAAACCAAGAGATAGTTCTTTGAAAGGATAATCAAAGTTAACAGACCTTCATCCAGACTTATCAAGGAAAAAAGAGAGAGGACTCAAATAAATAAAATCAGAAGTGAAAGAGGAGAAATAACCACAGACTTCACAGAAATACAAAGGATCACAAGAAAATACTATGAGCAATTAAATGCAAACAAATGGGACAATCTGGAAGAAATGGACACATACTAGAAACATACAATTTCCCAACTGAGTGAAGAAGAAACAGAAAATCTGAACCAACCAATTATCACCAAAGAAATAGAATCAGTAATCAAAAACCTCCCAAATAACAAAAGTCCTGGACCAGATGGTTTTGCAGGAGAATTTTACCAAATATTCAAAAAAGAATTATCACTTATTCTCAAACTATTCCAAAAAATTTAAAAAGAGGGAAGTCTTCCTAACTTTTTTTATGAGGCCACCATTACCTTGATTCCAAAACCAGACAAAGACATTACAAAAATAGGAAACTATAGGCCGTTATCTCTTATGACATTGATGCAAAAATACTCAACAAAATATTAGCAAACCGAATTCAGCAATACATTAAAAATATCATACACCATGATGAAATTGGATTTATTCCTGGAATGCAAGGTTGGTACAATATTCGCAAATCAATTAATGATATGCCAAATTAACAAATCTAAAGATAAAAACTATGGGGATCATATCAATAGATGCATAAAAAGCATTTGACAAAATCCAGCATCCACTTATGATAAAAACTCTTAGCAAAGTGGGAATAGAGGAAACATACACAACATAATGAAAACCATATATGACAAACCTACAGTTAACATCATACTCAATGGGGGAAAGCTAAAAGCATTTTCCTTATACTCAGGAACAAGACATGCCCACTTTCACCCCTTCTCTTCAACGTTGTATTGGAAATCTTAGCCATAAGAGTAGGACAAGAAAGAAAAATAAAGGTATCTGAATTGGAAAGGAAGAAGTAAAATTCTCATTATTTGCCAATGACATGATACTATATAGAGAGAACCCTAAAGATTCCACCTAAAACTGTGAACACTGATAAGTGAATTCAGTAAAGTAGCAGGTTACAAAATAAATATCCAGAAGTCAGTGGCATATTTATACACCAATGATGAACTTTCAGAAAGAGAAATTAAGAAAACAATCCCATTTACAATTGCATCAAAAACCATAAAATACCTGAGAACCAGATTAACCAAGGAAGTAAAAGACTTGTTCTCCAAAAATTATAAGTCACTGAAAAAAAAAATTGAAAAAAAACACAAATAAATAGAAGCATATACCGTGCTCATAGGTAGGAAGAATCAACATCATTCAAATGGCCATACTACCCAAAGCAATCTATAAATTCGATACATCCCTATCAAAATGCCAATGTATTTTTCAGAGATAGAAGAAATTATCCTAAAATACATATGGAACTATAAAAGACCCAGAATAGCCAGAGTAATCTTGAGAAAGTATAACAAACCATCAACAAAACAAAAAGACAACTGGCTGATTGGGAGAAGATATTCGCTAATGATACATCTGATAAGGGATTAATACCCAAAATACATAAAGAACTCATACAACTCAACAACAAAAAAACAAACAATCCAATTAAAAAATGGGCAGAAGACCTGAACAGATATTCTCCAAAGAGGAAATACAGATGGCTAATAGACATATGAAAAGATGCTCAAGGTCACTAACCAACAGAGAAATGCAAATTAAAACCACAATGAGATATCACCTCACACCTGTCATAGAATGGCTATGATCAATAAATCAAAGAACAACAAGTGTTGGCAAGGATGTAGAGAAAAGGGAACCCTCATACATTTTTGTTGAGATTGCAAATTGATACAGCCACTATGGAAAACAGTCTGTAAGTTTCTCAAAAAATTAAAAATGGATATAACTTTTGACCTAGCAATTGCCTTTCTGGATATTTATCCAAAGAAAACCAAAACAATAATTCGTGAAGATCTATGCATCCCTATGTTCATGGCAGCACAATTTACAATAGGCAAGATATGGAGGCAACCTAAATGTCCATCAACGGATGATTTTATAAAGAAATTATGATTCATATATACAATGGAATATTTCTCAGCCATTAAAAAAGATGAAATCCTACAATTTGCAATGACATGGATGGGCCTAGAAGTTGTGCTGAGTGAAATAAGTCAGACAGAGAAAGATAAATATCATAAGATTTCACTTATATGCAGAATCTAAAAAACAAAAAGAACAAACTAATCAAAAACAGACTCACAAATATAGTGGACAATTTAGTGACAGACAGAGAGGATGGGGGTTTGGGGAGCTGGGAGAATGGGGTGAAGGGTTAAAGAAGTACAAATTAGTAGCTGATGGATGGTCATGGGGATGGGGAACACAGCCTTGGGAATGCAATTAGCATGAATACATTGGCTAGGTGGAGGGTAAGTGGAGGGAGGGAGCGGGGGATGGCATTTTACAACCTA
>NW_006434704.1:169304-170704 GCF_000325575.1 Pteropus alecto
ATATATATATATATATGTATGTATAACCAATATGCTGTATTCTTGAAACTAATTAAAATAAATTAATTAATTTTAATAATTGATCTTTGTACTCTTTTTTCAGATTTTCTTTTATTTCTACTCTGATTTTACTATTTCCTTCTTTCTATTCACTTTCTACTTTGTTTTTTTGTTCTCTTTCTAGTTCTTTTAAGTGTAAGGTTAAATTGTTCATTTGAAATTTTTTGTTTGTTTTTTTGAGGTAGGCCATTATTGCTATAATTTTTTTTTTTTTTTTTGGATAGCTTTTACTATGTCCCACAGATTTGGCATCATCGTGTTTTCATTTTTATTTGTCTCAAGAAATCTTTTGATTTCTTTCTTGATCTCATTGTTAACCTATTCACTGTTCAGTAGCATGTTGTTTAGCCTCCATGTGTTTGTATGTTTTTTAGGGTTTTTTTTCCTGCAATTGATTTCTAGTTTTATATGATTATATTTGGAAAAAACATTTGATGTGATTTTAATAACCTTAAGTTTACTGAAACTTGCTTTGTAGCCTAATATGTCTGCTATCTTTAAAAATGTTCAGTGTGCACTTGAAAAAAAATGTTTATTCTGCTGTTTTAGGGTAAAATGTTCTAAATATATCACTTAATTCTTTCTGGTATAGTGTGTCATTTAAGGTCACCATTTCCCTTTTGATTTTCTGTCTGAAAGATCTGCCTATTGATGACAATGAAGTGTTAAAGTCCCTACTATGACTGTACTACTGTTGATTTCTCCTTTTATGTCAGTCAATATTTGCTTTATATGTTTAGGTGTCCCTATATTGGATGCATAAATGATTACAAAGTATATATCGTCTTTTGAATTGATTCTTTTATCACTATGTAATGTCCTCTTTTGTCTCTTATTATACTCTGTGTTTTAAAGTCTATTTTTATATAATTATTGCTATCCACAGTTTTTTGTTTGTTTTCATGCACATAAAATATGTTTTTTCTCCTCTTTCAGTCTGTGGGTGTTTTTCAATCTGGAGTGAATTTCTTATAGACAGCATCTGTAAGGGTCTTGTTTTCTTATGCATTCAGTTATACTATGTTTTTATTAAATTTTATTTTATTATTGGTTTCAAGTATGCAGTACATTGGTTAGACATTTATATAGTTTGATTGGAGCATTTAATACACTTACATTTAAATCATTATCAATAGGTACTAGTTATTGCCATTGTAGTCTTTATATTTATGTTCTTTTTTTAAAATCTTCTTTTTAAAAAAGTCTTATTAACATTTCCTGTAATACTAGTTTGGGGATGATGAACTCCTTTAGCTTTTTCCAGTCTGGAATGCTCTTTATCTCTTCTGTAATTTAATATAATTTATATATTTTTAATTAATTTATTTTTTATTATTTTA
>NW_006434704.1:170888-196465 GCF_000325575.1 Pteropus alecto
TTTGTGTGTGGCGAAGTTCAGCTACTTTTATTTTTTTAATTAAATTTATTGGAGTAGCATTGGTAAATAAAATTATATAGGTTTCAAATATACAATTCAATAACACATCGTATGAATATTGCATTGTGTGTTCACCACTCAAAGTTAAATTTCCTGCCCTCATCATATATTTGACTCCCTTTACCCTTATCAACCTCCTCTCTCCCCCACCCCTTCTGGTAACCAGTAAACTGCTGTCCATGTCCATGAATCTCTGTTTGTCATGTTTGTTTGTCGGTTTCAGTTTTATATCCCACATATGAGTGATATCATGTGGCTCTCAGCTTTTTTTGGCTGATTTATTTCGCTTAGCATGATAATTTCAAGATCATGCTAAGTGAATGATCTTGTTGTTGCAAATGGCAGTCTTTAATCTCTTCTTATGGCTGAGTAATATTCCATTGTATATATGTACCACAGCTTCTTTATCTAATTATCTATCGTAGGAAACTGAGGTTGCTTCTATGTTCTGGTCACCGTGAATGATGCTGCTATGAATATTGGTGTGCAAATATCTTTTTGTATATGAGTTTTCAAGGCTTTGAGGTAAATACCCAGTAGAGGGATTGCTGGATAATATGGTAGATCAATCTTAGTTTTTGAGGAACCTCCATACTGTTTTCCATTGTGACTGTAACAATTTGCAGTCCCACCAGCAGTGTATGAGGGTTCCTTTTTCTCTGCAACCACTCCAGCATTTGTTATTACTTCTCCTGCTGATTATAGTTATTCTAATAGATGTGAGATGAGATCTCATTGTGGTTTTGATTTGCAATTCCCTAATAACTACCAATGTTGAGCATGTTTTCACATATTTCTCAGCCATTTGTATATCCTCTAAGGAGAAGTGTTTGTTCAGGTCTTCTGCCTATTTTTATATTGGATCATTTGGTTTTTGTTGTTATTGAGTTGTATGAGTTCTTTGTATATTTTGGACCCTAATCAGAGGCACGGCTTGAAAATATATTATCCATTCAGATGACTGTCTCTTTACCTTGTTCAAGATTTCTTTCGTTGAGCAGAAGTCTTTTAGTTTGATGTAGTCCCATTCATTTATTTTAGCTTTTAGTTCCCTTGCTTTTGAAGTCAAATTCATAAAATTCTCTTTAAGTCCAAGGTACTTGAGTTTAGTTCCTATGTTTTCTTCTATGCATTTTACTGTTTCAGGACTTATATTCAGGTCCTTAATCCATTTTGAGTTAATTTTGCTGTGCAGTGATAGACAACAGTCTAGTTTCATTCTTTTGCAGGTGGATTTCCAGTTTTCCCAGCACCATTTATTGAAGAGGCTTTCTTTTCTTCACTGTATGATTTTGGCTTATCTGTTGAAAATCATTTGCCAATATGAATATCGATTTACTTCTGGACTCTCAATTCTTTTCTGCTACTCTGTGTGTCTGTTTTACAGCCAATACCATGCTGTTTTGATTACTGTTGCTTTGTAGTATAATTCGAAGTTGGGCAGAGTAATGTGTCCAGCCTCGTTCTTTTTCTTCAGGATGGCTTTGGCAATTTGGGGTCTTTTCTGCTTCCATACAGATCTGATGATTTTTTTTCTATTTCTTTAAAAAAATGCTGATGGGATTTTGATGGGGATTGCATTGAATTGGTATAATGCTGTAAGTAATAAGGTCATTTTAACTAGGTTGGTTCTGCCAATCCAAGAAAATAGAATATCTCCCTTCCTCCTTTTTTTGTATTTTCTGTGATTTCTTTTAATAGAATTTTGTAGTTTTCATTATATAGGTCCTTCACATGTTTCCTTAGATTTATTCCTAGGTATTCTATTCTTTTTCTTGCAACTGCAAAAGGAATTATTTGTTCCACTTCTGTTTCTGATACTTCATTATTAGAGCATAGAAAAACAACGGATTTTTGAATGTTGATTTTGTATCCAGAAATTCTACTGTATTTTCTTATTGTTTCTGATAGTGTTCTTGTGGAGTATTTAGGGTTTTCTATATAGAGAATCATGTCATCCACAAATAGTGACAGTGTGACCTCTTCATTCCCTATTTGGATGTCTTTTATATCTTTTTCTTACCTGATCACCCTATTCTTAGTAAGGGTTACACTTCTCTGCTTCTATTTGCTGATAGTCACCTCACACTTAATGTTAAATTGAATAACAGTGGCGATAGTGGACAGCCTCGCCTTGTTCCTGATCTTAGAGGGAAGGTTTTTATTTTTTTCACTATTAAGTATAATGTTGGCTGAGGGTTTGTCATATATGGCCTTTATTATGTTAAGGTATTTTCCTTCTATACCGATCTTGTGAAGTGTTTTGATCATATATGGATGCTGTATCTTGTTGAAGGCTTTTTCTGCATCTATTGATATGATCATATGATTCGTATTTTTAAATTTGTTTATGTGGTGTATCACATTAGTCGATTTGCCTATGTTGAACCATCCCTGTGCCTCTGGGATGAAACCAATTTGATTGTGGTGTATAATCTTTTTAATATGTTGCTGTATTCAGTTCACTAGTATCTTATTTAAGATTTTTGCATCTCTGTTCATGAGAGACATCAGTCTGTCATTTTCTCTTTTTGTGTTATCTTTACCAGGTTTTGGTATCGGTGATATTCCAAAAAATCAAAGAGGAGGCAATACTTGCCAATCATTTTATGAGCGAGAGGAGAATAGATATTAAATGTTCTTTGAATGTTTGGTAGAATTTACTGGAGAAGCCATCTGGCCAGGACTTTTACTTTTTGGTAGTTTTTTTGCTGATCATTTCAATTTCCATACTGTAGATTGGTCTATTTAGATTTTCCGGTTCTTCTTGATTCAGTCTAGAAGGTTGTATTGTTCTAAGTGCTAGTCTATTTCTTCTAGGTTATTAAATTTGGTGTTATATAGCTTTTCATAGTATTCCTGTATAATCCTTTGTATTTCTGCAGTGTCAGTCGTCATTTCCCCTATTTCATCCCCTATTTTGTTTATTTGTGTCCTTTCTCTTTTTTCTTTAGTAAGTCTAGCCAGGAGTCTGTCAATTTTATTAAACTTCTCAAAGAATCAACTCTTTATTGCATTTCTTCTTTCTTTTTTTGTTTTCAATTTCATTTATTTCTGTTCTAATGTTGATGATTTCTTTCCTTCTGCTGATGTTAGCCTTCATCTTTTCTTCCTTTTCTAGTTTCTTAAGATTGTTTTGTTAAGTAGTTTCTCTGGGCTCGTTCTTGTTTTTGGAGATAGGCCTGTAATGATATGAACTTTTCTCTTATTACTGCTTTTACTATGTCTCAAAAGTTTTGATATGATGTACTATCATTAGCATTCGTTTATGTGTTTCTCTTGATCTCTCTTTTTATTTCTTCTTTGACCCAGTTACTCTTCAGTAGCATGTTGTTTTATCTCCATGTATATGTGGTTCTTCCTGAATTCTTTTTGCATTTGGTCTCTTGTTTCAAAGCATTATGATCAGAGAATATGGTTGGTGTGATTTCAACCCTCTTATATTTGTTGAGGCTACCTCTGTGTATCAGTATGTGGTCAATCCTTGAGAAAGTTCCATGTGCACTAGTGAGGAATGTATAAGCAGCTGTTTGGGGATGAAAGGCTCTGTAAATGTCAATTATGTCCAGTTAGTCTAATGTGTCATTTAAGGATGTTATTTCCTCATTGATTTTCTGTTTG
The DNA here is from genome assembly GCF_000325575.1 of Pteropus alecto. NCBI lineage: Eukaryota > Metazoa > Chordata > Mammalia > Chiroptera > Pteropodidae > Pteropus > Pteropus alecto. The sequence goes on from NW_006434704.1 coordinate 174,570, forward strand.
GATGATCTGTCCATATCCGACAGTGGAGTATTTAGGTTCCTTACTATGACAGTGTTTTGATCTGTTTCTCCTTTTAGTTCTGTTAATAATTTCTTTATATATTTCATGGCTTCCTGATTGGGAGCATAGATATTAATAAGTGTTATGCCTTCTTGGTGCATGATTCCCTTTATCATTATGAAGTGTCCTCAGTATCTTCCATTACCTTTTTTATTTGCAATCTATCTTGTCTGATAGATTTTTTCTGTCCTACTTTTCTCTCAATGTCATTTGCTTAAAATATCATTTTCCACCCTTTCACTTTGAGTCTATACTTTTCTTTGGAGCTGAGATGTGTCTCCTGGAGGCAGCATATAGTTGGGGTTTTTTTGTTGTTGTTGTTTGTTTGTTTGTTTGTTTGTTTTTGATCCATTCTGCAACTCTGTGTCTTTTTATTGGTGAGTTCAGTCCATTTACATTTAGGGTGATAATTGAAATATGAGGTCTTCATATAGCCATTTTATCTTTTGCTTTCTGGTAGCTCAGTGTTTCCATTGCTTCCTTGTCCTTGTGTTTCTGTTTTCTTTATTTTGGTTGGGTTTTGTGGGTTTTGCCTCTGGTTCTTCTTGTTTTATGTTATATACTTCAGTTCTGAATCATTCGTGTGTGTTTACCATTATGCACATGTAAAGGATAGTTATTCACACACACACACACACACACACATACACACACACACACACACATTCGTTCTTTTTTTTCTGGGTATTCCTTAACTACATTCCCCTTTGCAAATTTAGATCTTTGAATCCTCCTCTTTTCAGTCATTGTCATCTCAGTTTGTCCCTATGTATGCTAAACGTTCATTACTATCTTGCTATAGAAATTCTCTTCTCATTGTTTAAGTTTATAATGCCCTATTATTAGTAAGGGTTACACTCTTCTGCTTCTATTTGCCTGATAGTCACCACACTCCTAATTATGTATTATTATTTTTTTGTCATTTTGTTATAGGTGATTTGACTCTTTTCAGTATTTCTTGTAGTGCACACCTCGTAGAGAATTCCCTCAATTTTTGTATATATGGAAAGGTCTTTCTTTCTCCTTCATCTCTAAAGGGGAGCATAGCTGGATATATTACTCTAGGCTGGTAGTTCCTTTCACTTAATAGTTTGAATATTTGATTCCACTTCTTTCTGGCTTGTAAGTTTTGTGCTGAGAAGTCCGACAATCTAATGTTTTTTCTTTTATAAGTTACTGTTTTCTTTTCTCTGGGTGCCCTGAGAATTCTATTTTTGTCATTGATTTTTTGATACTTTTAATACAACATGTATTGGTGAAGGCCTTTTTAGGTTGAGATAATTGGGCATTCTGTTGATTTCTTGAATTCCAAGCTCCAGTTCATTCCTTAGATTTGGGAAATTCTCATCCACTATTTGTCTGAAAATGCTTTCTAGTCCCTGCTCCTTTTCCTCACCTTGAGAATGCCCATTAGTCTTATGTTTCCTCTCCTGATGGTATCAGCTAGTTCTTGTATTTCTCTTACATTATTTTTAATTCTTCAGTTTCTCACTTCTTTCTTCTGATTTATTTCTAGATTTCTGTCTTCGATATCACTGATCTTTTCCTCCATTTGGTCAAATCTCTTTCACAAGATTGCTATTTTATTTTTCAACTCTTGCAGTGTGTTCTTAATCTGCAGAAGATCTATTCTACTCTTTTTGAGGGTTTCAATCTCCTTTCTAAAAAAAAACTCATTCTGCTCATCTAATTGTTTTTTTCAATTCCTGAAATTATTGATATGACTCACTTCAGAACTCACTGAGTTTTTTCAGAAGTACCATCCTGAATTCTCTTTCATTTAAGTTACATATTTCTATGTCTGTAAGTTTATTTTCTGGAGATTTTTTCTCTTTCTTTGTAAGATGCCTTGTCACCTTGGTTGTTCATGGTGTTTATTGAACTATTTCTTCATCTGGGCATTAATGGCAGTGTGTTTTGCTTTTTTCTAGAAAGATTTATTATATAAAGGTCTCTCTTTAGCCTGTTGCAAAGATGGCAGTTTTCTTTTGGTTTCTAGTAGGTGGCATCTAAGACTCTTAGATCCTTGCTTTATATAAAGCCTTAATAATGTCTTTTTATTTTCTTGTAGATATTTAATCATGCTCGCTACCCTAAGTCTTAGTCCCTGTCAGTGTTAGTGAAAGTTTCAGTAATGTTTGCTCAGATTCCCCTGGGCACTGTGGTGTTCATTCTTAGAGGGTATGGGAGGAGGGGCCCTCTGGGTTGGGGGCTGTGGCTCAGCCTCGGTTTTGCAAAAGTGGCTGGTAAAAATCAACTGTTGTTTTTCTGCTGTCCCTCATTTCTGCCTTCTGCCCTTATAACTGGGCCTTGTTGCCAGCCTTGAGGAGCTCACAGCTTTCTCAGACAGGGCTGTCCAGGGAACTCACCTCTCATTCTCCTCTCCTCTTCCTCCTAGAGCGAGCTCTGGTGGCTGTGAGAGTCAGCTTCTTTATTTCTCCCAGTCCACCGCCTGACACCCAACATTCTGACCTGTCATAGCTCTTATGCGCAGATGTCATGCTCAGATGTCCTGGTTTGCAGTTTGGGTGTTTTTGTTCAGTTTTAGATGTTCAGCTAATTGTTGTTTCAAAGGGAGAGATCTAGGGACATCTCTCACTCTGGCATGTTTCTCCAAACTCTTGGTACAGTCTCTTCTTTAATTTTAAAAGGTAGCTTTGTTATGTATAGTGGTCTTAGTTGTGCCCTTTTTTTTAATTTTATTTTATTATCAGTTTCAAGTTTATGGTACATTGGTTATACATTTATACAGTTTATAAAAGGATCCCTCTAATTGTTCTTTCCTCTGGATCTCCACATACTGATTACATTAATGCTAACTGCATTCCCTATGCCATGCTTCCCTGTGACCATCTATATACTGCTAATTTGTAATTCTTTAACTCTTCACTCCACTTTCTCAGTCCCCGCCCTCCGGCACCCCCGCCATCCACCTTCCCTCTGGTCATCACCAGATTGTCCTCTATATCACTCTCAATATTTCATGAGAATCCCTTCTGGCCTGCAAAATTTCTGCTGAGAAGTCACCTGAAATTCTTCTGAAAACTCGCTTGTATCAAGCTGCTCTTGCTACCTTTAGGATTCTCTCTTTGTCTTTAATCTTTGCTATTTTAATTATAATGAGTCTTGGTGTGAGCTTTCCATTTTGTATTCAATTTGTTTGAAATTCTCTAACCTTCCTGGATATATATCTATTTCCTCCTCTAGGTTAGAAAAGTTTTCAATCTATTTTTTCAAGTAGATTCTCGCTCCCTTGCTCTCTCTCTTTTGATATTTATAGGAAGCGAATGTCATTATGCTTGATGTTGTCTCAGAATTCTCTTTAACGATCCTCAATTTTTTAATTCTTTTTTCTTTTTTTCCTTCTGATTGAGTCTTTTCTACTACCTGTCCTCCAAATCACTGATTCAATCTTCTGCTTCATCTAATCTACTGTTGAATCCTTCTAACGTACTTTTCATTTCAGTTATTGTATTTTTTATTTCTGATAGGTTCTTTTATATGATTTCTATGTATTTTCTTATGCTTACTATCTCTTTCAAAGTTCTCACTAAGTTTTATGAGCAGCCTTATACCAGTGTTTTGAATTTGGTCTCTGGTAGGTTGATTGCCTCTATTTTATTTAGTTTTTTTTTGGGGGGGGGGATGGGAAGGAAGTGTGTTCTTGTTTTTTCATATAAAATATGTTTCTTTTTTCCTCATTTTGGCTGCCACTCTGTGTTTGTATCTATGTATTAGGTGAATCTCCTATGTCTGTCAGTCTTTACTGGCCTTTTGGAGTAGGTGCCCTGTATGGCCCAGTGGCATAGTCTCCCTGATCACCTGCATTGGGTGCTCCAGTAATATTCCTTGTGTGGGTTGTGTGTACACTCCTGTTGTAGTTTAGTTTTGATTGTTGTTGGCACATCAATGGGTGAGATTGACTTTTGAGCTTACTGGCTGTGAAAATTGGCCAGGTATGAGCTGCTTTGTGGGGGCTTACCATACAGAGGGGGATTTTCACCAGAGGGTTGTGTGGCAGTTGAGACCACCTTCTGGATGTGTCAGTAGTGGGACTAATTGACAGTGTTCTGTTGTGGTCAGAAGCAGTTTCTTCATGTATTGGTTTTGGGGCCTCTTGGGAGAGGCTCCCATGCAGGCTGATGGAAGCTACTGCCTTTGACAGGTCTGGGGCTACCTGATAAAAACTATAAAGCTATCTGCAATATGTCTCTGCCTATGCTGGACCTGGAGGCATGTGGGAAAGGCCACATTGAGAACTGATTTTGGCTGCCATCAGTACCAGGCCTGGGACACTTAGAAAGAGGCTTACAGCACCCCAAGGTCTGAAGCCACCTTCCAGCTGCTCACAAGGTTCATCCACTGAAAGAGCCTCCAGTGGTATGTAAGTTGGGTGAGGCAGGGGCCCAGGAAGTCACCAGGGTGAAGCGAGTTGTGTTCATCAGGTTAGAGTCAGCTTTGGCATCAGCACTGATTCTGGGGACACTCCACCAAATTCCCAGAACACATTGAGGACAGCCACTCCCTGCCTGGGGCCCACAGACACCTGAGAGTTGTCCAGGAAAGCCTGCAACATGGATTGGGGCTCATTTTCCACCAGTGAAAGTTTCTCTGACATACACAAGCTGTGGCCAGCTATTTGCTGCTAAGGGAGAATCCTGCAATGTATGCAGCAAGGCTGATTGCCCAAGTTCCAAAATTGCCTTGGGCAGTATGTGAGTTCACCTGGGACCAGTGAACTACCAGACGGAGGAAGCAAAGTTTTCCCAGTCAGTACAGTTTCAGATTTAGCTGTGTGGAAAAGGGCTCAACACAGAAAAGATGGCACTGGTCTATAGGCTACACTGAAAGAGGGCTCGACACAGGGATAATGGTGGCTGTTCCTCTAGACCTCACCCTGAAGCCACACAACTCACACCTCTGGTGCCTACTGAGCTGCCATCTCTCCACCAGAGGCCAGGGTGAGTCCCTGTGAGTGAGTGAGTCTATTTGTGGGCCCTTTAAGAGAATGTCTGGGTTTTTAGCAGCCTTCTATCTCTCTTGGATGAGAGGAATTCCTGATGATTTTTACATTCAGATGTTGTGGAGACTCTTCTTCCCAGGACTAGAATCATGGTTGGGGACCCTGGTGTGGGGATGAGACCTCTTATTTCCCAGGATGGACCTCTGCTGCAGAAAGATCCCCCCAAATGCTCAACCATCACACATTGGTGCAGGGCCAGCCCATTTCACATCTCCACCCATCCTACCAGTCTCATCTTGGCCTCTTCTTTATATCCTTAGTTATAAGAGTTCTGTTTGGGTGGTCTTCAGTTGGTTCTCCAGGTTAATTGTTCTATAATTTAGTTGTAATTTTAAAGTGATTATGGCAGACAGCAAGCACAATAGTTACCAACTCTAGCATCTTGCCCAGAAATCTCTCTCTTTCATTTGAATTAGTGTCATTTTTTTATATGCTAAATTCCTTTTTCTTTAAGTTGACTTTATTCAAGTAACAGGAAAAATTGCAGGTGAAAATCTTAAACCTCCATTGTTAGTGATGCAATTCAAAAGGCTGACTCACATTTTTACACACCTATATATGGAATTTAATCAAGATCTTTTTCTATATAGAATAGAAGGTGGACCATTGTGTGATTGATTTCACAGGATTTTTTAACCAATTCTATCACAAGTGATGATGAAAGTAAAGTTTGTCCCTCTACTAAAACACTTGAAATGATTCCTGGATAAATTGTCTTATTATACTACATAAAAGTTGAAAAATCCAACTCAAATTTAAATCAGTAAATAAAATGGAAAAGAAATCTATCACCCCTATATCTGAACATACATCCAAACATCAAATGACGAGGTACAGGCAAATTGTCAATCGTAGACTATGATATCACCAGAAGTTCAATTTATCTGTTTTCTAAGTCCTTTCTTAAAATACATATAGATTTTTACAATCCCTGCATTAATCTCCAACTAATCAATGATTAAGTAATCATTGGGAAAAACAACATTAGCTAGTACCAAAATCTGGTAAAGAAAACACACGAAAAGAAACTATAGACCAATGTCTCTCAAGAACACAAATGCAAAAATCTTAAATAAAATACTAGCAAATTGAATACAACAACACATTAAAAAGATTATACACTATGATCAAGTAGGCTTCAATCCAGGAGCACAGGGATGGTTTAACATAGGCAAATTGATTAATGTGCTACAACACAAAAACAAAATAAAGAATAAAAATTATACAATTATATCAATAGATTCAGAAAAGGCATTTGATAAGATATGCATCCATTTATAATTAAAACTATAAAAAATGGGTATAGAAAGAAAGAAAAATTAAAAACCTTAAAAATTAGAAACATGATAAGGCTGTCCGCTGTCACCTCAATTATTCTATATAGTATCGGAAGTCCAATCAAGAGCAATCAGGCAGGAAAAAGAAATAAAAGGCATCCAAATAGTGAATGAAGAAGTCAAATCATTACTTTTTGCAGATGACATGATTCCCTATATAGAAAACCCTAAAAACTCTAATAAAAACAATTAGAAATAATAAACAAATAAAGTTTCAGGATACAAAATCAATGTAAAACTTCTATAGTGTTAATATAAACTAAGAATAAATTTTCAGAAAAATATGATTTTTTTTTTGCAATTGCAACAAAAGAATAAAATACCTAGGAATAATTCTAACTAAAATAGTGAAGGAGCTATACACTGAAAACTATAAGACATTATTAAAAGAAATTGAAGAAAACACAAAAATGGAAAAATAGTTTGTGTTCTTGGACTGGAAGAATCAACATAATTAAAATTATCTTAATACCAATACCATTATGTAGATTAATAAAATCTCCATCAAAATCCCAATGGCATTTTTAAAAGAAATAGAACAAAAAAATTATCAGATTTCTGTGGAAGCACAAAAGACCTTGAATATCAAAGCAATCCTGAGAGGTGAGGGGAACGAGGCTGGAAGTATCACTCTGCCTGACTTCAAATTATACTACAAAGGAACAATAAACAAAACAGTATGGTATTGGCAGAAAAACAAACACACAGACCATGGAATAGAATTGAGAGTTCAGCAGTAAACCACCACATATATGGGCACATAATTTTTGAAAAAAGAGCCAAAATTATACACTGTAGGAAGAAAATCCTCAATAAATGGTGCTAGGAAAACTGGAAAGCCATATACTAAAGGCAAAAAAAAAAAAAAATAGAGTGTTGTCTATCATCACATACCAAAATTAACTCTAAATGGATTAAGAACCTGAATATAACACCTGATGCAATAAACTGCATTGGAAAAATATGTATTAAATTCACGGACCTTGGTTTTAGAGAGAATTTATGAATTTGACCTCAGAAGCAAGGAAGTAAAAGGAAAAACAAATAAATGGGACTACAATCAAACTAAAAAGCTTCTGCACAGCAAAAGAAATCTTCAACAAGGCAAAGACAGAACCACCCGAATGGGAGAATATATTGTCAAACAGCACTTCTGATAATGGCTTAATATTCAAATATACAAAGAACTCATATAACTCAACAATAAAAAAATCCAATTAAAAAATAAGCAGAAGACCTGATAGACACTTCTCCCAAAAAAGACATACAAATGGCCAATAGACATGAAAAATTATTCAATTTCACTGGCTATTAGCGAAATTGCAAATCAAAATGCAAATCAAAACCACAATGAGACACTACTTCACACCTGTTAGAATGGCCATCATCAGCAGGACAAGTAATAACAAACAGATGTTGGAGAAGTTGTGGGAAAAAAGGAACCCTCATACGCTGCTGGTGGGACTGCAAATTGGCACAACCACTATGGAAAAGAGTATAGAGGTTCCTCAAAAAACTGAGAATTAAACTACCGTACGATCCAGCAATCTTTCTCCTGGGTATTTATCTCCCTCCACCCCCAAAAAAACTGAAAATATTTATCCACAAAGATACATGCACCCTGATGTTTATTCATGGTGTTATCCAGCATTATTCACGGTGGGCAGGACATGGAAGCAACCAGTGTCCTATGATAGATGATTAGATAAAGAAGGTGTGGTACATATATACAATGGAATATTACTCAGCCATAAGAAGAGATGAAATACTGCCAGTTGCGACAACATGGATGGATGCTAAGCAAGATAAGTCAAACAGTAAAAGTTGAAAACCATATGATTTCACTCATATGTGGGATATAAAACTGAATGTAACAAACCAACATGACAAACAGAGACTTATGGACACAGACTATGGATAACAGGTTACCAGAGGAAAGAGAGTAAGAAGGAGGTAGATAGGGGCAAAAGAGGTTAAATATTTGGTGATTGAAGGAAATCTAACTTTGAGAGGTGAACACACAATGCAATATAAATACGATATACTGTTGAATTGTACACTTGAAACTTATTTGATTTTATTAATCAATGTCACCCAATAATTTTTAATAAAAAAATTAAATAAAAATACAAAATAAAAATAAAAATGAGCATAAAAGGAACAAGTCATCTTTATCATGAAAAAAAGTCCATTGTATTCCTATATACTAACAATGAAATTTCAGAAAAAGAAATGAAATAAAAAACAATTCCCTTTGCAATTGCAACAAAAAGAATAAAATACTTATGAATAAGCTTAACAAAGCCTGTGAAGGACCTATACATCGAAAACTACATGATATTATTAAAAGAAATTAAAGAAGACACAAAGAAATAGAAAGATATTCTGCATTCATGGACTGTAAGAATCAACATAATTAAAAATATGTATTTATTCATTCTTTCTTTCTTTCTTTCTTCCTTTCTTAATTTTTATTATGGTGAAATTGGTTAATGAAATTCAGTAAGTTTCAGATGTATAATTCAACAGCAAGGCATATATATATATATATTGCAATGTGTGTTCACCACCCATCTTTCTGTCACCATATATTTGACCCCTTACATCCCATCTACCTCCCCAATCCTCCTTACTCCCCTATCCTCTGGTAATCACTAGTCTATTGTCCATGTACATACATCTCTGTTTGTTTGTCCCATTTGTTTGATGCTTTTAGGTTAATATCCCACATATAAGTGATATCATGTGGTTTTTAACTTTTTTCTGTCTGGCTTATTTTGCTTAGCATGATTATCTCAAGGTCCATCCATGTCATCGCAAATAGCAGTATTTCATCTCTTCTTGTGGCTGATTAATATTCCATTGCAAATATATACCACAGCTTCTTTATCTATGTCCTGGCCACCGTTCACTGCTATGAACATCGATGTGTAAATATCATTTCGAATATATGTTTTCAAGTCTTTGGGGTAAATACCCAGTAGAGGGATTGCTGGAGCATATGATAGATCAGTTCTTAGTTATTTGAAGAAACTCCATACTGTTTTTCCAAAGTGGCTATACTAATTTGCAGTCCCACCAGCAGTGTATGAGGGTTACTTTTCTCCACATCAACTCCAAAACTTATTATTACCTGTCCTGTCAATAACAGCTATTCTAAAAGGTGTAAAATGGTATCTCATTGTGGTTTTGATTTGCATTTCTCTAAGAGCTAGCAATGATCAGCATTGTTTCATGTTTATCGGCCATTTGTATGTCTTCTAGGGAGAAATGTCTGTTCCGATCCTTGGCCCATTTTTTAATTGGATTGTTGGGGTTTTATTTGTTGTTGTTGAGTTGTATGAGTTCTTTCTATATTTTGAATATTAGGCTAAGCCCTTATCGGAAGCATTCCTTGCAAATATGTTTTCACATTCTAATGGTTGTCTCTTTATCTTGTTGATGTTTTCTTTTGCTGAGCAGGGCTTTTTAGTTTGATGTAGTCTTGTTCATTTACTTTTGCAGTACAATCCCCCCAGGCATTTTCCCAGAAATTTTTATACTGAGGCATTTTCTCATGGATAACTTCCTTCAGTATCCCAGAGAGTGGCTTCCCAACAAGTTTTGAGACATAAAACCTCCTTATAGATAGCTTCCCTCAGGAACAAAGTGGGCACAATATAGAGGGAATTACACTATTTTCAAGACTCATTTATAAAGCTACATTTTAAAAAGACTGTTTATTTTTAGTATAAATGTAGACAAATAGAATAAAGTAGGGTGTCCAGAAATAGATCCACATAGGTATAGTCAATTAATTTTCTGCAAGTCTGTCAAGGCAACTCAATGGTGAAAGACTAATCTTTTCAACAATGTTGCATTTGGATAGAAGAAAAAAAGCTTGCCCTTTTCTTACATTCAATACAAAAATTAACTTGAAATAAATTGTATCTTGTCTGTAAGAGTTGATATTATAAAACTTCTGAAAAATAACACTGAATAAAATCTTAGTATGCAAAATTGTCTTAAATATGACACAAAACACATAAATTCTAAAAGTCAAATCAATAAATTTGACTTTATCAAAACTAAACAATATTGTTTCTCTAAAGACACTGGTAGTTCAAGACAAGATAGCAAAGCAGGTTGTTGTGCTTACCTCCTCCCATAACTGCATTAAAATTGCAATTAAAATATAGAAAAATCAACCTGGAGAACCATCCTAACACTAGATAAACAGAAGTGTTATAATAACTAAGAATATAAAGAAGCAGCCATCTCAAGACTAGAAGTGGAGACATGAAACATACTGATGGCACCCACTGGTGGTGGTCAAGAATTAGAATAAATATTTTTGCTGCAGAGATCCCCTACAAAGAGCAAGGGGCCCAAGCCCTACACCAAGATTCCCAGTTTGGAGCACCAGTGCCAGGAATAGCAGGCCCCACAACATATAGCAATGAAAATCAGCCAGATTCTGTCCATTAGGTGAGATGGAAATGGCTGAAAACACAGGAGTCCTCTTAAAAGGCAACATGCACAGATTCTTTCACTCCCAGGCATTCACCCTGGGCTTTGACAAAGGAACAGCAGCTAATGAGGTGTCAGAGACAAACAAGAAAAGACTGAGATCTCGGCTTCAGAGCAAGGGTTGGAAGGAAACCTGCCATTGTCCTTGTGTTAAAACATTCTCCTATGTGGATGAAAGGTGGATGCCATCTTTCCTGTGTTGAGCCCTCCCCCTACAAGGCCAAATCTGAATTTTCACTGGCCTGGTGAGCCCCTTTCCCTCCACCCTGATGAATCCCTGGGACTTCTTCCCACCCAAATTGTGCAACACCACAGGCTTTTTCACAGCTAGCAGCCAGCTGGGGTCAGCCTGCACTGCACTTTTTTTTTTTTTGGACAACTCTCAGTGGTCCCTGGGCACCAGGTTGGTGGCAGTTGGCCCCTATGGGCTCTGAGATTTTTGTGGTGTAATCCCACGCTCAGCACTGATGACAAATCTGAATCTGCATTAACTTGTCGAATACCACTTATGTCATGTTAGTGTCTCCCTAAGACCCTGCCCCACCTATATCCCGTACTACTCGTACAACCCAAGGCTCTTTCAGTGGCTAATCCTTATGGACAGCTGGCAGACATTGGTAAGATTTGGGAAACTCTAGGATTTTGCTTAGCTTCCCAAGCCTAGTATTGGTGACAACCAGCCTTGATTCACAGTATGGCCTCCCCTATACACTTCCAGGTCTAGCACAGGCTGCGACCAACTGTGGAGCACTTTGTGGTTTCTACCAGGTAACTCCAGACTAGTCACAAACAGTTGTTGACCTTGCCTGCATAAGAGTCCTTCCAGGACTCCCCAAAAACTGCATATCCATATCAGAACATCAACCTGATTAGCCTCACAAGTAGCACGCTGAAAAGGTGGTCTCAGCAGGCACCAGATCACACTGGGGCAAATCCCATAAGATCAGCCCCTACACAGCAGCTCACATGCTATGGTCATGGCCAATCATCACAGCCAGCCAGCCCAAGTCAAATGCACACACTGACATGCCAACAACAATCAAGGTTCAACTACAAAAGGTGGGCACACATAACCCACTCAAGAGACACTCCTGGAGCATCAGGAGTGTCAGGTGACTAGACAGACTGTGTCGCTGAGCCCCACAGAATATGTATTATATAAGGCTATCTTGCTAAGACCGAAAGATGTAGCAGGTCTACATAACACAGAGAAACAAGTAGAGAGGCATCCAAAATAAAGAAACCAAAAAATGTCCCAAATGAAAGAACAAAAGAAAACTCCCAAAATAGAACTAAATAAAATAGAACAAAAGCTATTGGCCTGATGGCCCTTGAATCCCAGATGGCAGCTGGTCTTACTGTGATCTGTGATGACAACGGGAACGCAAGGGACCAGAAACAGAGTTCAAAACACTGGATATAAGAATCTTCAATGAACATAGTGAGAACTTCAACAAAGAGATAGCAACATTAAAAAGGACATAGAAACCATAAAAAAAAACTATTCAGAAATAAAGAATACAATAACTGAATTGAAATATATACTAGAAGAAATTGAAAGTTGATTAGATGAAGCAGTATACCAAATCAGTAATTTATAAGACAAGGGAGCAGAAAATAGCTGATAAGAACAGCAAAATTAATTAATTAATTAGTTAATTAATTAAAAGAAATGAGGATAGTTTAAGGTAACTCTGAAACAACATAAAGCATAACAACATTTACATGATAAGGTACCAGAAAAAGTAGAGAGATCTGAGGAAGATGGCCAACTAGGTAAAAGCAGAGGTCACTTCCTCCCAGGTCCGCTTTGAAATTACAATCAAAATATAAAATAATCAATGTGTAAAATCACCTGAAGTCCAGCTGATTATAACACTTATGTCTGATAATATAAAGAAGGAGACTCATCGAAGCTGGTAGGAAGGGCAAAATCATGAATTGGACTGGACCCACACCTGCAGCAAGAGCACCGGGAGGAAGAAGGAGGCTGCAGAATCCTAAAAGAGGGGGGTCTTGGCCTCATTTGGGGCTCCCCAGCCAAGGAAGAGGAGTTTCCAATAATTCCAGCTGTAAAAACTAGAAGAGATTATGGCCATCTGGGTGAGATAGAAGGAGACTGAAACCCTAGATGACCCTTTGAAGGGCCCACGCACAGGCTTTCTGACCTGTGGACACTCGCTCGGGAAACCAGTAGTAGGTCAAAGTTTTGCACACAATTCATACTGAGAAAATCTGCATTACGTAGCACCAGAATGAGGGCTGGAAGAGCAGCCAACATTGTGCCTTAGTCCGGCCCCACTACAGAGCAATCTACAGACTGCATCAACTTGACTGTGCAGACCCCTCCCATAGGGCCATTAGGAAACACTGGCCTGAGGAGATCAACTGGCCCCACCCACCTACAGATTGCCCGAGACTTTTGTTGCTGGATGGCTGCCATGTCCTATACTTCTTCGGTACCAAACATTCATATCTGGCAGCCAGCACTGTGAGTGTGCATTTCAGAGACAGTTTCAGGTAGATCACTGCTGCCAACACATACTTGGGCAGATCTCAAGGACCTGTGGGCCAGTCCCAGACAGCAGCTGGTCTTGCTGTATTTGGGACTTTTGTGGGAATGAGCAAATGGTTACTGAAGTTGCAGCAAGACTGAGGTTGTATCGATCTGATGGCCATTATCTCCTTGAGATCCCACCCCATCCAACCCACAAATTTCCCTAGGCAGCCCATTGACAGTGAACCTCATGGTCGTGCCCCTCCTCCCCCTCTCCCTCCATCTCTCAGTCCACATAGGTAACAAACTTTGGCTAGCATAGGGCAGGCACTGCAGGGAAATCAGTTGCAGGCAGACCTCTGCTGCCTGCAAGAGTTGCTAGTCAGTGGATTTCAGGGGTCAGTGGGACTGCCCCAGATGGCAGCTGGTCTTACTGTGATCTGTGATGACAACGGGAACGCATGGGACAGAAATTGCAGCAAAACTGAGGCTGTATTGTCCTGATGGCCCTTGTCTCCCTGAGATCTCATTTCACCCAAACCACAAAGTGCCTGCAACCCATTGATAAGCATCCTCTCTGTCCTGTTTTTCTCTGGAGTTGCACATTCTGTGTAGGCAACAGACCTTGGCTAGGGCAGTGAACGTATTTCGAGGAAAACAGTTGTGGGCAGACCAGTGCTGCCTGTACAAGCTGCAATATCTCAAAAGGGGATCACAGGGATCTGGGGGAACACCCCAGACAGCAGCTTGTCTCCATCTGATCTGTGACTACTGCAGGAATGTGCAGACACAGAAATTGCAGAAAACTGAAGCTATTGGCCTGATGGCCCTTGAATCCCTGAGCTCCTGCCCCATCCAATACACAAAGTGCCCACCACACGTTGATAGGCAGCTGCCCCTGGAGTGGTACATTCTGCACAGTCAATAGAAGGGAGCAGAGTCCAGTGAAGGGAGCAGAGTTCAGGGCAACAGTGATGGAAAAATCACTGCTGCCAGCATGAGATACAGTATCACTTGAGTAAATCTCAGGAGTTTTGTTGGCTCATCATAGATGACAGGTCACGCAGTGATATCTGACTTTGGTGGGAGCCTGCAGCCCCAGAGCTGGAAGCAAATCTGGTGCCGTGTAGGCCTGATGGCCCTATGCCTCACTGAGACAATGCCCTACATAACCTCTAAATTAATGTGGCAAACCTGCTCCCAGGCAACCCAGTCCCATCCTGTGCTTTCCTTGGGTCACAAATTCAACAGCAAACAACAGCACTCAGTTCTTTCAGCCCATGCAAAACCTGTTTATCTGGGAGAAGCATTCAGTGACGGACCATAAACTCATGCCCAAGAGCTTCAATAATTCTTAAACAGAGCTTGTATATTTGCAGGCCTGAGGTGGGCAGTAGCTGACCTTGCTGTCATTGGAAACTTGTACTGGGAGCCAACGAGATAACATTAACATGTAAACTGACACTGCAGTGTCAAGGAGAAATTTACTCAATAGATCCAGGAGACTCCCAGGGTCCCTGCACCACCCTACACACATATCACTCAGAGGCTCTTCCAGTTTCAGAGACTTACGGGCAACTGACAAGCAGTGTCAGTCCTTTAGGAGCACTGGTCCTTCTGCAAAACTGCCCTGGGTCAGGGACAGGGGATAACTGGACCAGTATTTCTTATATCAACCAAAATGGAAACAAAAACTATAATAAGAGATAAGAAGGACATTTCATAATGATTAAGTTATTAATCCAACAAGAGGATAAAATGCTCATAAATATTTATGCACCCACCATAGGAGCACTTAAATATAGAAAACAAATATTAACCTACATAAAAAGAGAGAATGGAAGTGATGTCTGAAGCATGGGATCTCCCCGGATATCTCTCCTTGACATAACAATAAGCTAACCATCTAAAATTCAACAAATAACACCCAACCTGCACACAAACAGGTCTGCATGAGTGATCTGTACATAGAGCTTCTGAAGGTCAAAACTGCAGTCTGTGGGGGTAAATTGGGAAGAACAAAGAAGCAAATCAGTTGGATCTCCCTGAAGTAAGAAAAAGAGGGCAGAAGTTGTGGCCGATTCCTGAACAGCCTTACCCAAGGAATCAGTGAGTTTCACACAGCAGAGCCCAGAAATCAGGGCAGAAAGCAGAGCTGGAACTAAATGTAGAGGGGCAACAGCCATTGTTGAGTAGGAAGAGGTGGCTGAGATAGGAAGCCTAGCAGAAACCCCGCCCACCAACCCAGAGCACATGGTCCCTCCACACCACATCCTCCCAGACCTAGCACCGCAGAACCCCAGGGGAATTCTCACAATTGGCACCAAAACAAAAACCATGGCCAGTACCACATACAGGGTCTGGGACCAAGGATAGCTAATTGAGATATGAATATTCAGTATATCAGAAAAAGAGAAAGAAAAAAAAAAGCATTATTTGTCTCAAAGCAGAGATCCAAGAGGCTTGGGTGCCAAATCAAAAGAAATCAAAAGAAAAATACCTTCTTATCAACAAGCTAAAGAGAGACCTTTATATAATAAATCTTATTCCTGGAAAAAGGCAGAGTACACTCCCATTAATGTTCAGGCTGAGAAATAGTCCATCAGATACCATGAATAAACAAGGTAACAAGGCAGCTCAGAAAGAAAGAGAAAAATCTCCAGAAAGTAAACTTAAAGACATAGAAATATGTGCTTAAATGACAGAGAATTCAAGATTGCACTCCTGAGAAAACTCAGTGAGAGGCAAAAAATCTGATGGACAATTTCAAGAACTTAGAATCAAAATATACCAACAAAATGAGTCTTTTAGCAAAGAGATTAAAACCCCAAAAAGAACCAAATAGAACTTCTGTAGAAGAAGAACACATTAAAATAAATGAAGATTAAAATAGCAAGCTTAAGAAATAGAGGTGACTAGATGAAGAAAGGAATCAGTGATATCGAAGACAGAAATCTAAAAATGACTCAGAAAGAAGAGTGAGAACTGAGAATGAAAAAAAAAATGGAAGAGCTATACAAAAACTATCTGACACCATCAGGAAAAGCAAAATAAGAATAATGGGTATACTAGAAAGAGAAGAGGAGGATAAGGGAACAGAGAGCATATCAAACAAATAGTTGATGAAAATCTCCCAAATGCAAGGAATAAGCTGAATTCTCAAATACAAGAGGCTAACAGAATATCCAATTATCTCAACCCAAAAAAGACTTTCTCCAAGACACATATTAAATATTTCAAAAATTAATGACAAAGAAAAGAAACAAGTGTTGGAAAAAATGTGGAGAAATGAAAACTTTTGTACACTGTTGAGAGGATTGTAATTGGTGAAGCTGTTAAGGAAAAGAGTGTAGAGGTTTCTCAAAAGATTAAGAATAAAATTACCATATGATACCGCAAAACAAAAACGAAAAAGAAAGTATTTTCAAGGCAGCCATGCAAAGAACAGTAACCTATAAAGGAAAACCCGTTAGACTATCTTTGTACTTCCCAGCACAAACCTTACAAGCAAAAAAAAAAGGGGGGGGAGGGGGGATGGGAGTGATGGAACCAAATATTCAAACTATTAAGTAAAAGGAATTACCAGCCAAGAATAATACATCCAGCAAAGCTCTCCTTTAGAAATGAAGGAGAATGAAGATCTTTACAGATATACAAAGTTGAGGGAATTCTCCACTGTGGAGTCCACATTACAGGAAATACCGAAAGAGGTCAGCCAACCCAAAACAAAATGACAAAAAAAAAAATACAAAACCATTAGTAAGGCAACTAGCAGGCAAACAGAAACAAGACAGTGCAACCCTTATTAAGAACTGGGTATTATAACCTTAAACGTTAAGAAGATAATTGCTATTGCAAGCTAGAAATGAACATTCAGCATACATAGGGACAATTTGAGACAACAATAACAGAAAGAGAGAGGGGCTAAAGATCCAAATTCGCAAAGAAGAATGGAGATAAGTCACACGAAGGAGAAAATGGACTACTGTATATATACTGGCTGTCTTGAGAATATATATATACGCAAAACTATTCTTTACATGATCTTAATGATAACCACACACCAAAGTTCCAGAACTGAGATACATAACATAAAGAAAAAGGAACATAGGAAAATTCCACAAAACTCCACCCAATTAAAATAAAAGAAGACACGCAAGGACAGGAAAACAACGAAAACATCAAGCTACCAGAAAACAAAAGATAAAATGACTGTAGGAAAACCTCATATTTCAATAATCACCTTGAGGTAAATAGACTGAACTCACCAATAAAAAGGCACCAAGTTTTAGAATGAATCAGAAAACAAAACCCAACCTTATGCTGCCTTCAGAAGATATATCTTAGTTCCAGAGACAAATATCAAGTTAAGGGGAAAGGGTGGAAAATGATATTTCAAGCAAATGGCATTCAGAGAAAAATAGGAGTAGTAGCGGTACTAATATTGAAGAAAATAAATGTCATAATAAAAAAGGTAAAGAAAGATATTGAGGAACACTTCATAATGATAAGAGAATCATAAACCAAAAAGATATAATATTTATTAATAACTATGCTCCCAATTAGAAAGCCCAAAATATATAAAGCAATTATTAACAGAAATAAAGGGAGAAACAGACAAAAACACTACCTTAGTAGGGGACCTAAATACCCCATTGTCGGATATGGACAGATCATGCAAACAGAAAATCGGTAAAGAAAAAAAATCCTTAAATGACACATTAGAACTGGACACAATTGACATTTACAGAGCCTTTCATCCCAAAACAGCTGCTTATATTATTCTCTAGTACAGTGCACATGGAACATTCTCAAGAATTGACCACAATTGACACGGAGATAGCCTCAACAAATATAAGAGGGTTGAAATCATACCGACCATATTCTTGAATCATAATGCTTTGAATCTGGAGATCAACTATAAAAAGAAAGAAGGAAGAAACACAAATACATGGAGATTAAACAAGATGATACTGAAGAATGACTGGGTCAGAGAATAAATAAAAAGAGAGATTAAGAAATACATAGAAATGAATACTAATGATAGTAAAACATACTAAAAATGTTTGGACATGGCATATCATGTTCATATCATTACAGGTCTATCTCAAAAAACAAGAAGGAGCACAAATAAGCAACCTAATGCTTCATTTGATAAAACTAGAAAAGAAAGAACAATTGAAGCCTAAAATCAGCAGAAGGAAATAATCAAAATTAGAGCAGAATTAAATGAAATTGAAAACAAAACAAAACAAACAATAGAAAATATAAATGCAACAAAGAGCTAGTTCTTTAAGAAATTTAATGAAATGGGCAACACCTAGCTAGACTCACTAAAGAATAAGAAGAAAGGACAAATAAACAAAATCAGGGATGAAAGAGGGGACCTTTTGACAGACAATGCAGAAATACAAAGGATCATACATGAATAATATCAAAAAATATATAATACCAAATTTAATAACCTAGAAGAAATGGACAAGTACTTAGAAAGATACAACCTTCCTAGACTGAATCAAGATCTGGAAAATCTAAACAGACTGATCAGCAGTATGGAAATTGAAACAATCATCAAAAACCTACAAAAAGTAAAAGTCCAGGATCAGATGTCTTCACCAGTGCATTCTATCAAACATCCAAAGAAGATTTAATATGTATGCTTTTCAAACTCTTCCAAAAAATCAAAGAGGAGGCAATATTTCCTAACTCATTTTATGAGGTCAACATTACCCTGATACCAAAACCTGATAAAGATAACATACAGAGAAAAGAAAACTACAAATAAATATCTCTCATGAACGAAGATGCAAAAATCCTAAATAAGATACTAGTGAACCGAATACAGCAACATATTAAAAAGATTATACACCATGACCAAGTGGGTTTCATCCCAGAGGCACAGGGATTGTTCAACATATACAAATTGATTAATGTGATACACTACATAAACAAATTAAAAAATAAGGAACATATGATCATATCAATAGATGAAGAAAACGCCTTCGACAAGGTAGAGCATCTATTTATGTTCAAAATAATTAACAAAATCGGTATAGAAGAAAATACCTTAACATAATAAAGCCCATATAGAACAAACCTTCAGCCAATATTATACTTAATGGTGAAAAACTAAAAACCTTCCCTCTAAGATCAGGAACAAGAAAAGGAGGTCCACTATCGCCACTGTTATTCAATATAACATTGGAGGTCCTGGCGAGTACAATCAGGCAAGAGAAAGATATAAAAAGCATTCAAATAGAAAACGAAGAAGTCAAACTGTCACTCTTTGCAGATGACATGATTCTCTATAAGGAAACCCTAAAGACTCACAAGAACACTACTAGAAACAATAAGAAAATACAGTAAAGTTTCCGGATACAAAATCAATGTTCAAAAATCCATAGCATCCCTATACTTTAACAAGGAATTGTAAGAAAAAGAAGTGAAAAAAAATTATTCTTTTTACAATTGCAACAAAAATAAAATTTCTAGGAATAAACCTAACAAAACATGTGAAGGACCTATATAACAAAAGTTATAAGACCATGTTAAAAGGAATCGAAGAAGATACAAAGAAATGGAAAGATGTTCCATGTTCTCTGATTGGAAGAATCAATATAGTTAAAATGACCTTATTACCTAAAGCATTGTACAGATTTAATGTGATCCCCATAAAATTTCCTTTGGCGATTTTTATAGAAAAAGAACAAAAAAATCTTCAGATTTGTGTGAAAACACAAAAGACCTTGAATCTCCAAAGCTATCCTGAGAAAAAAAGAGCAATGCTGGAGGCATCACTCTGCTCCACTTCAAATTATACTACAAAGTGACAATAATCAAAATGGCATGATATTGGCAGAAAAATAGACACATAGACCAGTGGAACAGAATGGAGAATCCAGAAGTAACCCATATTTATATGGGCAAATAATTTTCGACAAAAGAGCCAACAACATACAGTGGAGTAAAGAAAGACTCTTCAATAAATGGTATTAGGAAAACTGGAAAGCCACCTGCAAAACAATGAATTTAGACTGTTTTCTATCAGCACACACCAAAAGTAATTCAAAATGGATTAAGAACCTGAATATAATACTTAGAACAATAAAGTGCATAGAAGAAAACATAGGAAATAAACTCATGGACCTTGGACATAAAGAGGATTTTATAAATCTGACCTCAAAGGCAAGGAAAGTAAAAGCAAAAATGAATGAATGGGACTACATCAAACTAAAAAACTTCTGCACAGCAAATGAAACTGTCAACGAGGTAAGGAGACAGCCATCCAAATGGGAAAATATATTTGCAAACAACCTCAGGGAAGGACCTAATATCCAAAATATGCAAAGAACTCATACAACTCAATAACTCAAAAAAAAAATCAATTCAATTAAAAATGGGTTGAGGACCTGAACAGACACTTCTCCCAAGAAGATATACAAATGGCTAACAAATGATGAAAGGATGCTCAATATAGCTAGCTATTAGGGAAATGCAAATCAAAACCACAATGATACACCATCTCACACATTTTAGAATGGCTATTATCAACAGGACAAGTATTAACAAATGTCAGAGAGGATGTGGAGAAAAAGGCCTCCTCATACGCTGCTGGTAGGACTGCAAATTGGTACAGCCACTATGGAAAACAGATGGAGCTTCCTCAAAAAACTAAGAATTGATCTACCGTATGGTCCAGCAATCTCTCTTCTGGATATTTACCCCCAAAGACTTGAAAAGATATATTCAAAAAGATATTTGTACACTGATGTTCATAACAGCATTATTCACAGTGGCCAGGACTTGGGAAAAACCAAAGTGTTCTAAGATAGATGATTGGATAAAGAAGCTGTGGTACATATATATAATGGAATATTACTCAGCTATAAGAAGAGATGAAATACTGACATTTGTGACAACCCTGGATGGACCTTGAGATAATCATGCTAAGCATTAAAAGCCAGACGGAAAGTTTAAAAACTATATGACATCACTTATATGTGTGATATAAATCTAAAAGCAACAAACAAACATGACTATTAAACAGAAACTCATGGATATGAACACTAGATTAGTGGTTACTGAAGGGTGAAGGGCAAGGTGAGAGGTAGATGAGGTAAAAGGGGTCAAATATGTGGTGACAGAAAGAAATCTAACTATGGACAGAGAACACATAATGCTATATTTATAAATATATATACACCTCTATATTAAATTATACTCTTAAAATTTACTGGATTTCATTAACCAATGTCACCATAAAATAATAATGATGATAATATAAATAATAAAATAATAATAATAATAAATTTATAAAAATTGAAATTCAGAGAACAATCATAGCTTTCTTAAAGTCATGTTCTAACCAGTGGCAAACTTAAATCTAATTACTAGTACAGTTACTTTTTTTTTATCATGTCATACTGCTAGATCTAAGCCACCTTCAGAACTGAGCACCTCATTTTAAGCT
>NW_006434704.1:196510-235070 GCF_000325575.1 Pteropus alecto
AAATACTGATTGTTAAGATCCTTTTGAGAAGAGGAAGACATCTATCCTTTAGTTACGGAGACTTGCTATCTCCTTAGTCTTTACAACTTTGAGATGAACTAATTACTGCACCTGTTTTACATAAGAGAACATTTAGTCACCACAAAGTCAAGCAATTCATTCAAGGCCACACAATTTTACACATAAATAAACTAGATACTCTTTTGACTTAAATAATTAATGGCACATTTGGCCCAAATGTGTGCATACTTGAAAACTGTTCTAATTATAAACTCTTAAGAGAAAACCCAATCTTCCTAATTATTTTCCAAATGGCTAGCTATACATCTTTATTTCTGAGGCTGTATACCATGGGGTTCAACAACGGGATGATGATTGTATTGGTCACTACCACCAGCATGTCTTTGCCTGATGTATATTTAAATGAAGGTTGCTGGTAGACAAAGGAAACACAACCATAGTAGACAATGACTCGATGGAATCATCAGGATAGGATGGACGGTAAAGCCATGAGAGATGCAGATAAAGATAAAGATCAAAACAAACATGAAGATCTCACAGATAAAGATGATCACTTTCAGAACAGTGATATGGATAATAAGTGAAATATCACAAAAATAGTGGTTGACCTTGTTGGAACCACAGAAAAGAAGGCTAAAAACCAATGCCATTCCTACCAAAAATATTAGAAAGTTGCTGCCAGTTATCCACATATTCTCCAGTACAAAGGCTGGCAGATGGCATCATATAGGTCATAACCATTACTCCTTAATGCATGAAATTGCTGACAGCGAAACCAAGGAAGAAGCACATCTGGGTAGCACAACTCATAAAGCAGAGTGTCCTGAGTACAGAAAGCAGAATGATAAACATCTTGAGCAGAATGACCGTTATGTAGATTGAGATGATCTCAGAGGTAGAAAGAACACATAGAAAGAAGTACATGGGTGTATGGAGGCTGTGATCCAAGTGAATGACTGGCACGCTAATAATGTATCCACTCAAGATGACCAAACAAAGGCAAAGAAAGGTCACAAAAAAGACACACTGCAATTCCCCAAGGCTGGAGAAATCCAGCAGTAGTAACTCAGTACACAGAAGGAATTGGCCATGGAGAGTAATCTCACAGAATAAAGCCAATATGATAAGATCTAAAGACCTTAAGAATGGGAAATTTAGGGAAACTTGTTCTTCATAAAGCACCTGTCTGGTTTAAATGAGAAACAGCAAGCATGGGAAAGAAAAAAAAATTGTAAATTAATTAACAATTATCTTAAACTAAAATGCGCCACAATGCTATTTTTCTGACAATAAGTTTAGCTTTGAATTTAGTGACAAATGTTCACATGAAGTATACAAACACTGGCTCAAGTAAAGCTTATTCTTCATGCCCCCTCTTTGGATACTTATGTCATCTCTGCTTACTTTTTTGGTAATCTAATCCTCAAAAAAATCTTTATTTACATTAATTATGATTTTAAGTGATCATATTTTTACCCATATTACTATTACATATATTCTATAAACAATAGCATTATCTGCTTTTAGTGCCTTCCTCATCTAGGGTAATATCTACTGATCTTTGTGTTGCCTTCTTCACAAACACAGTTGCCTTTCATTACTAATTGTGTACTCTATTGCTATACAGTCATCTATTAAAGTTAATTTGGTTTAGAACTATTGTACTGTCTTAGAACTAGCTGTATAATTCCTCTACAAAATCTTGTAGAATTCTAGAACTAATTTCCCTTGCAGAAAATGCATGTCTAGAATAACTTACTTTTGCTTCAAGATTCACTGGTTGTTCATTTCATTTTATGTCTAACCTTAATATACCTGTCTTGGAGACTCATCACAACGTTGTTCCCAGGGTCAGTCTCTGAATTCTTAAGTAGGGAGGTTCAAAGACTTTCCCTAAGGACTCACAGTTATTATTGCTGGTACTAGATTATATAATTTTGTTTTATTATTTTTTAAATATGGGATATTTTAATTTTATTTTTACATTTAAATTTTTCAGCTACATCTGTAATGTTTAATTTCTTTTTGTTGTCTTTATTTTTCAATTACAGTGAGCATTCAATATTATATTAGTTTCAGGTGTACAACACAGTGTTAGATATTTATATAATTTAATAGATAATCCCACTGATAAATCTAGTACCAACCTAACACCATACATAGTTACTATAATATTATTGACAATATTTTGTATACTGTGACTGTTTTTTAATTTTCAATTTTTAGTACTTTTTAGTTCCTTCACCTTTCCCATCCAGGCCCCTAAAATATGCTCCTATCTGGTAACTATCAGTTTGTCTAGGTATGTTGGTTCCTTTATTTTGTTTTTTTAAATTCTACATATGCATGAAATCATATGTTATTTGTTTTCTCTAACTTATTTCACTTAGCATAATACCCTCTAGATATGTCCATGGTTTGGCAAATAGCAAGATTTCACTCTTTTTATGGCTATAATGCAAGAACTCCAGACCAGGAATCTGCACCTAGGATACTCCAGAAAAAAACAATCAGGGAGGACCAGAGGGGTGTGATATGCCATTTATTATTCACGGGGAAGCTTCAGCAGTGGCTGGTCTGGGCTGCAGAAAAAGTCACCTGGTCAAAGGCGGGCAACATTTTATGCACACAAGCAGAGGGAGGGGTTATCTCATTGAGGAAGCAGCTACCTTCTCAGGTGGATGAAAGCAAGTTGTGCTGCTTGGTTACAGGAGCAGATGATATCCATGGTAGCAGCGGTAAAATGATCTGTGGAGCAGGCACTGCCAAGAGTTCTTTGTGTACTGCTTTCCTTGGCTATTGTCCAGACAGCCAGCAGTCTTCTGACTGTGGGTATGTGGAGGGGCTATGTTCTGAATTAACCCCACAATAGATGAATAATATTCCATTATTTACATTACCATTTATTCTTTTTCCAATCATCTTTTTCCAATCATCTATCAGTGGAAACTTAGGTTGCTTCTGTATCTTGGCTATTGTAAATATTGCTGCAATAAACATAAGGATGCATGTGTCTTTTTGAATTAGTGTTTTGGATTTCTTCAGATAAATGCCCAGAAGTGGAATTTCTGGGTCATATGATAGTCCTATTTTTAATTTTTTGAGATATCTTCATACTGTTTTCCATAATAGATGAACTAATTTGCAATCCTATCAACAGTGCACAGGAGTTCCCTTTTCTTCACACCCTGGCCAGTATTTGTTTTTGCTGATTTATTGATGATAGCCATTCTTACAGGTGTGAAGTGATACCTTATTGTAGTTTTAATTTGCATTTTCTGATGATTAGTGACCTTGAGTATCTTTTCAAATGTATCTTGGTCATCTGTATGCCCTCTTAGGAGAAATGTCTATTCAGATCTTCTGACTATATTTAAATCAGACGGTTTTGTGTGTGTTATGTCATATGAGTTCTTTATATATTTTGGATATTAACCCCTTTCAGTAGGTTGTCTGCATCTTGTTAATGATTTTCTTTGTCATGCAAAAACTTTTTAGTTTCATATGGAACCATTTATTTTCTTTTGTTTACCTTATCCAAAGAGACATACCCAGAAATATATTACTAAGAGTGATGTCAAAGAATTTACTGCCTAAGTTTTATTCTAGGAGTTTTAAGGTTTGGGTTTTACATTTGTCTTGAATCCATTTTTAGTTTTCTCTGTATGTGGTGTAAGAAATCATTCTAGTTTTATTTTTGCATGTATCTGTCCAGTGTTTCCAATACCTTTTATTGAAGAAACTATCTTTACTCTATTGTATATTCTTGATTCCTTTGTCATTTATTAATAGACCATATAAGTGTGGATTTATTTCTGGATACTATTCTGTTCCATTGATCTATGTGTTTGTTCTTATGCCAGTATCATGCTCTTTTGGTCACTATAGGCTTGTAGTACAGTTTGACATCAGGTAGTGTGATACCTCCAACTTTGTTCTTCTTTTTCAAGACTTTTGTAGCTATTCAGGGTCTTTTGCAGTTCTATATAAATTTTAAGATTATTTGTTCTCATTTAAAAAAAATGCTATTGGTATTTTGATAAGAATTGCATTGAATCTGTAGATTTCTTTGAGTAGTATGGACATTTTAACAATCTTGATTCTACCTATTCAATTGCGCAGTATATGCTTTCTTTTACTTGAATCTTCAATTTCTTATTCAGTGTCTTATAGTTGTATGACTAGAGGTCTTTTACCTCCTTGGTTAAATTTGTTCCTCAGTATTTTTTGATATAATTCAAATTAGATTGTTTCTTAATTTCTCTTTCTGATAGTATGTTATTGGTGTATATACAACTCATTTTTTAATATTAATTTTATATCCTGATACTTTATTGAATTAATTTATCAGATCTAAGACTCTTTTGGGTTCCCTATATATAGTATCATGTCATCAGCAAATAATTAGTTTTACTTCTTCCTTTCCAATTTGAATGCCATGTATTTATTTTTCTTGTCTAATTGTTTTGGTTAAGCATTCCACTTTTAACGAAAGCAGTGAATGGAGACATTCTTGTCTTGCTTCTGCTCTTAAGAAAAGTGCTTTTAGCTTTTCACCATTGAGTTGGATGTTAATTGTGGGTATGTCATGTAAGGTCTTTATTATGTTGAGGTATGTTTTCTCTATTCTCACTTTAATGAATTTTTTTTTTAATCATAAAAAGATGTTGGACTTTATTATGCTTTTTCTGCAATTATAGATATGATCATATAATTCGTATGCTTCATTTTGTTTATATGATATATCACGTTACTTTATTTGCACATATTGAACCAACCTTGCATTCCAGGAATAAATCCCACCTGATCATGGCATATGATCTTTTTAATATGTTGCTGAATTCTGTGTCCTAATATTTTGTTGAGAATTTTTGCGTCTATGTTCATAATAGAAATTGACTTATAATCTTTATTTATTTTTATAATGTTTTTGTCTAGTTACGTTATCAAGGAAATGCTATCTTCATAAAATAAATTTGGGAGTCTTTCCTCCTCTTCAATATTTTGGAATACTTTAAGAAGAATGGATCTCGATTTTATCTTGAACATTTGGAAAAATTTACCTATGAAGCCATCTGGTCCAGGACTTTTGTTTGTTGGGAGGTTTTTTATTATTGTTTCAATTTTGTTGGTAGTTATCAGTCTGTTCAGATTTGTTGTTTCTTTTTGATTCAGTTTTGGAAGATTGTCTGTTTCAAGAAATTTATCCATTTCTTTCCAATTGTTTCATTTATTGGCATATAATTGTTCATAGTATTTTCTTATAATCCTTTGCATTTATATAATGTCAGCTGTTACTTCTCTTTCTTTTCTGATTTTATTTATTGGGTTCTCTTTCTTTTTTCCTTCATGAGTCTGGTTAAAGGTTTATCAATTTTGTTCATTTTTCAAAGAAACAACTCCTGGTTTCATTGATATTTTGTATTTTTTAAGTCTGTTTTA
This sequence comes from Pteropus alecto, assembly GCF_000325575.1. NCBI lineage: Eukaryota > Metazoa > Chordata > Mammalia > Chiroptera > Pteropodidae > Pteropus > Pteropus alecto. The sequence goes on from NW_006434704.1 coordinate 201,974, forward strand.
TTTATTTCTGCTCTGATCTTTATTATTTCTTATTTCTATCCACCTTGGGCCTTGTTTGTTCTTAATTTTTTAGTTCCTTTAGGTATCAAGTTAGATAGTTTATTTGTCTCAAGAAATCTTTTGATATCTTCCTCGATCTTATTGTTAATCCATTTGTTGTTTAGTAGCATGTTATTAAGCCTCCTTGATTATGTGTAATTTTTGTTTATTCTTGAAAATGGTTCTAGTTGTATATCATTGGAACCAGAGAAATGCAAAATATAATTTCAGTCTTCTTAAATTTATTGAGACTTGTTTGTTGGCCTACTATGTGGTCTATTTTCGAAATGTTCCATGTGAAATTGAAAAGAATGTAGATTCTGCCACTTTTAAATGCAATGTTCTAAAAATATCAATTAAATCCATTTGGTTTAATGTGTCATTTAAGGCTATTGTTTCCTTGTTTATTTTTTTACTTGATGACGTACCTTTGGTGTCAGTGGGCTGTTAAAGTCCCTTATAATTACTATATTACTGCCAATTTCTCTCTTTATGCTAGTCAATATTTGCTTTACATTTTTTGGTGTTTCTATGTTGGGTGCATAAATTTTTACAAGGGTTATATTTTCTTTTTGGATTGTCAATTTATCATTATAAAATGTCTTTCTTTGTCTCTTATCCATAGGGAACTTAGATACCCTATTGACAGCTATGGATAGATCATCTGAGCAGAAATTCAATAAGAAATATCACCCTTAAATGAGATATTAGACCAATTAGATATAATCGATATTTACAGAGCCTTTCATCCAAAAATACCAAAATATACATTTTTTTCTCTAGTAAACATGAAACGTTCTCAAAAATTATCATTTTTAGGCAAGGCAACCCTTGGTTGACCTCACAGATTGAAAGGGCCTTATCAGCTTACAATCCCTTATTTTTTTTTTTATGCCTACAGCACCTGATCTTCCTAGGTGGTCTCCCATCCAAGTACTAACCAGGTCCGATTCTGCTTACCTTCCAAGATCAGAGAGGATCGGGCTTGTTCAGGGTAGCATGGCTGTAGACACATTCTCAAAAATTAGACCATATGTTGGGACATAAAACTAACCTCAACAAATTTAATAAGATTGAAATCATACCAAGTATATTCTCCAATCACAATGCTTTAAAACAGGAGAGCAACTGCAAAAAGAAAGTGGGATAACCACAAATATGTGGAAATTAAGCAACATGCCACTAAGAAATGACTAGGTCAAAGAAGCAATAAAAGGAGAGATCAAGAGATGCATAGAAATAAATACAAATTAAAATACAACATATCAAAACTTTTTGGATATAGCAAAAGTGGTAATGAGAGAAAAGTTTATATCACTTCAGGCCTACTCAAGAAATAAGAAAATCCCAAATAAATAACCTAACATTATATCTTAAAGAACTAGAAAAATAAGAACAAATGAAACACAAAGACAACACAAAAATAAAAATATAAAAATTAGAGCAGATGTGAATGAAATTAAGAACAAAAGACAATAAAAAAAATAATGCAACAAAAAGTTGGTTCTTGGAAAAAAAGAGGAGTAAAATGACAAACCTCTGGTTAGACTAAGAAGAAAAGAGAAAAGACACAAGTAAACAAAATCATAAATGAAAGAAAAGAAGTGACAACAGATACCACTGAAATACAAAATATCATACAAGAATACTATGAAAAAGTATATAACACCAAATTTAATAACCTAGAAGAAATGGAAAAGTCTTTAGAATTATACAACCACCCTAGATTGAATAAGGAAAAACTGGAAAATTTAAATAGATTGATCAACAGAAAGAAAAAAGTCATCGAAAATCTTCCAAAATGTAAAAGTCCAGGATCGGATGCCTTCACTAGTGAATTCTACCAAATATTTAAAGATTTAATACCTATAATTTTCAAACTATTCTGACACATTTAAGAAGAGGATATACTACCTAACTCATTTTATGAGGCCAACATTACTCTGATACCAAAATTTGGTAAAGATAACACAAGAAAAGAAAACTATAGACTAATATCTCTGATAAACAAAAGAAAAAATCTTAAACAAAATACAAACAAATTGAATACAACAATAAGTTAAAAAAATTATACATCACAATCACATACGGTTTAATCCAGGGGCACAAGGATGGCTCAACATATGCTAATTGAGCAATGTGATACACCACATATATCAAAATAAAAGATGAAAATCATGTGATTATATCACTAGATGCAGAAAAAGCATTTGTCAAGATACAACATCTACTTATAATTAAAACACTTAATAAAGTGAGTATAGAAGGAAAGCATTTCAACATAATGAAGGCCATATACAACAAATCCTCAGCTAATATCATACTTAATGGTGAAAAACTAAAAGCTTTCCCTCTAAGATCAGGAACAAACATGAATGCTCATTCTCATCACTCTTATTCAATATAGTAATGGAAGTCCTAGCTAGAACAATCAGGCAAGAGAAAGAAATAAAAGGCATCTAAGTTGAGAATGAAGAAGTCAAATTGTCACTTTTTGCAAATGACATGATTCTATATACAGAAAAATCTGAAGACTCAACTGACAAACTATTAGAAACAATAAATGAATATAGTAAAGTTGCAGGATACATCAATGTACATGAAAACAAAAAAAAATAGTGTCTTTTGATAGATGACTAGATAAAGAAGAGATAGTACATATATACAATGGAATATTACTCAGTCCTAGAAAACATGAAATACTGTCATTTGTAACAATATGAATATATCTTGAGATAATTATGTTAAGCATAAGTCAGACAGAAAAAGTTGAGAACCATATCATTTCACTCGTATGTGGGTTATAAAACTGAAAGCAACAAACAACACAAACAGAGACTCATGGACATGGACAACAGTTTAGTGGTTACCAGAGGGAAAGGCAGGTAGATAAGAGTTAAGGGAGGCAAATATACAGTGATGGAAGGAAATTTAACCTTGAGTGGTGAACATACAATAAAATATATGATGTATTATTGAATTGCATGTACCCTTGAAACCTATATAATTTTATTTTCCAAATGTCATCCCAATAAGTTTAATAAAAGAACAAAGAAGAAATAAGAAAAAATAACAAATAAATAACAAATTTATAGAAATTAAAACAAGAAATCTATAACTTCTTTTCACTTTAAATAGTACAAAAACTCTGAATCTGTCAGGAATAGATATATTGTTGGATATCTAAAAGGGTAGATATTTAAAAGAAATTTGAAGAGTTTGAGACCTACTCTTCTTGATATTGGATGTGAGAATTGTGCTCCCTCTTAACACCCTGTGATTGTCTCTGTCTTACCTTTTGTACTCTCCATTTATTTTTCCATCTGCCCTTCTAAACATCAAGTTCTTTTCAGACAGAGGCCAGTAGTTCTAAACTTTCTAGGAATAAAAAAATCACTTGAACTAATTGCAAAATATTTCCAGGCCCCACTTCAAATATTTCTTATTTAGGAGACCCTGGGTAGAACCTAGAAGTAAACATTTTACATACACTTCAGGAGGCTCACGTGTATGTAGTCCATATACAACCATTGTCGTGGACTATGCCATTCTCATCCTAGTCAGCCTTCCCTACCAAAATGATCACCAGAGTGCCCGGGACTTTGTCAGTACTCAATAGTTATTGATTAAATTCATGAATTGATGAATGCAAGAATAAATATCTGCTTTGATTACTGTATTTAAAGAGATGAATTTAGCAGATAAAGAAATGAAGAAAAGGTTAGAATTTGTGCTCCTTTAGAATTCAGGCATAACTGAGATGCATAAAGCAGGAGAAACATAGAAAAAAATTATCTAGCTTATTCAAGTAGCAAACTTGAAAGAGTAGAAAGAAACTATATGAAATCTATCAAGGATGGTATTTATTTAGTCCCTAAAAACAGTTCATTTATATCCAGAATTTGTAAGGCAAATGATTACGAGAAATACAGTTTATTATTTTATTCAGTAAGTAAAACTTTGAGTCAAAATGAATGACCCATGAAAATAATCATAGTATTCAAAGCTATCCATCTACATAGATCAAGTAAAGTAAATTATTTGATTTTTTTTCCCTTTACAAGTTTTCGTAATGCCTAGAATTAAAAGAAGTATCTCCTTTCGAGACCTCAATCCCCTGGAGTACCCTAACTCTATAAGACCCAAAGATTTCTCTGGAGCTTCTGCCATCAGGAACACTAATGTACTAGTATTGAAGCTGTCTACTTAGCTCCAGCCTGGCTACCAATCAGAGATTTCTTTTGTCTTTGAAGGATCATAGCACTTAGACTTTCCACAATCAAATTTGGAAGAAAAATTTAATGTCATTCCAAATTGTGCCTATTTCTCTCTCCTCTTACACTTTGATGTGATACAGGAGAAAGAAACCTGGGATTGTGGTAGAACTCTGCCTATACATGTAAGTGTTTTCTTTGTTTTACAGTTGTAAGACCACTCTTTTCTCTTAGCAATATTATCTGTCAATCCACTCTACAAATGTTTTGGGTACCAAAGAAATATTCAGATGAAGAACTGGTGAACACTATGCACAGGTGATGGGGGTCATAGCATCAGGATCCAGGCAGAAACACAGCAATAGAGACCACAGAGTGATGGCAGAGATCCAGCAGGACAAATCCCTATCATCTGAATATGGAGAGAGAGTAAAATTAGAAAAGTATAAGAGAGTATAAAACAGTAAGTGTTCCTAAAATAGACAACCTAAAAATTAGGAAGAAATTGCCTGAATAGCAGGGCAAATATGTAATTTAGCAAAAGGAAAAATGTATGTTATGTATTGAAGGTGGAAGATTAAGAGAAAGGAGTAGATGGAAGGATGGAGCAGATTGCCTGTATGAGGATCACACAGAATAAAGATCTATTTTCTAAGCTACTGGCGTATAAACACACAGTACAAAAAATATATATTAAAATTAAAGTGCAGGTTAAAAAAAGACACAGACCTGGATAGGGTAGTTTAGGATATTTGGGATCCAGTCTCCCCACTGCTGTTAAATAGCTATGCAACCTAGATCTTTACATTTTACTTCACTGGGCCTCAGCTTCTTCATTTGTAACATGATAGAGGGGCTGGCTACTAAAAGCTAACACTATTCAATACTTACAATGGACATTTATACTCACAAAAAAATGTTTTATTTCTATCATTTTTTGCCATTTCAAATAAACACCTGAGGCACAAAGAAGTGATTTCCACAAATTCATAAACTGGTCAGTGGCAGAGTCACAATTGCACCCCAGGTAGTCAAGAGCCTACATCCTTCCCAGTCTCGCTATGCTCCCATTCCAAAAAATGACCCCAGAACAAATTATAGAGATGTAAATGCACACAGTAATCAAAGTCTTAGGGATACTCAGGTATAAAGAATAGTAGGAAAGGAAATATGTTATTTGTAAAGATAGAGACAGAAATTAGTGATGTGCAATTGCAGCAAACCATACAGCTTACAGCTGAGGGACAGAGGTATGATCTACTCTGGACTAAAATACCTGAGATGATGATTAGGACAGAGAATTCTAGAAATGTCATGAGAAGTAATGGAAAGAACTAAGACTATTAGTCAGAAGGAAAATAAGACTCATAAAGGAAAATAATCACTTTATTCCAATAACTAAAGGTCTGTCATTTAAAAAAAATAATAATAACTTCTTGTGAGTATCTGCAGAGGGCAAATAAAAAAGTGATAATGTCTTAAGGGGGCATAGTTTATCTCAAATAAGGATGTTTTAGCCAATTAAGTCATCTAGCAAGAGAACAGCCTGCTTTGTGAAGCTTCTTATAATTTGACCCTGACTATGGAGATCGGATAATACTTCCCAGATTAATGTAAAAGGTCTACAGAATTGGGTTCAGATTGAATGAGTAGATTCTTGAGGATTTTCTGATACACACATTGTCTGATTGTCTAAGGCTAGTATGAAGGTTTAGCATAATGTATTCTTCGAATCAAACTGTTGATCTTTCCACAGATAATGGTGAGAGTTGTTCTGAAAACATTATAGAGACAACAGGTCTTGAGGCAGAGGCCAAAAGTATAGAAGTCTCAGCCTGAGCCTTGAGGCAGAGGCCAAAAGTGTAGATGTCTCAGCCTGAGCCTATGCTTACATTGTGAGCATAAATTGAGTTTTGATTAGATTCTTAACTTGAAATTCCCATACACTCACAACAAGTGAAACCTCAATATGTCAGATCATTCTGAGCCCATCCAAAAATCCTCACAATTTTTCATGAATAAATAAATCTCAATACTTTTAAATAAAAAATAGTATATTATATCTAAACAAGCAATATTTGAGTCAGTATATAAGGGACTGGGTAGATCAGTTTTCATTTATTTTTGTTTTTGTTTTTTTTTTCCTGAATCGTATTTTCATAATAAGTGAAGATAAATGATTTCTAAGGACAGTTGCTCTCATGTGGGTTAATCTTTTAAAGTCTCGATTTCTTCTTCCATAAAATGAGAGAATTAGATGAGACTAGCTCTAAATCACTTCTTGATTTGACACACTATGTATGAACTTTCTATAAGAATAAGAACACAAAGAATAGGAACAACTTTAAAAAATAAAGAAATCTCTTCAGATATCTTTAAATTGAGATAGTACTTGGTACTATTTTTCATGCCTCTTGTTTTCCCCCCGTCATCACCCCTTTATCTGTGTGCTTAACTTGTGTGTTATCATCAGCTTTGTGCAGAAGCACAAATGGAGGTTGTTTGGGGCATTTCACAACTGTCACATTCTTTCTGTTCTCAATTTCAGGATATCTGATTCTGATACCCACTGACCAATGAAGAGACAAAACCAGAGTGTGATTACTGAGTTCATCCTTATAGGCTTCTCAAACCTGGAGGGTCTCCAAATCTTTCTCTTCTTTATTTTCCTATTGGTTTATCTGACCACTCTGATGGCCAACGCCACCATCATGACTGTCATTTGTCTGCATCAAGCTTTGCACACCCCTATGTACTTCTTTCTCTTTGTCCTCTCTTGCTCTGAAACCTGCTACACCTTGGTCATTGTACCAAAAATGCTGACCAACCTGCTTTTCACAAGTCCAACTATTTCTTTTTCTGGGTGTGCTACCCAGCTCTATTTCTTTGTTGGCTTGGCTTGTACCAACTGTTTTCTAATTGCTGTAATGGGTTATGATCGCTATGTGGCTATCTGCAACCCTCTCAACTACACACTAATTGTCAACAGAGCCACCTGCCTGCAGTTGGTTCTAGCCTCCAGTTTCTGTGGTTTCCTGATCTCTGTGGTTGTCAACATCCTGGTATTTAGTGTACCCTTCTGTGCTTCCAATCGGATCAACCACTTTTTCTGTGACATTTTCCCTGTCATAAAACTGGGCTGCACAGATACCAGCCTGAAGGAGATGGTTATCTTCTCCCTCAGCATTCTGGTGTTGCTGGTCCCCTTTGTGTTTATCCTTATCTCTTACATCTTCATTGTTTCCACTATCCTTAAGATCTCCTCAGTGGAAGGACAGTGTAAGGCCTTCACCACCTGTGCCTCTCACCTCACAGTGGTTATTGTCCACTATGGCTGTGCTTCCTTTATCTACTTGAGGCCCACATCTCTATACTCCTCAGATAAAGATCACCTTGTGGCAGTGACCTATACTGTGATCACTCCACTACTCAATCCCCTTGTCTACACACTGAGAAATAAAGAAGTGAAAATGGCTCTGAGAAAGGTTCTCAGTAGACACTCATTTTCAAAAACTGTATAAACTAGTTGATTGGTCAGGAAAGTGTCCTGGATGAAACTTTAATTCTATGTACAAATTATTTTTGTCTAAAAGAGAAAAACGGAAATGAGGATTTCAAGTTACCTTGATTCCTTTTACTTGAAAGTCTTTCTTCAAGTTTACTCAATTTCCAGTGTAGAGATTATACATTGATCTTCAGAAAGCTGTGTGAATGTGGTAAATTTCAAGGACTAAAATCCATGATATTTTCATGCATTAAAAATGCCAAGTTTCTCAGATAAACATGACAAATGATGCATTATCTTCCTGAGAATGCACAGCTTGTTGATATTCATCCTACACTAAAGGAAGTAGTGGAGAATATAGTTTAAGTTTTGAATGCATGTTAGGCATGTTAGGCAATATATGGATATACATACATATTTGTATATGTGTGTGTGTGTCTATACATACATACATACATATATATATTTGAGAGAGAGAGAGAGAGAGAGAGAGATACACATATATAGAGAGAAAGAAGAGGTTAAAATATTTACGAAAATAAACTATTTATAGATAAATATGGATAAAGGAGGAAATTAAAATTCTAAGAAGCTAATGATAGAAAAGAAAATACGAACTGGAATCCTAAACCTGGTTTTAAATCTTAATTTGGATAATTTTCCAGTTAAATGTCATGGGTTTAACCTCTCTTATGGTCTGTCATCACCTATGCAACCTGAGACCCTTACTGTCTCCTTGGTGAGGCATTTTAAGAACTAAATAAGTTAATACATGAAAAGCAATTCCATGCTGTCTCACAGAAGACATTCAAAATATGTATTAGTTCCCTTTCACCTGTTTTTTATTTTCTTTTCTTCTTTTAGTAAACTAGAATCGTACTTAATGTGAGATATAGTATGAAAGTAAGTTGACTATTCAAGATTCTGTTCATATATCTGCTACTAAGTGAAAAACATTAAACTAGGTATTAAAGATAAAGAGTAAAATACAATCTTTTTTCTTTCATTTCTCACTATTAGGAGTGACCAAATTTCAGTCATGTTTATAGGTGCATTATATATATTTGGCTGAGTTTGCCATGAATTTTGTTAAAGGTGTATTTCAATAAAACAACTAAATTTTATTTGATGCTAATTTCATAAAGTTTTATTTCTCATGCTTTCACTTAAGCAATATGTAGTTTAGGAGCTCTTGCTTGGAGTGGGAGGAATAATCTAGATTTATTTTTAAATTAAATTTATTGGGGTGACATTGGTTAATAAAGTTATAAAGGTTTTAAGTTTACAATTCTGTAATACATCATATATATATTGCATTGTGTGTTCACCACCCAAAGTCAAATCTCCTTCTGTCACCATATATTTGACCCCCTTTATCATATTCTAACTCCCTCAGCCCACTTTTTTTTCTGATAACCACTAAACTGTTGTCTGGAATAACCTAAATTTAAAAGTAAGTTGTCTTACATAATTGCTGAGCATGCACCAATAACTTAAACTCTATAAATTGGTAATAATTAAAATAGGGTTGTTATAAGGATTAAGTGAGGAAGTGCCTCACAGTGTATCTAGCATGTTGCTTCAAAATATAACATGCATGTGGTAAATTTTAAACCTTAACATTGTCATTATATGCAATCTTGAGGGATAAGAGAAAAGATTAGAATGCAGAATATACAAATAAAGAAGAAAATAAGCCAGATTTGGTAGAACAACAACAACAACAAAAAAAAAAACAGAATAGAATAATAAAGAAGTGATAGCAAGCCTAGCTAAATGTACTTTATATCAACAGTGATTGATTGATTGACTGATTGATTTAATCAGAATTAGGGTGTTATTTATTTATTTATTTATTTATTTATTTATTTATTTATTTCACTACATTAACACTAACTGCATTCCCTACGCTGTCCACCCCATCCCCTTGACCATCTGTCAGCTACTAATTTGTACTTCTTTAACACTTCACTCCATTCTCCTACCCCATCAATCCCCTTCCCCTCTGGTCATTACCAGATTGTCCTCCATATTTGTAAGTCTGATAATTTTGTTCTTTTTGTTCCTTAGATTCCTCATATAAGTGAAATCATGTGGTATTTACCTTTTTCTGTCTGACTTATTTCACTAAGCATAATAACCTCTAGGTCCATCCATGTGGTAGGATTTTATTTTTTATAATGGCTGAGTAATATTCCAAGGTATATATGAACCATGACTTCTTTATCCAAGTTTGTTGATTGGCATTTAGGTTGCTTCTACATCTTGGCTACTGTAAATTGTGCTGTCATGAACATAGGGGTCCATAGATCTTTACAAATTATTGTTTTGGTTTTCTTTTGATAAATACCTAGAAGTGTAAAAGCTGGGTCAAAAGGTATATCCATTTTTAATTTTTTGAGAAACTTACAGACTGTTTTCCATAGTGGCTATACCAATCTGCAATCCCACCAACAATGTAGGAGGGTTCCCTTTTCTCCACATCCTCACCAACATTTGTTGTTTTTTGATTTATTGATAATAGCCATTCTAGCAGGTGTGAGGTGATAGCTCATTGTGGTTTTAATTTGCATTTCTCTGATGGTTAGTGACCTTGAGCATCTTTTCAAAAGTCTATTGGCCATCTGTATTTTTTCTTTGGAGAAGTATCTGTTCAGGTCTTCTGTCCATTTTTTAATTGGATTGTTTATTGTTTTGTTGTTGAGTTGTATGAGTTCTTGATATATTTTGGATATTAACCCCTTATCAGATGTATCATTAGCAAATATCTTCTCTCAAACAGTCAGTTGTCTTTTTGTTTTGTTGATGGTTTCTTTTGCTGTATAAAAATGTTTTAGTTTAAATAGTCCCATTTGTTAATTTTTTTCTTTTGTTTCCCTTGCCTGAGGAGATATATCTGAAAAGAAATTCCTATTAATAATATCAGAGAGTTTACTGCCTATGTTTTCTTCTAGAAGTTTTATGATTTGGGGTCTTACATTTAAGTCTAAACCATTTTGAGTCTATTCTTGATACGATGTAAGAAGGTGGTCCAGCTTCCTTTTGTTACATGTATCTGTCCAATTTTCCCAACATCATATATTGAAGAGACTGTTTTTACTCCATTGTATATTCTTACCTCATTTGTCATATCTTAAGTGAGCATATTGGCATGGATTTTATTCTGGGCTCTCTATTCTATACATTGATCAATGTTTCCGCTTTTATGCCAGTACCGTGCTGTTTTGATTACTGTAGCATTGTTTGATATCTGGTAGTGTGATACCTCCAACTTTGTTCTTCTTTCTCAAGATTGCCATGGCTGTTCAGGGTTTTTTACGGCCCGTATAAATTTTAGGATTGTTTCTTCTATCTCTGAAAAAATGGCATTGGCATTTTGATAGGGATTGCATTGAATCTATAGATTGCTTTGGGTAGTATGTTCATTTTAATGATGTTGATTTTCCCACCCATGAGCACAGTATTGATTCCCTGGTATTTTATAGTTTTTGACACAATCGTAAATGGGATTGTTTTCTTAATTTCTCTTTCTGAAAGTTTATCATTTGTATGTAAAAATGCCACTGACCTCTGAATATTTATTTTGTAACCTGCTACTTTACTGAATTCATTTATCTGTTCTAATAGTTTTTTGGTGGAATCTTTAGAGTTCTCTATATATCGGATCATGTCATTGGCAAATAATGAGGGTTTTACTTCTTTCCATTTCAGATGCCTTTTATTTCTTTTTCTTGTCTTATTGTCGTGGCTAAGACTTCCAATACAATGTTGAAGAGGAGTGGTGAAAGTGGGCATCTCTGTCTTGTTCCTCATCTTAAGGAAAATGCTTTTAGAAAATGCTAGCTGTCAGTTTGTCATATATGGTCTTCATTATATTGAGATATATTCCCTCCGTTCCCACTTTGCTGAGAATTTTTATCAAAAATGGATGTTGGATTTTTTCTAATGCTTTTTCTGCATCTATTGATATGATCCCCATGGTTTTTATCTTTAGATTTGTTAAAGTGGTGTATCGTATTAATTGATTTGCAGATATTGCACTAACCTTGCATCCCAAGAGTAAATCCAATTTGATTATGGTGTATGATATTTTTAATGTATTGCTGAATTCAGTTTGCTAATATTTTGTTTAGAATTTTTGCATCAATGTCATCAGAGATAAGGCCTATAGGTTTGTTTTGTTTTGTTTTGTTTTGTTTTGTTTGTAATGTCTTTGCTTGGTTTTGGAATCAAGGTTATGGTGGCCTCATAAAAGGAATTAGAGAACCTTCCAACTTCTTGAATTTTTTGGAATCATTTGAGAAGTATAAGTGTTAATTCTTCTTTGAATGGTAAAATTTGCCTCTGAAGTCATCTCTTCCAGGACTTTGTTTTTTGGGGAGGTTTCTGATTACTAATTCTATTTCATTGGTGGTGATCAGTTGGTTCAGATTTTCTGTTTCTTTTTCACTCAGTCTTGGAAGATTGTATGCTTCTAGGAATGTGTCCTTTTTTTCTAGATTGTCCAATTTGTTGGCATATAACTGCTTGTAGTATTTTCTTATGAACCTTTGTATTTCTGTGAAGTCTGTAGTTATTTCTCCTCTTTCACTTCTGATTTTATTTGGGTCTCTCTCTTTTTTCTTTGATGAATCTGGTTAAGGGTCTATTAATTTTGTTTATCCTTTCAAAGAACCAGCTCTTGGTTTCATTAATATTTTGTATTCTTTTTCTAGGCTCTATTTCATTTGTTTTCCCTCTGATTTTTATGATTTCCTTTCTTCTATTCACTTTGGGCTTTGTTTGCTGTTCTTTTTCTAGTTCTTTTGATTGTAAATTAGATTGTTTACTTGAGCTTTTTTGTTGTTGTTTCTTGAGGTAAACCTGTATTGCTATGAATTTCCCACGTAGGATTGCTTTCGCTGTGTCGCATAAATTTTCAGTCATTGTGTTTTCATTTGTCTTTAGGTATCTTTTGATTTCTTCCTTGATCTTATTAATAACCCATTCATTGTTAAGTAGTATGTCATTTAGCCTTTATGTGTTTGTGTATTTTCCCATTTTTTTCTTGTAGTTGATATCTAGTTTCATACCATTGTGATCAGAGAAGACAGTTGATATGATTTCAATCATCTTAAATGTATTGAGACTTTATTTGTGTCCTAACATGTGGTCTATCCTGGGAAATGTTCTATATGCAGTTGAGAAGAATGTGTATTTTGCTGCTGTGGGGTAAAATGCTCTGAAAGTATCTATTTAGTACATATGTTCTAGTGTGTCTTTTAGGCCCATTGTTTTCTTGTTGATTCTTTGCCTGAAAGATTTGTCCATTGGTGTCAATGGGGTGCTAAAGTCTCCTCCTGTGAGTGTATTACTATTGATCTCTCCTTTATGTCATACATAATTGCTTTATGTATCTTGGTGTTCCTATTTTGTATGTGTATAAGTATGCTAGGGTTATGTCCTCTAGATTTTTATTGACCCTTTTATTGTTTTGTAATGCCCTTTTTTTTGTCTCATATTATTGCCTTTATTTTAAGGTCTATTTTATCTGATATAAGCATTACTATCCTAGCTTTTAATTTCAGTTTGCATGAAGTATTTTTTTTCCATCATTTTACTTTTAGTCTCTGAGTGTCGTTGGATCCGAAGTGGGTCAGTATATGCATGGGTCTTGTTTTCTTATTCATTCAGTTACTCTATGTCTTTTGATTGGAGCATTTAATCCATTTACATTTAAAATGATTACTGATAGGTATATTTTTACTGCCATTTTATTATTCATATTTGTTATTTATCTTTTCTTTTTTACCCCTTCTCTTTTTACAGAAGACCCTTTAACATTTGTTGTAATGCTGGCTTGTTGGTGATGAATTTCTTAAGCTTTTCCTTGTCTGGGAAGCTCTTTATCTTACCTTCCATTTTAATTGAAAGCCTTGCTGAATAGAGTATCTGTGGTTGTAGTTTTTTTTTTTTTCATAACATTGAATGTGCCTTGCCATTCCCTTCTGGCCTGCAACGTTTCTAACGAAAAGTCAGCAGACATTCTTATTGGGGTAGCTTTGTAAGAAACTAGCTTCCTTTCTCTTGCTGCTTTTAAGATTCTCTCTTTGTATTTGACTATTGGCATTTTCATTATGATGTGTCTTGGTGTAGGTCTGTTTGAATTCCTCTTGTTTGGGACACTTCGTGCTTCCTAAACTTGTATGTCTAATTCCTTTGCCAAGTTAGGGAAGTTCTCTGTCATTATTTCTTCAAATAGTGTCTCAATCTTTTGTTCTCTCTCTTCCTCTTCAGGTACTCCTATGATTCGATATTTTTACACTTCATGTTGTCCCAGCAGTCTCTTATACTATCTTCATTTCTTAAACTCTTTTTTTCTTTTTGTTGTTCTGATTGGGTTTATTCATCTCCCTTGTCTTTAATTTACTGATTCGATCTTCTGCTTCATCCAATCTACTGTTGAATCCTTCTAGTGTATTCTTCATTTCAGTTATTGTATTCTTCATTTCTCCCTGGTACTTTTTTATGGTTTCTATGTCTTTTTTAGTACTTACTATCTCTCTGTTGAGGTTCTCTTTGTGCTTATCCATTCTCCCCATAAGTTCATTGAGCATGCTTATAACCATCATTTTGAACTCTGTCTCTGGTAAGTTGCTTGCCTCCATTTCATTTAGCCTATTTTCTATAGTTTCTCCTATTGTTTCATTTGCGACATGTATCTTTGTTTTCTCATTTTATTAGAATTTCTGTGTTTATTTTTATGTGTCATGAATATTTGCTTCATCTCTCAGCCTTGGCCAGATGGTCTAATGTAAAAGGTGTCCTGCGTGGCCCAGTGGTGCACTCTCCCTGATCCCTTATGCCAGAGCTCTGGACGTGAACTTTGTGTGGGTTGTTGCCAAGACTTTATTGTTGTTAGTAGATCAGTGGGTGAGATTAATGTTCAGGCTGACTAATTGTGGGAATTGGCTTCACCCTCAGGATAAGAGTTGTTGTGTGGGGCCTGACCCCACTTAGTGGGATTTGCCCTAGCAGGCTCGTGTACTTGTTGCAACCACCCTTTGTGTGTATCACTAATGGAACTAATCAGTAGTTGCTGTGTTGTGGTCTGATGTCAGCCTCCAGATGCGTTGGCTTTGTGGTCCTTGGGGAGGGGCTCCCCCATAGGCCAAGGTCAGCCACTATTTTTGATTGCTCAGGACTACCCAGTGAGAACTACAAAGCAATCCGATGATAATTGTTGCTTATGCTAGATCAGCTTTGATGTTTCTTCTTTATATTATCAGATGTAGGTGTTATGATCAGCTGGACTTCAGGTGATTCTCCACGTTGATTATTTTATAATTTGGTTGTAATTTCAATGCAGACCTGGGAGAAGACAAACCCGGCTTTTACCTAATCTGCCATCTTCCCTCAAGCATCTTGAGAGTCATCAGGGTTTTTATTTTTAAGATAACATTTTAATAATAGATAATATGAAATACATAGCAATTTCAATGATGATAAATCAGCTTTAAATAAAAGACAGTAAACAGGTAATTATAAAACACCAAGAAAATTAAAATAAGACACACAGTAAAAGCAGTTTATGATGAACATAAACCTTTTAATGGTGATTTTTTAAAATCTGGAGTTTAATTTTTTTCATGCTGCATCCAGTGTTTTGGCAATAAATACCCCAGAGATAAGGTTAGTTTGCTAATTTATTCTTATTTCATCAGAATACAATATTCAAAACACCCTCAGCACACTCCACTTTAAAATTTATTGGTTAATAACATTATATAGGTTTCAAGTGAACACTTCAATAATACATCATATGTATAAGGCATTGTGTGTTCATCATCCAAAGTCAAACCTCCCTCCATCACCATATATTTGACGGTTTACCCTTATCTACCTCCCCCTTTCCTCCTACCTTCTGGTAACCACTAAACTGTTATCCATGTTCATGAGTGTGTTTGTGTCGTTCATTTGTTGATTTCAGTTTTATATCCCACATATGAGTGAAATCATGTGGTTCTCAAACTTCTCTGTCTGATTTATTTCTTGTAGCATAATTTCAAGATCCATTCATGTTATCACAAATGGCAGTATTTCTTCTTTCTGAGTGTCCAAAACATGGAAACAACCAAGGTGTCCTTCCATAGATAATTGGATAGAGAAGGTGTGGTACATATATATAATGGAATATTACTCAGCCATAATGACACTCTTTTGATTATGATGGCTGAGTGAGAACACGCCCACTTATTTTGAGCTTTATTTGTTGAGATAAAGTTGACATGCCCACTGGTGAGAGTAGTTTGTTAGTTCTTGAATCCCTTCTATTGCAGGAAAGATTGAACTGAAGGGAGTGAAAGGTAACTTTCATCTTCATTCTCTGGCCAGAGGATATCCAGAACACCACTTTCCCCAGCTACACCTACTGAACACACACACACACACACAATCTGTAAAATGTACTCCCCTCTGATTTGCACAGGATATAAATATTTATTTTGCTTTTCACTACAGATGTAAAAATTTTCATAAATTTGTTACAGGTTCTGCATCCTTTGATAAATTGCCATTCTTTTCAGAGACTGACTCAGACTAACACTACATTTACATTTTTGGAATAACTATGATGGTGATGGTAATAGCAATAAAGATATATACCTGGCACATGCTAAGCTTTTATAAACCTTTGTTTAATTAATAAATGATAATAAAAAATATCACCATCGATGTCATTGAGGTCTTCTAATTTATCTGTAGATATAAAACATAACAAACTAATTGAATTTTTTTTGATCTTCAGTGATTCCTTTAATATTGATTTAATAAAATATAGATTAAGGACATATTCTATATTCTCAACCCAGAATGTGTTTCCTACTTTCATTCATCTAACAGACAATTAACATCTATCACTCAACAGGTGCAGTGAGAGTAACTAAGAAAAAGACGTGAAAACCATTGCAGACAAGAAAAGAGAATTGCAATACAATGTGAGATAAATAATTGTTGGGATGTAATGGCTATATATGAGTAAAGAATTAACTCAGTATTGGAGAAATCAAGAAAGACTGTGAAGCAAATAATATTTGAATTGAGACTTATAAAATATGTAAAAATTAAGAGGTAAAGAATGATAAAGAGTGTTTGGGGCAGGTGCACAGACTCAGAGAAAGAATGTATAACTTAAATAAGTAAACTTGTGTTTTGTGTGCTTAAAATAGACTTCCTGGGTGACATACAGAAATTAATAAATATAAGGCAAAAACAAAACCTTATTAGGAAGGGATTTGTAGGTTAAATTAAGGCAGCCACATTGAATCCAACCATATGAACAAATGGGATTTATCCAAAGGTTGCTTGGCTTAACATACTTTATATTTCAAAACTACTGTATTAATGGCAAAAAAAATGATAGATAAATAGATAGAACAGATGTGGGTAGATACAGGATGTAAATTATACATATATAATTTTTTCTGCATCTATCAAACCCATGCTATCTGTCATTTATCTATCATCTATATCTATCTCAATATATATTATGATAGTAAATAGATGCAGAAAAATTCAATAACATTTAACACAATTATCAATGAAAAATATATAACTAAAAGTAGTAGACTTTCTTAATCTAATAAAATATCTTGAAAAATTTACAGCAAATATCATAATTAATAATAAAATAGGTGAAATTTACCCCCTGATAATCAGAAATTAGATGACAATGGCCGCTATCTCTACTTCTGTTCAGTACTGAACTAGAGGTCTTTCCTATTATAAGGAAAACAAATAAAATAGTAGTTTAAATGAGATAAATTAACTTCTGGTCATTGAAAATGTTATTAAAAACATAGAAATTACATAAGAATATACATATAAAGATCAAATTAATAAATTAAATGTATTTACAAGGTTGCTCAATATAAAGTCAATAATGCAGAAATAAATTATATTCTTGTGAATCAACAAAAAATAAATTCCTATGTCTAGGAATACAGAAATACAAAAGAACAAGAAAAGCCAGAGTAATGTTTAAAAAGCACAAGTCTATAGGACTTACATTTCCAATTACCAAACCCATAATAAAGTTAAAGTAAAAATGATAATTAATGATTAATTAATATTAATACAAGAATACATGCCTTGAACAATGGAACAAAAAAGATAATTCAGAAATAAGCCAATGCATAGATATTTATCTGGTTATATCAAAGTTGATATTGAAGTTCAAGAAAATACTACATCTGAAATAAATGGTACTTTTTACAAAAAGTAGTGCAAAGTCAAATATATATCTACAAAAGAAAAATACAAATTTACTGACATCATGCACTAAAGCAATTTCGGATGGATATTAGTACTAAATGTTTACATCCAAGCAATAAACTGTCTAGAATATTTAATAATAAATTTAGGATCTTGTGGAGGCAAAAATTTTCTAAACAGCACACAAAAGTATTACTCAGAAAGAAGATTGAGAAATTATACTTCATTAAAATTAAGAAATTTTGCTCATCAAAAGATATCTTTGTATAGTAAAAATGTAATTTTCAGAGTCAGATATTTAAAGTGTACATAACCAATAAAGTACTGATACCCAAAATGTTTACAGTATTTATATGAATCAATTTAAAAAAAAAGATATTCTCCTTTTTCAGTAGATAAAATATTGACTAATATTTTCAAAAGGAAGAAAATCCAGTTGGCTGATGAACTTATGAAAAGGTGCTCAATTTCATTAATATTACAAAAACAAAAGTAGTTACACACACGTACTAGAATGCCTCAAACGAAAATAAATTACAAGTTCTCATCAAGATGGAAGAGTAGGTCAACACTGTGCCTGCCTCTTTTCATGACCACATTAAAATTACATCTAAATTACATAACAATCAATCTGGAGAACTAGGTTGGTAGTATCCATCGTAACTTCTCACCTTTCTGAAGACTAGCTGAACAGAATTCCTATAACTAAGTATATAAAGAAGAGGCTACATCAAGACTTATAGAAGAGGCGGAGATGTGAAATAGGCTGGCCCCACACCCGTATGTGTGGTGGATGAGTATTGAAAGGGGTATCTTGGCTGCTGAGGCCACAGCTCCATACCAGGGCTCCCCAGTCCAGAGTTCCACTGCCAGAAAGAAGAGTCCCCACAAAATCTGGCTGTGAAAATCAGTGGAGATTCTGACCATTGAGGTAAGATGAAAGTATACTGGAAACCCAGGCCTCCTCTAAAAGGGAACACACAAAGACACACTTGCTCACAGGCACTCATCCTGGGCTCCAGAGACATACAGGGAAAGACTAAGTTGTGTGGCTTCAGGGTGAGGATTGCAGGGACAGCCACCATTATTCTTGTGATGAGTTCTACTCCTCTATAGCCTACAAGTGGGTGCCATTTTGCCTATGTTGAGCTCCTCCTCAACCCCATGGCCAAATCTGAATCTGCATTGACCTGGTGAACACCCTTTGTGCCACCCTGGTGACTCCTTGAGACCCAACCCCACCCCACCCAACTCACACACCACTAGAGATACTTTTAGCAGCTAGCCTATGGAAAGCTGGCAGGTGACCTCAGGGCTTTTTTCTGAGCTGCCGCTGACCCAGTACTGGTGGCAATTGGCCTTGGTTCACACTGTGGCCTCTCTCACATACCTTCAGGTACAACACAGACTGCAACCAACTGTGGATATCTTTGGAGCTCCTACCCAGTAGCCCTGGGGCCTTCACAAGCAGTACCTGAACTTGGCCTGCACTGGATCCCCTCCAGAAAGGCCCCAGAACTAACACACCTGGAGGCTGGCTTCATAAAACAACAGAGCACTACCTGATTAGCCCCACAAGGGGAACACAAAAAGGGTAGACTTGACAGACATAAGAGCCCACTGGGGAAAATCCCACTCCATGCGGTTAGCCTCCACACAGCAGTTCATTAGCTGTGGGTATGTCCAATCCTCACAGATAGTCATACTGAAAGTCCATCCCACTGATTGACATGTTGATAACAATCAGGTTTATACTACAACAGGAAAGCACACACAAACCACTCAAGGGAGACTCCTAGAATACCCAGCACAGGTGATCAGGGAGATTGTGCCACTGGGCACAAAAGGTCACCCAGCCAAGACTGGGAGATGTAGCAAATCTACCTAATTTACAGAAATGAACACAAAGAGGCAGACAAAATGGAAAAAGGAAAAATAAAAAAAGAAAAGAAAAGAAACATATTTCAAATAAAAGAACAGGAGAAAATTTAAAAAATAATAATAATAACTAAATAAAATGGAGGAAAGCAACCTACCAGAGACAGTTCAAAACAATGGTTATAGGTCCTTCATGGGCTTTGTTAGGTTTATTTCTAGCTAATTCTTTTTTTTTTTTTTCATCACAGTTGCAAAAGGAATTTTTTTTTTCATTTCTTCTTCTGAAATTTCATTGTTAGTATGAAGGAACACTATAGGTTTTTGTATGTTGACTTTGTATCCTGAAACTTTACTGTATTTGTTTATTGTTTCTAATAGTTTCAGGGTGAAGTTTTTAAAGTTTTCTATATAGAGAAACATGTCTCTGCAAAAAAACAACACTTTGACTTCTTAATTTCCAGTTCGGATGCCTTTTATTTCTTTCTCTTGCCTGATCACTCTAGCCAGGATTTCCAATACTATATTCAATAAGAGTGGTGAAAGCAAACAGCCTTGTCTTTTTCCTGATCTTAGAAGGAAGGCTTTTAGTTTTTCATTATTAAGTATAATATTAGATGAAGGTTTGTCATATATGACCTTTGTTATGTTGAAGTATTTTCTCCTATACCCATTTATTAAGTGTTTTAATCATAAATAAATGTATCTTGTCAAATGCTTTTTCTGCATCTATTAATATGATCATATACTTTTTATCCTTTTTTTTTTAATTTAGTGTAACATACTGATCATTTTGCATATGTTAAACCATCCTTGACCCCTGGAATGAACCCTACTTGATCACGATGTATAATCTTTTCAATGTATTGTATTCAGTTTGCTGGTATTTTGTTTAAGAGTTTTGTATCTGTATTTATCTGAGATACTGGTGTGTGTGTGTGTGTGTGTGTGTGTGTGTGTGTGTGTGTGTGTGTGTGTGTTTTGCCCTTACAAGGTTTTGATATCAGGGTAACATTGGCCTCATAAAATTAGTTAAAGTATTGCCCCTTTTTCAGTTTTTTGGTAGAGTTTGAGAAGAACAGGTATAAAACTATGTTCGAATGTTTGGTAGAATTCACTAGTGAAGCCATCTGGTCCTGGACTTTTACTTTTGGTAGGTTTTTGATGATAGTTTCAATTTCTTTATTTATGATCAGTCTATTTAGATTTTCTAGTTCTTTGTAATTCAGTCAAGGAAGACTGTATATTTCTAAGAACTTGTCTATTTCTTCTAGGTTATCGAATTTGGTAGCATATAATCTTTCACATACTTTGTATTTGGGTAGTATCCATCGTAACTTCTCACTTTTCATTTCTGATTTCATTTATTTCTGTCTTAATCTTTTTTTCCTTAGTGAGTCTGGTCAGGAATTTGTCATTTTTATTAATTTTTTGAAGAATCAGTTCTTTGTTGCATTTATTTTTTTCTATTGTCTTTTTATTCTCAATTTTATTTAATTCTGCTCTAATTTTGATTATTTCCTTCCTTCTGTGGACTTTGGGTTTATTCTTCTTTTTCTAGTTTTTTAACATGTAATTTTTGATTGTTTATTTAGGATTGATCTTGATTCTTGATATAGGCCTGTAATGAACTTTCCTCTTATTACCAAGCTGCTGTTTCCCAAAAGTTTGATATGGTGCATTTAATTCTTTTTCTTTCTGTGTATATTTTGATCTCTCCTTTTATTTCTTCTTTGACCCAGTCATTTCTTGGTAGCATTGTTTAATTGCCACATATTTGTGGTTTTTATTGCTTTCATTTTCCAGTTGAGATCCTGTTTCAAAGAATTATGGTCAGAGAATATACTTGGTATAATTTTAATCTTTTTTAAATTTATAAAGGCCAGTTTTGTATTCCAGCATAAAGGCTATCTTTGAGTATGTTCCATGTGCACTAGAGAAGAATGTATAATCTGGTGTTTTTGGATAAAATGCTCTGTAAATGTCAATTATGTCCAATTGGTCTAATGTGTCAATTAGATATTTCCTTATTGATTCAGGTTGATATTTCCTTATTGATTTCTGTTTGGATGATATATCCATAGCTGCCAATAATGTATTTAGGTCCTCTACTCTAATCATATATAGTCTGTTTCTTCCTTTAGTTTCATTTGTAGTTACTTTATATATTTTGGTGTTCCCTGAGTAGGAATATATATGTACATCTTTGTCTTGTTACTTTTTTTGTTCTTAAATATGTATGTTTTACTGAAAAAAAATCATACATAAATTAATATACAAAAATATACAAACACATGAGTAAATAATGTAATGACAAAGGACTATTTCTGTGAATAGTGTTTTTAAAACATCTTTAGATTTCAGTGTAAAAATGTACCCCTGGCACCTCTTTAAACATAAGAACAAGCTCAAAACATGTAGTGATGTAAATAAGCTAGCTACTTTCAATGTCATCGTCAATAGTGAGTGGATACATACAATCAATATATATGGCTGTTTCTCAGCTATTAATGTCTGTGGTAGAGGAACTCTACCTTTAATGGCAAAATGAATACTTTTGCAAATAATTCCCTTGTCTCCTCAAAACACAGAGTGAAAGGAAAAAAGACAAGAATAATTTAAGGGTCACCCATATGTAGCCTTAAAGAATTTCAGCTGCCAAAATATACACAATGTCGCATTTGCTACTTATTGTTCTTTTTTTTAACATGAAAATTTCACACCATTGACAGCACATGGGCCTGTCTATATGTTCTTAACATTTTACTTTCCCACACAATATTCAACTTGTTGGATAAATAACTAACAATGTACAGTAAGATATTTCACACTAGTAAAACAAACTTACATATGATTGCAAGATAATTTAAGTGACCCTACTTCAAGGAGTGAAAAGAGACCTTTCCTGTTGTCTTCAAATCAGTTTTTTTTCTTTTTTAAATCAGGTGTTAGTCTTTTGTCAACATTTGGTTGTGGCTATAACTATGTTAATAAAAAAGCTTCAAATGAGATCATTTTACAACACTGCCAAGTATCAATCAGCCTGTCCTGGCAAATTCTTCCAAATGACATTATAGTTTTATCACACTGAAAGCAGCTTTCAGTGATAAAAGAAGGGAGGAAAATGAGAAGGATGAGATGAACCAAGTTCAGCAACTCTGTCTGGGGGTGCAGTCGGCCATTGCTTGAGGGTGAGGACTATTCCTACTGCTCACTTCTGCCGCCTGGGCCTCTACCACTGCCTGAGCCATGGCCACTACTTCCTGTGCCTCAGTAGTGGGTCACCACTTCCAGCCACTGGCCACTGAAGGCCTGTCTTGTTACTTTTTAATCTGAAAACTACAAGGCATTATTTTAAAAATTTGAAAAAGACACAAAGAAATTAAAAGATATTCTGTTTTCATAAACTGAAAGAATCAACATGGTTAAAACGGTCATATTACTCAAAGCCAAAAAAAAAAAAACAGATTTAATGCAATGTCCATCAAAATCCCAATGGGATTTAAAAAAATAATAAAACAGAAAGCATCAGGATTTTATGGAATCACAAAAGACCTCAAAGAGTCAAGGCAATCCTGAGGCAGTGCTGAGGGGATGCAACTAAAGGTATCACACTGCCTGACTTCAAATTATACTACCAAGCAACAATAATCAAAACAGTGTGTTATTGGCAGAAATATGAGACCAATGAAACTGAACTAAGAACCCAGAAATAAAGCCACACATATATATGGGCAAATAATTTTTAACAAAGGAGTGAAAAAATATACAATGAAAGGAAGAAAGCCTCTTCAATAAATGGTGCTGGGAAAATTGGAAAGTCACATGCAAAAAAAAAAAAAAAAAAGAAAATGAAATTAGACTTCTGTCTATCACCATACACCAGAATTACCTCAAATTGAATCAAAGTTCCAAATGTAAGACCTGAAACAATAAACTGCATAGAAGAAAACATAGATACTAAACTCAAGAACTTTGGTTTTAGAGAGGATTTTATAAATTTGACCTCAAAGGCAAGCAATGTAAAAGCAAAAATTAGTGAATGGGACTATATCAAACTAAAAAGCTTCTCCACAGCAGAAGAAGTCATCAACAAGACAAAGAGGTGCTAACTGAATGAGAGAAGATGTTTGCAAATCAATGCCTCTGATAAAGGATAATATCCAAAATATATTTGTAATGTCATACAACTCAAAAGCAACAACAAAGAAACAATCCAATTAAAAAATGGGTAGAGGACCTGAATAAGACACTTCTCCCAAGAAGACATACAAATGGCCAACAGACATATACAAAGATGCTCCGCTTCACTAGTTATTAGGGAAATGCAAGTCAAAACCACGATGAGATACCACCTCACACCTGTTAGAATGGCTAACATTAAAAGGACAAGTAATAAAAAGTGTTGGAGGGGTTGTGGAGAAAAGGAACCCTCATACATCGCTGGTGGGTCTGCAAATTGGTACAGCAACTGTGGAAAGCAGTATGGAGGTTCCTCAAAAAACTAAGAATTAAATAATCATATGATCCAGCAATTCCTCTTCTGGGTATTTACACAAAAAAACCTGAAAACATTTATCCACAAAGATATATGCACCCTGATGTTTATAGCAATATTCATGGTGGCCAGGACATGGAAGCAACCAAAGTATCTTATGATAAATAATTGGATAAAGAAGAGGTGGTACTTGTATACAATGAAATATTATTCAGCCATAAGGAAAGATGGGATTCACTGCTAAGTCACATAGTAGAGGAGATAGAAAAGAACAAAGAGCAGTGACTAAAAACTTAATCTACAATAGTAAGTTATGATTCAGAAATTCATTGGTAGTGTAGAGGAGATAAAAAGAGTTATATATTACTAAAGGCATGTACAAGTATGTTCTTAGCAGCACTTTTTATTATAGCCCAAAAAAGGAAATAACATAAATATTCACCAATAGTAGAACAGACAAATAAACTGAAGTGCAATCATATATTTTAATGTTATAGAGAAGTTAAATTTTCCATAACAATTAACATCACGAGTAAATCTCAGAACCATAACTTGAGTGAAAAAGCCAAAACAAAACAATATATACTTTACGATTCCATTTATAAATTTTAAAAACTGTCAAAGTCAATTTACAATGACATGAATGGACCTAGAAGGTACTATGCTGAGTGAAATAAGTCAGACAGAGAAAGATAACCATTTAATTTCACTTGTATACAGAAATTAAAGATCTAAAGAAACAAACAAACTAAACAAAAACAGACTCACAGATACAGAGAACAAACTGGTGATTGCCAGAGAGGAGGGGAATGGGGGTTTGAATGTGCCTCTTGCTGAGCAGCTGCAAGACCCACATTGGTGGCAGCTGGCCTTGGTTTCTGGTGTGGCCTCCTGAGGCAACTATAAGCACAACATCTATAGTTTGCTTCCTGAATCTTAACAGGTGGCCCTGGAGGGGCACAGGCAGGGGCTAAACTTGGCCTGCAGCTAAACTGCTCTCATAATTGTGCCACAGGACACCTATTACACAAAGCCATACTAATAAGATAAGGAGACTTAGGAGCTTTGCTTAGAACGTAGAAACAGAAACAGAAAGGCAGCCAAAAAGGAGACAAAAGGAGACAAAAAAAAAATGTTTCATATCAAAGAACAGAACAGAGCTCCAGGAAAAATGGAGTCAAGCAATCTACTAGAGTACAAAACACTGTTATAAAGAGATTTTAAAAAAATTAAAAAATAAACATAAAAATGGAAATGGAAATTATAAAAGGAAACCAGTCAGAAACAAAGAATACATTATTTGAGATGAAGAAGGAATAAACAGTGGATGAAGAAGAGGATCAAATCACTGATATAGAGGATGAGAAAGTTGCAGATGTCCAATCAGGTGTCAAGAAAAAAGAAGGCAACAATATGATAATAATTTAAGAAGCCTAATGGACAAAATTAAATGTAACAACATCCATGCCAAAGGGGGTACCTGAAAAAGAAAAGGAGAACAAAAAGTTGAAAACCTATTTGAAGAAATAATAATGTAAAACTTTCCTATCCTGGTGAAGGAAATAAACATACAACCCCAGGAAGCTCAGAGAGTCCCCAAAAAGATGAACCCAAAGAGGCCCACACCAAGACACATCGAAATTAAAATGCCAATCGTTAAATACAGAGAGAGAATCTTAAAAGCAGCAAAAGAAAAGCAGTTACCTTCAAGGGAGCACCCATAAGACTGGCAGCTGATTTCTCAAAAGAAACTTTGCAGGACAGAAGAATTTGGCACAAAATATTCAAAGTGATGAAACCCCGGGATCTATAACCAAGATTACTTTATCCAGCAACACTGTCATTTAGAGTCAAAGGACAGATAAAGAGCTTACCAGACAAAACAAACAAACAAAAACATAATTCATCAACACCAAACCAGTAATATAAAAAATGTTGAAGGAACTTTTTTAAGAAGAAGAAAAAACATATATCAAAAACATGAATAAAGAATTGTAATAACTGCATATTTATCAACAAGTACCTCAAATGAAAAATAATTAAGTGCTCCAACCATAAGACAGTGTGGCCAAATGGATAAGAAAACAAGACCTACATATGCTATCTACAAGAGATTCACCTCAGATTAAAAGACACACAGAGACTAAAAGAAGGGAATAAAATAAGATAGTGCCTTGGTGGACCTAGAGGGTATTAAGCTGAATGAAGATAGATAGTAGCATAAGGAAAATAGTCAACAATGTTGTAATAAATATGTAAGGGGGAAGAGGGGTACTAGATTTAGTGGGTTACATGTGTGAGTTACATAGATCTCTAATCACTATGCTGCATAATTTTAAATTATACATGCCAACTATAATTTTTAAAATTTTTCATTGAATTGTATAATGTAAATATGAGCAACTAATTGTCTATTATATTTCAAAAAGCTGTAAAAAAATGTTTTCCTGATGTCATTAAGTTGGTCTTTTAGGTATTTTAAGAATATTTTATTTTCTTGCAAAAAGAAAAAAGAAATCACATTCCTCACATATTTTATATCTGTGAACAACATGACTCTTAATTATTTATAGCTTGAATTAGCTAGTATAAACTTTGTTGCTTAATTTTGAGGCTAATTATTTTTTCCTGGAACTTGATTTACTTTTTATTAAATTTATTGAGGTGACTAATTTAATACATATATTTAGCCTTATGGTATATATTTCTATGTAAAAATTCTTCCCACATATATTCTATTAATGTAAAATTACTTTATCATTGCTCTAATTTTTTCCTTAATACATCTAATATTTACTTAATAGATTTACACTTACCTTAATAGTACACAATTTAAGTAACTTCAAATCCATTCTGGAATGCAAAGGTCTTATAATTTAAGATTCTTTGGGCTGCAAATAAAATTCAACTCAAACTGGCATTAGCAAAAAATAAATCTATTGGCTCATCTAGCTGAAAAGACCAGTGGTACAATAGTTTCAGGCACAAGTAGCTGCAGAGTTCAGTCATCCTCAAACAGTCATCTGGATGCACCTAGCTCTGCTTCTTTCAGTTTTGGTTCCATTTTTAGCCTAACTCTTCAGTTTTTGACACAGAAGAAGAGAGATGTGAAAACAAAGGTTGGGAGACAGAATCTTGTTGTTCCTGATGGTCCAGACATAGATCACATGCGCATCATGAATCAAATGTTATAACCAGAAAGCATCCAATATACTGACTGACAGTATATATCATCTGCTCCCCCATGAAACATTAAGGTGAAGCAATTGAATGACAATGAGGGCAAAATAAACAAAAATAAAATTGAGGTATTATTAGTATAAGTAATGGGAGTGACCATTTGTCTATCTTTGGGGAAATGTCTATTCGGGTTTTTTACCCATTTTTAAATCAAGTTGGGTTTTTTTTACAATTAACTTGTATGAGTTCCTAATGTATTTTGGATATTAGCCCAAATATCTACTTTTTTATAGATTGCCTTTTCATTTTTTTTATTGTTTCTTGTTTTGTGGAAGCTTTTTAGTTTGATATAATCCCACTTCATGATTTTTGTTTTTCTTTGAGTTTTCTGTGTCATATCCAAAAAAATCATTGCCAAAACCAATGTCAGGAAGATTTTCCCTATGTTATCTTTGAAGAGTTTTATAGTTTCATGTATTATGTATAACTTTTTAATTCATTTTAAGCCAATATTTATGTATGGTATAACATAAAGATATGATTTTATTTTTTTGTGGATATCCAGTTTCTACCTACAACATTTATTGAAGAGACTCTTCTTTCCCCATTTTGAAGATGTACAAATAGCCAACAGGTAAATTAAAAAGTGCTGAACTTCACAGATTATCAGAGAAATGCAAATTAAAACCAAAATGAGATATTACCACAACCTATTAGAATGACTGTTATCAAAAGGACAAAAGATAAGTTTTGGCAAGGATCTAAAGACAAGGGACCTGTGGTACACTGCTGGTGGAAATGTGAATTGGTAGAACCATTATGGAAAACAGCATGGAGTTTCCTCAAAAAATTAAAACTGGAGCTACCATATGATCTAGCAAACCCACTTCTGGGTATTTATCCAATGATACCTCCACTCCAATGTTCACTGAAGCATTATTCACAATAATCAAGGTATTAAAACA
Organism: Pteropus alecto; assembly: GCF_000325575.1. Lineage (NCBI taxonomy): Eukaryota > Metazoa > Chordata > Mammalia > Chiroptera > Pteropodidae > Pteropus > Pteropus alecto. The sequence continues at coordinate 230,501 of NW_006434704.1, forward strand.
ATTGAAAAGTCTATATTAAAAGATGATTAGATAAAGAAAATGTGGTATGTACATACAACAAAATATTATTCAGCCTTTAACAAAGGAAATCCTACCACTTGCAACAACATGGATGAAACTGGAAAGCGTTATACTAAGTGAAAAAAAGCCAGACAAAGAAAGACAAATACTGTATGATCTCCTTATGCGTGGAACCTAAAATAGTCAAATTCATAGATGCAGAGAGCAGAATAGTAGTTGCCAGGATCTATTGGGAGATGGAAATGAGAAGATGTTAGTCAAAGGATACAAAATTTTAGTCATACAAGGTAAGTTCTAAAGATCTGCTCTCCAGAATAGTATCTACAATTAACAATACTGAATTGCATACTTAAAATTTGTTAAGAGGATAGATCTTATGTGTTCTTACCACATAATAATAATAATAGTAATAATGATAATAATAATAATAATAAAAAAAAAAATAATGGTAAGAGGAAAATTTAGGAGGTGACAGATATGTCTATGGCCTTGGTGGTGGTGATGATCTCACAGATGTATACTTATCTCCAAATTCATCAAGTGGTACACATTAAATATGTACAGTTTTTTACATGTAAACCATACATTAATAAAGTAGTTTTTAAAAAGTAATGGCAGTGAATGATGAACATCAATAACAAAAAAGTTCAGTATTCAGATTCAAATATATTAAATTTCACTCTTTCTACTTCTTCATGGGCATTATTTCTTGTTCTGTGGAAAAATTACTTCTTTTTTGGTAATTTTTAATTAAATTTATTATGATGAAATTGGTTAATAAAATTATGTAGGTTTTGAGTGTACAGTTTTATAATACATCATCTGTATATTGCATTGTATGTTCGCCACTCAAAAGCAAATTTATTTCTGTCACATTATATTTGACCCCTTTACCCATATTTTTCCACCTCCTCCATTCCTCTGGTAACTGCTAAACTGCTGTCCCTGTCCACGAGTCTCTGTCTGTTTTTCTTGTTCATTTGTTGGGTTCAGATTTATATCTTACATATAAGTGAAATCATATTGTTCTCATTTTTTTTGTCTGACTTATTGTGTTTAGCATAATTATCTCAAGATCCATCCATGTTGTCACAAATGGCAGTATTTCATCTTTTCTAGGGCTGAGTGCTATTCTGCTGTATATATACACCACCTCTTCTTTATCTAATCATCTATCAAAGGACTCTGGTTTATTTCATGTGTTGGCCACCATAAATGACACTGCAATAAACATCAAGTTGCATGTACTTTACAAATAAATGTTTTCAATTCGGGGGGTAGATATTCAGAAGACAGCTTGCTGGGTCATCTAGTAATTTTATTCTTAATTTTTTGAGGAACCTCCATACTGTTTTCCATAGTGACTGCACCAATTTACATTCCCACCAGCAGTGTATGAGGGTTCCTTTTTCCACGTCTTCAACATTTGTTATTACTTGTCTTTTTGATGATAGCCATTCTAACAGGTGTTTGTGGTATCTCGTGGTTTTGATTTGCATTTCCCTAATAGCTAGTGAAGTTGAGCATCTTTTCATATGTCTATTGGCCATTCGTATGTCTTCTTGGGTCAGTTATTTCTTGTTCTCCCTTTTGTTCTCAATATTATTATTTCTTCATCTATCACATACTTGATGAGCTCTCACTATGCACCAAGTCATTGTTAAGGGTCTTCAACATTCATTGACATATGGCTGGAAAGATGTTGAAATCTCATTCATTTCTAGCTTTCTTACAAAGCAAGTGGAAACTGAAAATTTTGAAGATTAGAAAATGAGTAATGATATTTTTGTTCAAACTAAAATGTTTTCTGTGTCATTGGAGTAAGGCTGTCTGTGACCACTTATCCACGCAACATTCAGTAGATATTTATTTAGTGTCTCCTATATACAAAAATATACTATATTATATTCTGGCTGATGGGATAGAGAGGTGGAAAAATAAACTCAGGGGTTAAGATAGTAAAATGAGTCTCCTTTCAGCTTATTCTGATCAGGCCCTTCACATTGCTCAAAAAACACAAACAAACACATTGCTCAAAAAAACAAACACATTTCTCAATCTGCCCTCTCAGCCTTGCAGAAAAATACTTCCCTAATTATAAGTACAAAAGAATATTTTAAAATAAACAAACATGTTTTATAATGTACCTATCATTATGAATTATCTGCATATATTATCCTTTTGCCCCTCAGTAACATGTTAAATTGAGAAATCAATTTAAAATTAGTCAAATTTTCTAAAATTACTGCATCTGAGAGTGGCTTAGATCCTTCTGCTCCCCAAGCCCTAATTGGGTAGGGCCTGGGCCTAATTTTAAGCAATTTGGTATTTGGTGGCTTACCTCCATTTTCCACAGTCAGTTCAATTGTTAATTAAGCCCAGTGCAATATCTCCATGGCAATGACTCTCGCATCAGGAGTCCCATAGAACCTCCTGCTGCCAATAAATGCAACAAAAATACCAATTGCACTATTAGATGCAACCTGTGATCTTTAGTCAATTGGAACAAAATGGCAGGAGAGAACTCATGACGTTTGGTCAAGATGTAAGTCCCCAGACCATCATCACATCTCTACCCTTAAGTAGAAATCAGTAACCCCTGTCCCATTTTGACTTTCTCCTTTATTCCATTTCAACTTGGATTCTGTCTCCTGTAGCCTCTGTGCCTCTGGTTCCTTTTAGGAAGACAAAGAGGCAAATGGAAGCCCACCTATGAATAACAGACATCCATCTTGGACTCAGCAATTACAACATTGAGAAACTAGACAATGAACAGAGAATAAGAGTAAACATCAATCCCCCAGTGGAACCTGTGTTTTCATATCTCAGGTAAGAGACAGAAGGGTGATGGCCCAATGCTGGTGTAGTGCCGGTGAAAAAAACAGAGACAGCCACGATTAAGAATAGGGATTCCAAATAAAGTTAATTATCATTATTTAAGATTTAAGTAAATTTTTGTAAAACTAGGCATGTAAATTTTATACAGATTCTAAATTAACTGACATATTGCTCTTCTTAAATTTACATAGACTGTCTTGGTTCTGATTTAATTCAAAGGGGCATTCAACAATATTTTAATCACAAACTCTTTTGTTTTATTACAGTAAAAACATTGAGCATGAGATGTATCCTTTTAGTAAACATTTAAATACACAGTACTGAATTGCTAACTCTAGGCACAATGTTGTACAGTAGATCTTTAGAACATATTCATCTAGAATAACTGGAACTCTATACCTGTTGAGCAGCCATTACCCTTTTCTCCTTTCCCCTAGACCTTGGCAACTACCATTCTACTTTCTGTTTCTATGATTTTGACTTTTTAAATATTTTTTATAAGTGGGACTTGTCCTTCCGTAACTGCCTTATTTCACTTAGCAGAATGTTTTCCAGGTTCATCTGTGTCACTGCAAATGGCAGAATTTCTTTTTTTTTTTTCTTAAAACTGCATAAATGTATTTTATTGTATGTAAAAACCTACAAAATCTTAATCAACAATTTTTTTCAGAAATGATTGCATTAGGTGGAAGCCAGACAAAGTTACAATACCTAAAACAGTTTTGAGAATTTGGTGAGTGCCGGCAAGTAATCATAGTTGAAAGATATAAAGACACAGAAACCCTACCCTTTGGGGGACACAAAATCAGAGACATAAATGCCAGCACAAGCTCATAGAGGTAGACTCAGGAAAAGAACGCATGAGTAACTGCTTTACACAAAGAGGAAGTTTTATCTATATTATAAACTTTTTCGGAAGGCAACATAGTACCGTGGGAATTATATTCATCTGAAAGACAGATGACCTCTCTTCTGTTGTTAACATATCCAATCAGTTGATTTCTGGTCTCTAGATCTTCACAGTATTCTTTGAAGCTCAATTTCTTCATCTGTCAAATAAACTATTGAGCTAGTTCTTTAAGATCCCCTATAGATATAATATTTATGACTTTGGCTTTCTAGAGACCCTCTTGGGTAAGAGACAAAGACTAATGCAACATACTTTTCCCAGTTGTGAAGGGAAATGACCTTTATTCTATTAAATCCTTCCTGAAACTAGTGGAGTACACCAGGCAGTATCAAAGTAATATTTTCAAAACTGTCTGCCTCTTTTTGATTATAAATTATAACTAGAGGACTAATATTTATATAACACTTAACCACAGAAAAAAATATTTTCTCATTTTGGAGAAACCTTGAAAGTTAGGTTAGCTGATATCAAAATGAACCCCATTACAAAAATGGAGAAATCGACTCAAACATATCAAAGTCCTGGAGCTAATATATCAAATTGGAACTTGAGTTATAACAAAATTGTAACAGAATCTTTTTTTAAAAAATAGCTTCATGTGAAAGAAGGGTGACAGAATACTTCTTTCCCTTTCTCACTAACACACTCATACAGACACACACCATACCACACTCACCATTCCTACACCAATGAGACGACATATGGTCTAGTGCTATTTCCACCAGCTGTGTGAACTTGACAGGAGTTCGTAAACTCTTTGATTCTAAGATGTCTCATTTTTATATTGGAGATATTAAAAGT
>NW_006434704.1:235124-244384 GCF_000325575.1 Pteropus alecto
ATACATATATATATCATGTCACCTTATCTAGAATATGGGGAATATGTAATAAACATCAAGTCATAGTTCTAAAAGATGTCTCTAAATTTTTGTTGATAAACCAATACCATAATTGTGTCCTATTTTTCTTACTGGAAATGTTAAAATCAATACTAATAGACCGATAGGCTGGGATGATGCTCCTTAAATAACTTAGTTGAGAAGAATTTTTTGTTTTATTGTTTCTGAATTAGTGACCTCAACATGAAGTTTATGATTAAAAAAAGAGAGAAAAAATGAGTGTCTCTTGATTCACAGACTTGTGTAAACATTTGTTTCCTTCATAAATAGCATGTCTTTGTGTCTTTATATTGGAAAACAGCAGGTAACTTTCTCAATTCTGAAGGGCCAATCAACATTAGGAAAAAACTAATCATCTCGATTATAATGTTTACATAAGTAATGCCACTAAAATTTAGTCTACATTTTTATAAAAATGCTAACAGATGATATTCAGAAACTATGTTCTTCATAGCTTTCCATAAAATTGTTTTTTCCTCAAGATCTTCAGGACATTTTACTTATAATGTTTATGATAACCCATTTTATAATATGCCAGTTTGATTCTCTCTTCTCTAAGAAAAGAACAATAATTTTATTCATATTTACAACTGCAGTTCTTAGGACATAGTTGAAATAATAAAATCATAAAATATAACAATTATGAAATAATCTATTTCAATATTTAAGAGCACAATAATTAGTTAAGGTTAACACCTAAATATGTAGATAAAACATGTTCTATAAAATATACATCATCAATAATTATAAAGCATCCATAATGAGAAACTTATGTGATTTAATGAGATGTGACTAAGATTAACTATAATTTTATCTTCTAATTTTATCATATAACCCCCCACCAAATAAAATAGAAAACTTAGAAAACCTTCTTTGCTTTCTACCAGGTTAGATAATTTGCATGGATGATTCTGACTACAGAGCAACTAGATACCAAAAAACTTGTATGGTACTTCAAGATCAGTAACCCTTGCTTCACTTCCTGTGCAGAATATAACTCTATGGAAAACCAAGGTAATTTTAATCAGGTTTGGAAAGCCCCAAGTGGAAGATAATCCTTCTTAAAATTTCCTTCCCTGGGAAAGTACAGAAAAGGCAATTTTGATAACTTTCCATGAATTAAACATTCATTACATCTCTGATGAAAATATTTCTGATCCCAATCCCAACAGAATAATAAAGTAATAAATGTATTTATTGAGCATCCTTCTGTAATCCTAGGTATTCTTAGTCTTGAGCAATTATCATGCCAAGGATGAAATAATACTGAGGATCCTCTAACTCTGTAAGTCTGAGGAAAGCTGTGATGACATGAATGAGATACATACCAATATGCCAAGTTAACTTTTATATTTATATGATAATTATATTGAGAAGCTATTAGGTACTTAATTTGGTTCTAGATGCTGAGGAGGATTCAAGTGAAAATATATATAATTTGCATCTTCCCCTCAAGGATACACAATCTAGTGGAAAAGAGATATGAGGAAAAAATAATACAATATTTCAAAATTAAGTAAATGACACATCAATTTGTCAACCAATGTCTTATGTGAATCCTGAATAAGAAACAATGCCTTTTATGAGATGCCGAGGAAGCTTCCAAAAAAAGTGGATTTGGCTGAGATTTCAGAATAATGATAAAATGTTTATAAATGAAAAGTATATAACAAACTAATATGAGCAAAGAATGATGCAAGATATTTGCATAATACTTATGCATCCCATTTAAGTCTATAGATGATGACAAAAACATAATTTGATTCCCAAAACAAGACTTTGAAAACAATAAATAGTTTTAAGTTTACACTATAGCCATGAGTAAAATTTTTGAGGAGGGGAGCAACATAATAAAATTTATATTTCAGAAGAATAGTCTAGCATTAGGGAAAGTATAGATTGAAGAGATAAGAGGGTGATGATGAGAAAGATAGTCATAATATGATTTTTTGTAGGAGGTGAAAAAAAATGTGATAAAAACAGATGAGAGTCTTAAAGAAAAACTGTGGTTCTCTCTACAGCAGAAAGGACTCTGACTGAAATAGGCATTTGGAGGATGTATGATTATATTCCATTTTGGAGAACTTTCTTTTCCAGATTTGGGTAAAGAATAAAGATATGGTCAGCATAATGAGAGTATAAAAATGTGGAAGGAATGTATAAGGAGAGTATAAGAATGCCAGGAAGTAAGGCAAACAGAATTGCAAAATGTAGGTCTAGGTTATAAAGAGATTAAAACTAAGGGGATGAGTTTATACGTAAAAAAAAGAATAATCAAAAGCTATATATAAAGTTATGTATAAATGTAGTATATTCATATGGTTTAGTTTGCAGCTACAGTAAAGTGGAAGGGTGAGAAGTCAAGAAAGCCAAATGGACAAAAGTTGAAGGATAAACTGAGACTGAGAGGCTAAGCATTGTAATACCAGCCTCATCCTGGGAATGAAGATGAAGGGATAGTAGAATATAAGAAATGTCAAGAACACTTTACCTATGGTGTTAGAATTACTATAGAAACCCAAAATTATCTGTACACTTTCACCTGATTTTAGATACTTCTTCATGCCTTAAGAAAAAAAAGAAAAAGAAAAAAATGAAGTGAGGAGGAATGAGTTTAGAACTCAAAATTAGAAAACGTGATCTATAATGATCAATTTCCTGTGATTCTAATAATTTTCAGGGATTTGTCTTGGCACCATTTCCTCTTCCCTCTCAGGTTGTTTCCTGATGATGTACCTTCCATGGAGTGGTTCAATGAGACATTGGTGAGAGAGTTTGTCTTCCTCAGCTTCTCATCTCTGGCTGGTCTGCAGCGGGTACTCTTTGTTTTCTTCCTGCTCCTTTACCTCTTCACTCTGGGCACAAATGCTGTCATCATTTCTACCATTGTGTTAGATAGAGCCCTTCATACCCCCATGTACTTCTTCCTTGCCATCCTCTCCTGCTCTGAGATTTGTTATACTTTTGTCATTGTACCCAAGATGCTACTTGACCTGCTGGCCCAGAAGAAAACTATCTCCTTCTTGGGCTGTGCCATCCAGATGTTTACCTTCCTCTTTCTTGGCTGTTCTCACTCCTTCCTGCTGGCAGCTATGGGTTATGATCGTTATGTGGCCATCTGTAACCCACTACGCTACACAGTGCTCATGGGACATGGAATGTGTGTAGGACTTGTGGCTGCTGCCTGTGTCTGTGGCTTTACTGTTGCACAGATTATCACACCTCTGGTATTTCGCCTGCCCTTCCACTCATCCAACCAGCTCCATCACTTCTTCTGTGACATCTCACCTGTCCTCCAAGTGGCATCTCACCATACTCACTTTAATCAGATTGTCATCTTCATGCTCTGTGCATTAGTCCTGGTTATACCCCTGTTATTGATTTTGATATCCTACATTCACATCATCTCTTCCATTCTTCAATTTCCTTCCACATTGAGCAGAAACAAAGCTTTCTCTACCTGTGCTTCTCACCTCATTGTTGTCACTGTCCATTACGGTTGTGCCTCCTTTATCTACTTAAGACCTAAGTCCAACTACTCCTCAAGCCAGGATGCTCTTATATCAATATCTTACACTATCTTAACTCCATTATTCAATCCAATGATTTACAGCTTGAGAAATAAAGAATTCAAATCAGCTCTTCGTAGAGTTATTGGAAGAAAGCTTTCTCTGCCACAACATTAATCTAAATCTGCTTTTTCCAAGAAGTAAAGCACAAGGTCTATATTTCTCCTTTTCTGGGTGTTTATTAAATCTGTCATTTAATATATTCAGATCATGATTTTTAAATGAGACAACACCTGTAAAGTGCCTGTTACAATGTTTTGTGAATAAGGTATATCTAATTAATGTTCAAGTAAGAAAATTAAACAAAATTTTATCTATTCCTGTATTTCTAATGTATCAATAGAGCTGCTTTTTTCTTAATTTTTGTTCACTAGCACAAATCTAAATTTAGTCAGCATTCTTTCTAGGTAGTCACAGGGGCATAGGTTAAAGAGAAGACCTAAAACTCACACAGTGGCCAAGAAAGGTATGCTAAGCTTAAACTTACTTTATTAAATATTCAACAAATCGAAAACATTGTGTAAAAAGCAAGCAGTTTCTGTTCCCTATGCAGGTCAAGAGTCTGCATGCACATTTTAGGCCAGAACTTGAGTTAGATGTTGTTATTTTTCCTTCCCTAAGGAGTGAGAATAAACAGGGAGCTTCATGTAGAGGGTTGACGACTTGCTTTATTTTTTTCCAAGGGCCACTTCTCAGTAAAGATCTTCTGAATGAATCATTTCATTTCTAACTTTTTTGCTTTTCTTCCACCAGACTCATCATCAGTGACCTATACCTTCCAGGGCTTGAAGCAAGAGGTTAGGAACTAGCATGTTGCATGCCCTGTTTTTTAGTGGGATGCTGTGCTTATCTTCTAAGACAGCATTTGTTTTATTTCTTTGAAGCTTGAGAATTACTGAGGGTGAGGTCTGAAGATCACAGAGACTAAAGCAAAATTAATTTCTTTGGGCATCAATTCTCTTCTCCTTGGGCCTATTGCTCAGCCCAGGCCTCTAGCCTATTAAGTTGTCTCAGGAAAAGAAAAAAATGATAAAATGTGAATCAATTTAATGTGCTAATTGTTCAAACTGTTTAAAAATATTACTTTCCTGTATTTTAGGACAGCCCTAGGAAGTACATATTTTGATCCATATTTTATAGATAAGAAAACTAAGTTAGAAAATTAAAATATCTTGCCTACTAGTGAGTATAATTGATTGAGCCCACATCATCTTCTTCCTTTATTAATGCTTCTACAATGTTTTCACATGACTCCTGTAAAGACTATCTTTTTAATTAATAGGAGGCAGAATGCATAAATATTAATCTTCAATAGTAGAAGACTAAACCATGTGACATCTGTAGAAAAGATACACTCAGGTGTAAGAGAAAAGGCCTTCATATTATACCATGTAGTTAATCCTTCTCCTAATATAACATGGTGTTGAGAGAAGGGGGGAAAGAAAACCTACCACCTTTTGATTTGTTCTTTTCCTAGACTTGTTCTTTGGAGTCAGATACCAGAACACTGACAAGTGGATAGGATGGTGTGTGTTCAAAGGTCATGTATATTAGAACAACTTCCCTTTCTGTCATTTTATCCTTGTTATTTTTTTATGTGACCATAGAATTAATTTGACCTTGGGCCTACCATCGAGGGTTAGACTAAATATCTTGTTCCCCTTCTTTTTTTCACACCCATACATCCTTGGTTAATTTAAGCTCCACTCTTTAGTCATATGTAACTTTTAGGAAAGTGGTGACATCTTTAGATTTGGGGTTGGCTTTAGTGAGAAAGCAAAACCTGTTAGTATTTCAAACTAGATTATGTATTGCAGATGAGCTTACAGAGAAATCTTCACTAGTGTTTCAGGCACAAATTCAGCCAATGATAATACATTGGTATTTTTATTTCCCATTCAGCATTGTCTCCTATATATATAATTCTGCAACCTCACATTAGGGAAAGTAAACAGAGGGCTGTCAGTACTGAGATTGGCTTTATAGGATTAAGAGAAAAAATACAATATTGAGAAATCTGCTGCTTCCTCCCCAAAAGGAAACAAGTAATGCGGGGCAAGCATATCCATAAAAAGGCCTCGAAAAGCCTCAGAGTCCCTAGCAGGGATGACAGAAGGTATTTCTCTCTCAAAGACAGTCAGTAAAGATTGGAAAAGTTGACTACTTCCAATGTGAAGACAGAAATACAAGAGACGAGAAACATGAAAAATCAAGAAACATGAAACCACCAAAAGAACACAATAATTTTCCAATAATCAATCCCAAAGGAATGGTGGTCTGCTATTTCCTCAATAAAAAAAAAATCAAGTTAGTTAATACAAATAAAACAAACAAACAAAGTAATAGATAGAGACAACAGAAATGTGGTTACCACAAGGAAGGACATTGGGGCATGGAGGAAGAACAGAGGTATGACTAAAGTAGGAAACTCAAATTTACATGGGGAGCACACAATGGAGTACACAGATGTTGTATTATAAAGGTGTACAAGTAAAATTTAAATAACTTTATTAACCAATGCTACCCCAATAAATTTAATTTTTAAAGACAAATTTAAAGAAAAAGAAAACACATATTCTTGGAAACATGGCAGAGTGAGAGATGTCCTCAGATCTCTCCCCTTGAAACATCAATAAGCTGAACATCTAAAACTCAACAAAAAACACCCATACTACACACCAGCACGTCTGTGCATGGGATCTATGCATAAGAGCTACCACAGAACACCGGGTCAGAACACCGGGTTTCGGGCGGCGGACTGGGAGAAATGAAGAAACTGCTTCTCGCAGTGGCAGAGCTCCTTGCAGGAGAGGGAGGGGAGAAGGTGAGGCAACTTCCTTGATCAGCCTGCCTGGAAGTGCCCAAACTTCTAGCAGCCAGCAGCAGGGCCTAGTTATCAGGGTAGAAAGCAGAGAAGCAGGATGGGACCACAAAAAAACAACAGTTGACTTTTACCGGCCCCTGTTGAAAAACCGAGGTTGAGCCGCAGCCCCCAACTCCCAACCCAGAAGGCCCATCCCCCCATACCCTCCAATACTAAATACCACAGAGCCACAGGGGATTCAGAGCAAACACTCCTGAAACTGTTGCTAACACTGACAAGGACTAAAACTGAGAGTAGAAAATGTGATTAAATACCTACAAAACAATAAAAAAGACATTTAAGCTTTTATAAAGCAAGGATCCAAGAGGCTTAGATACCACCCACTGGAAACCAAAAGGCAACTTCCTTGATCAGCAGTAGGCTAAAGAGAAAAATTTATATAATAAATCTTCTTTCTGGAAAAACAACAGAATACACTTCCGTTAATGCCCAGGCAGAAAAATAGTCCATTAAAAACCATGAACAACCAAGGTGACAAGGCATCTCAGAAAGAAAGAGAAAATCTCCAGAAAATAAGTGTACAGACATAGAAATATGCAACTTAAATGACAAAGAATTCAGGATGGTACTTCAGAAAAAAATCAATAAGATCCAAAACAACTCAAATCAATAATTTCAGAAATTAAAAAAACTACTAGATGAGCAGAGCAAGGAGATTGAAACCCTCAAAGGGAACCAAATAGACCTTCTGGAGATGAAGAACACACTTCAAGAGTTGAAAAATGAAATAGTAAGCTTGAGAAATAGAGCACCAAATGGAGGAAAGGATCAGTGATATCGAAGACAAAAACCCAGAAATTAATCAGAAGGAAGAAGAGAGAAACCAAAGAATGAAAAATAATAAAAAGACATACAAGAACTAGCTGATACCACCAGGAGAGGAAATATAAGAATAATGAGCATTACTGAAGATGAAGAAAAGGAGCAGGGACTAGAAAGCATTTTCAGACAAATAGTGGATGAGAATTTCCCAAATCTAAGGAATGACCTGGAGCTTGGAATTCAAGAACTCAACAGAAAACCCAATTATGTCAACCCAAAAAGGCCTTTGCTGAGACACATTGTATTACAGTTATCAAAAATCAATGACAAAGATAGAATTCTCAGGGCAGCCAGGAAATAGAAGACGATAACTTATAAAGGAAAACTCATTAGATAATCATTGGACTTCTCAGTGCAAACCTTACAAGCCAAAAAAGAATGGAATCAAATATTTAAACTATTAAGTGAAAGGAACTACTAGCCTAGAATAATGTATCCAGCTAAGCTGTCCTTTAGATATGAAGGAGAAATTAAGACCTTTCAAGACATACAAATTTTGAGGGAATTCTCCACTACAAGGCCTACACTACAGGAAATATTGAAAGGCATCAGCTCACCCAAAACAAAATAACAAAAAAGAAAATATATACATAATTAGGAGTAGTGACTGTCAGGTAAATAGAAGCAGAGTAGTGCAACCCTTACTAAGAACAGGGCATTATGAGCTTAAATAATAAGAAGACAATTGCTATAGCAAGATAGAAATGACCGTTCAGCATACATAGGAACTAACTGAGATAACAATGACTAAAAAGAGGAGGATTAAAGATCCAAATTAACAAAGGGGAAAGGAGATAAAGCACATGCAGAAGAAAATGGACTACTGTATATATAAAACTATTGTTTTCATATTCATAATGGTAACCACACACCAAAGATTCAGAGCTAAAGTATATAACATAAAACAAGAAGGACCAGAGGCAAAACCCACAAAACCCAACCAAAATAAAGAAAACAGAAACACAAGGACAAGGAAGCAATGGAAACACTGAGCTACCTAAGAGCAAAAGATAAAATAGCTATAAGAAGACCTCATATTTCAATAATCACCCTAAATGTAAATGGACTGAACTCACCAATAAAAAGGCACAGAGTTGCAGAATGGATCAAAAAACAAAATCCAACCATATGTTGCCTCGAGATACATCTCAGCTCCAAAGAAAAATATAGACTCGAAGTGAAAGGGTGGAGAATGATATTTCAAGCAAATAGCATTCAGAGAAAAGCAGGAGTAGAGGTACTAATATCGGACAAAATAGAGTGCAAAATAAAAAAGGTAAAGAAAGATACTGAAGGACACTTCATAATGATAAAGCAATAATGCACCGAGAAAACATAACATTTATTAATATCTATGCTCCCAATCAGGGAGCTCCAAAATATACGAAGATATTACTAACAGAACTAAAGGGAGATAAAAACCAAAACACTATTTGTAGTAGGAGAAAAAGAACAAAACACTATTTGTAGTAGTTCTCTACTGTCAGATATGAACAGGTCATCCAAACAGAAAATCAAAAAGGAAATAACATCCTTAAATGACGTATTAGACCAATTAGACATAATTCATTGACAGAGCCTTTCATCCTAAAATAGCTGCTTATACATTCTTCTCTAGTGCACATGGAACATTCTCAAGAATTGACCACATACTGGCACACAGAAATAAGAGTGTTGAAATCATACCAATCATAATGCTTTGAAACAAGAGGTCAACTGCAAAAAGAAATCAGGAAAAACCACAAATACAAGGAGATTAAACAATATGCTACTGAAGAATAACTGAGTCAGGGATAAAATAAAAAAAGAGATCAAGAGATACATAGAAATAAATGATAATGATAGTACGACATATCAAAACTACTGAGACACAACAAAAGCAGTCATAATAGGAACATTCATATCATTACAGGCCTATCTCCAAA
>NW_006434705.1:0-973 GCF_000325575.1 Pteropus alecto
AAATCCAAGAAAGAACCCTACAACAGCAGAAGGTAAGACAGGGCAAGGATGCAGGGCTGCTGGTCCTGTGCGGCTGAGTGAGACGGAGGCTGCAGCAGTTGGCAGCGACAGAAGCCTCTTAAAGGGGCCGTGTCCCCGAGCAGATTTTCACAGTGAGAGACCTGCTCGCTCTTAGTACCAGTGCTGATTCGGATGCGCACAGGGGCACCAGTGACTTACAGGGATGTCTGAGAAATCTTCTGATTTCTCAAAAGAAACTATGCAGGGCAGAAGGGCTTGGCAAAAAATATTCGACAGAATGAAGACCCAGGATATACAACAGAGAATAATTTATCTAGCTAAGCTGTCATTTAGAGTTGAAGGACAAATAAAGAGCTTCCCAGACAAAAATAAACTAAAGGAATTTATCACTACCAAACCAGAATTATAGGAAATGTTGGAGGGACTTCTTTAAGAAGAAAAAACATGTATCAAAACCAGGAATACAAAATGGTAACAACTACATTTAAATGGAAAAGAATTAAGTGCCCCAACCAAAAAAATGGAGTGGCTGAAAAGATAAGAAAACAATACTCTTGTGTATGGAAAGGAAGGGGATAGAAAAAGATATTGCGTTGATGGACCTAGAAGTTATTTAAATCAGAGAAAAATAAACACCATATATTTCACTTATATATAGAAACTAAAGAATAAAAAGAACAAACTAATCAAAAACAGAATCACAAATATAGTGGACAAGTTGGAGACGGACAGAGGGGAGAGGGGTTAGGGGACTGGAGAATGGTGTAAAAGATTAAAGAAGTACAAATTAGTAGTTGATAGATGGTCACAGGAGTGAGGAGCATGGCAGAGGGAATGCAGTTAGCATTAATATGTGGGTTAGGTGGAGGGCCAGGGGAGGGAGGGAGCAATTAGGGGGATCACTTTACTACCTATACAGATGTCTAACTAATGTACTGTGTACTTAAAACTA
>NW_006434706.1:0-644 GCF_000325575.1 Pteropus alecto
AACCCCTGTCAAAAGAACCCTCCAGAGACTAGTTTGCATCAAAAGACAGCCACTCAACTTTACATAATGTTTTTAGTCTGCCTGGAGAAAACTTTATGCCATAGTCAGCTCCTTCTACAAACCCTTCTTTGAAATGTTGCAGGAGACAACCCAAGGGTGTCTTCTGTGAACTCAGGCTTCCCCCTATTGCTTGCGCAGAAAACACAAAACACTCAGACAAGCACAATCAGACACTCAGACAAGAACAATTACTGGGGTGTAGGTGGACCCAGAGAAGTCTGCCACCTACAACCTAGACAAGACCAGAGACAATAAACAGAACCCAACAACAGGACACAGGAGGCGGCATCCTGTGGCCTGGCCATGGTCCGGGAGATATGGTCCAGTCTCTCCACGGGCCCCCACTGACCGGTCAACAGAAACAGGAAGGTACCTTTTATCCAGATACCGAGGCTTCGAGATTCCAGATTCCCGTCGGGACCAGGAACAAAGAACGTGTCCTGAAACTTTGCGTCCTTGACGATTGTACTGACCTGTCACAGCATTCAAGGCCCCTGGAACATTTCAGGTTGGCCACCCCTTTAAATCCGTAACAGGGACAGCAACCATTTCGGAGGCTGGTCCGGTCTTAGATCCCAGGGCCA
>NW_006434707.1:0-794 GCF_000325575.1 Pteropus alecto
TTTCCTGGCCACCCTAAGGCCACACAACTCCTCATTTCCCTTTCCTGCGTTTGTCACCACCCGGAATTCACAGAATTTCAGAGCTGGCAGGAACTCTGAACGGTGCTGTCAAATCACCCTCCAGATGTGAGTCCCTTATAAATAACAGCCTTCCGTCAACGTCTATCAGCCTGCCTGCGACCCCCAGCTGCAAACCCCATCGGCGCCCCGTGCTCACCTTTCCTGTGACAGTCACCATGTTATTTCTAGGGCCCAACACATAGTAGGCATGTGAAACTACATGAGGGTGACAAGGAAATCATGTTTGTTCTGTAGTAGCCTCTTCCGTCCAATAAGCCCACCCATCAAAGTCACCAGGCACCGAGGATACAGCAGAGACCGAGAGAGAGGGGACCCCTGCCCTTGTGAAGCTTACGTGCTGGGGAGCAGACATTCAAAACACAGGTCACCAGAAAGAACAGTGAGATGGCTGCAACACAGCCACTGGGATCTGTCCTGAGAGCAGAGGCCCCCAACCTTTGTGGCACCGGGGACCAGTGTTCCTGTGAGCCTCTAACGCCTGAGGACCTGAGGCGGAGTTGAGGCGGTGATGCTGGCGCTGGGAGCGGCTGCAGATGCAGATGAAGCTTCACTGGCTCACCTGCCACTCACCCCCAGCTGTCCGGCCCGGTTCCTAAAAGGCCAGGGACCAGTACCAACCCGCGGCCTGGGGGGTTGAAGACCCCGCTCTAAAGGAACAAAATCAGGGAAGGAGAATCGTGAAGGAGGCCACTGCAACTCGGTTGTCAGGGAGG
>NW_006434708.1:0-429 GCF_000325575.1 Pteropus alecto
CTAAACTAAAGCTAAACCTAACCCTAACCCTAACCTAACGCTAAACCCAACGTTAATTTTGACACTAATCCTAATTCTAACCTCTTATCCTAAACCCAATCTTAAACATATGCTAACCCTAACTCTAACACTAACCCTAATCCTTAAACTAACACCAACCCTAACACTAAACCTAACCTAAACTTAATCCTAAACCTAAATCAAACTTAAACCTAACCATAACTCTAACCGTAACCTACACCTTATCCTAAGATTAGCCTTCATGCTGTTGATAAACGTAACCCTAAATTTAACTCTAAAAGCACCTCTAGCTCTAACACTAACCCTATCACTATCCATAACCCTGAACCTAACCCTAATACTAAACCTAATACTACCCTAAACTTTCAACTGGCAATAACCCTAACAGTAATCCCTTATAATAAACCT
>NW_006434709.1:0-9615 GCF_000325575.1 Pteropus alecto
TAGATAGATAGATAGATAGATAGATAGATATGTGGAGAGATAGGTCGATAGATAGATAGATATAGATATAGATGTGGATAGATAGGTCGATAGATAGATAGATATAGATATAGATATATCTATAGATACAGGTAAAGATATAGATATAGTTATAGATATATGGGAGCTCTGGCAAGAAGCACTCTCGTGACGTGCATTTTGTGCCAGGTGCTAGGAGCGATCGTCTTCTCTGAGAGCCCTGGGGTCCACAGAGTTTTCCTTCTAAAATACACCAAATATATATATGCATATAGATGAATATATATATGCATATATATGTATATGGTAGCGTTGGCAAAAAGCTCTCTGGTGACGTCCATTTTGAGCCAGAATCGCAGACTTCCGAGAAAAGGCTGACTTGCGGCAAATGCACAGCCCTCCCGGGGCCTTGGGGCCGTGTGGGCGATGCTCATTCATCTGCGGGTACTGGGGTACCGAAGTTGGAGGAGCTCTCACTGACGCTTTGAGCTCCTAGAGGTACAAAGTACGTCTCATTCCTCTCTGTATCCTCGTGCAGAGTTCAGGGCCACCCACAGACAGCGTACCCAAGGATGCTTTGGCCCCTCCGTCCATCGCGCCATCCTTGTCACAAAAGCAGCCATAATGGCGGCCTTCACCCGCTGGTTAGAGGTCAGTTTGGGGACCCTGCAGACAGCTGTGGGTCTGCATTCGGACTCCGTGCCTTATGAGCTTTGCGATCACCCCTTTGAGCCTTTCATTTCTTCCCTTTGAATGCGTATAGGGGGACCATTACGACCATCCGAGGCAGAAAGGTGAGGGAAAGGGAGGTGTCTGCTTCCGTCCTGAAGTCTGATTTCAAACGCGGAAAGCAGGAAGGAGCAGAGGCCTTAGCAAGGAGCCCTGGGGCCTGTAGGATGAAAAGAGATCATGTTGAATTGTGGCTCTGGAACGCCTTGTGTCCACACTCCGGGAAGGTGCAGGTCCTCGGAGCTGCCTGTTATCTCTGAATGACCTGGTGTCCACACAGATTTTCTTTGAAAATCCTCTCTCTCTCTCTCTCTCTCTCTCTCTCTCTATGTATATATTTGCATATAGATGAATATGTAGATGCATATATATATATATTTATGGGAGCTCTGCCATAAAGCATTCTATTCACGTGCTTTTTGAGCCAAAATTGCAGATTCGAGAAATTGCTCACTTGCTGCAAATGCACAGCCTTTTCCGCGCCTTGGGGCTCTGGAGGCAATGTTCAGTCATCTGTGGATTATGGGGTATAGAAATTTGAGAAGCTCTCACTGTTACAATGAGCTCCTTGGTGTACAAACTATGTCTCATTCCTCTTCGTATGCTCATGCAGATTTCAGGGCCACCCAGAGATAGTGTGCGCAGGTATGCTTAGGCCCGCCCTTCCATCGTCCCATGTGCACCTCCGTCCTTGTCGAGGAAGAAGCCAAGATGGCGTCCTTCACTTGGTGGAGAGTGGTCAGTTTGAGAAACTTCAGACACCTGTTGGTGTGTATCTGAATTTTGAGTGAGGATACAGGAACCATAACGACCAGCCTAGGCCGAAAGGTGAAGGAGAGGGAAGTGTCTGCTCCAGTCCAGAGGTCTGATATGAAATTGAAAACTCAGGAAGGTATAGAGGCCTCAGGAAGGAGCCCCTGGGCCTCTTGGATGAGAAGTGACCTGTTTGAATTGTGGCTCTGGAAGCCACTGTGTCCACACTCTGATTCTGTCGCTTATTAGCCGTGTGATCACCTCTCCGAGACTTAGTTTACTTAATTTTGATTGAGTATCCACGAACCCCCATGGCCATCCCTGGCAGAAAGATGACCGGTGAGTGGTGTCTGCTCTAGTCCAGAAGTTTCTTTTCAAATTGAGGAAGCAGGAAGGAGCAGAGGTCTCAGGAAGGAGCCCCGGGGCCTCTTGGATGAGCTGGGACTATGTCAAATTGTGGCCCTGGGACCCCCTGTGTCCACCCTCCGGGAAGACGGATGTGCTTGGAAGGGCCTAAGGACCGGGGGCAACACAGCCTTTTCTTCTAAAAAACCACCATATATATGTGCATATATATTCATATACATGCCCATATATATATGGGAGCTCTGGCATTACACACTCAGTTCACGTCCATTGTGAGCCAAAAGTGCAGACTTCCGAGAAATTTCTCACGTGCGGCAAATGCACAGGCTTCCCAAGCCCTGGGACTTTGTGGTGAATATTCAATCTTCTCGGGTAGTTGGGTACTTAATTTTGACAAGCACTCAGGGTCCCATTGAGCTCCTTGGGGCAGAAAATATGTCTAATTCCTCTCTGTATCCTCATGCAGACTTCAGGGCCACCCATAGACAGTATGCCCAGGGATGCTTTGGCCTGCCCTTCCATCGTCCTATGCGCCCCTCCATCCTTGTTGAGGAAGAAGCCAAAATGACATCCTTCACCTGGTAGAAAGAGGTCAGTTTGGGAAACTTAAGACACCTGGATTAGCTGGGACTATGTCGAATCATGGCTCTTGGTAGAAAGAGGTCAGTTTGGGAAACTTAACCCAAAGCTAAGGAGAGAGAAGACTTGCATATACTGAAAACTACAAAACATTGCTGAAAGAAATTAAAGAAGACCTAATAACATGGAAAAATATCCCAAGTTCATGGGTTGGAAAACTGATATACAGAGTCAATGCAATCCCTATCAAAATCCCAATGCACCCAATGCTTGGAAGGGCCTGCCTTCCCTAAACACCTGGGGGCAACACAGCTTTTTCTTCTAAAAAACCACCATATAGATATGTGCATATATGAAAGAAGCCAGACACAAATCGTATTGTTTTACTATTCCATTTATATAAAATTTCTAGAAAAAGCAAAACAATAGAGACAGAAAGCAAATCAATGGTTATCCACGGCTGAGGGTGGAAGCAAGAGTTAGCTTCAGATCAGCACAAAAGAACTTTCTGGGGAGATAGAATTGTTCTAAAACTGGATTATGGTGATGGTTGCACAACTGTATGAGTTTTATAGTTTTAGCTCTTAAATTTAAGTTATGATCCATATCGAATTAATTTTTGTATATGCCATGAGCTAAAGGTCCAACTTCATTTGTTTGCTTGTTTGTTTGTTTGTGGATATCCTATTTCCCCAAAATACTTTGTTGAAGGGACTGACCTTTCCCCCCATTGAAGGGTCTTGGTACCCTTGTTAAAAATCAACTGACCATAGATGTAAGGATTTACATGTGGGCTCTCAATTTTACTCTGTTGGTCTGTATGTCTACTCTTATGCCAGTATCATACTGTTTTGATGACTGTAGCTTTATAGTAACCTATATGAGTTCTTAAACTTTATCCTGTTTTTCAAGATTGTTGTAGCTATTCGGGGTCCTATGAAATTCTATATGAATTTTAGGATGGGTTTTTCTATTTCTGAAAAGACAAAAAAGTGCATTGGGATTTTGATAGGGATTGCATTGACTCTGTATATCAGTTTTCCAACCCATGAACATGGGATATTTTTCCATGTTATTAGGTCTTCTTTAATTTCTTTCAGCAATGTTTTGTAGTTTTCAGTATATGCAAGTCTTCTCTCTCCTTAGCTAACTTAATTCCTAAGTATTTTCTTTTTGATTATATTTTAAGGGATTTTTTTTTTCCAATTTCCTTTTTTGGACTGTTCGTTGCTAGTATATAGAAATGTAACTAGTTTTTATGTGTTGATTTTGTGTCCTGCAACTTTGCCGAATTTATCAACTCTAACGCGCGCGTGCGTGTAGTGTGTATTTTTCAGGTTTTCCACAAATAAGGTTAATGTCATCTGTGTATAGAGGTACATTTACTTCTTCCTTTTCAATTCAGGTACCTTTTATTTCATTTTCTTGCCTAATTCCTTTAGTTTGAACTTCCAGTGCAGTGTTGAAGAGAAGTGGTGAAAACAGGCATCCTTGTCTTTTTTCTGATTTTAGGGAAAAAGTTATTAGTCTTTTACATCATTGAATATGATGTTAGCTGTGCGTTTTTATATATATCCTTTATCATGTTGAAGAAGTCCCCATCCATTCCTATTTTGTTAAGCATTTTTATCATAAAAGAGTGTTGGATTTTGTGAAATAATTTTTCTGCATCAGTTGAGATGATCATTCTATTAATGTGGCATATACATTGATTAATTTTCATATGTTGAACCAACTTGTCATTCCTGGGATAAATCCCACTTGTTAATGGTTATATTCCTTTTAATATGCCACTGAATTCAGATTGCTAAGATGTTGAGGATTTTTGCATCTATTTTCATAAGGAATATTGGTCTGTAGTTTCCTTCCAGTGTCTTTTGCTTGGGTATCAGGATAACAGTAAAGGAGATTTGAACAACACAGTTACAAATTTGACTTAAAAGATTTTAGATAAATGTAGTGTGTGTATGTGTGTGTGTGTGTGTGTGTATAAAAAGAGATTTTTCTATCCACAAATAGATAATATTTACTTTTTAATTATCCAAAGAACATTTACAAAAATGCATCATGTACATAAAGCTCTCTCTAAATCCCTGAAATTCTCTTAACAGAATGTAACAAAATGAAAAAATAGCAATAAAATAATTTTCAGAAAAATTAGTTGAAATTCTAAAACAACCTTTCCAAATAACTCAGTTCAAAGAAGAAATAAAAATCTATTCAGAAAACAGTAACAGTGAGAACACTACTTTGCATATGAACAACCTCTGTTCTCGGAGGAAAACTTATATTATTAAATAGATTCTATTAGAAAGCAAAGAAAAGAAATGAATCAAGAATTCACTTTGTAGGAATTAAGGATCTTTGTTTGCAAAAATCAGACATCGATTCAGACAAAACAAAACAGAAAAACATATTTTTGGTTCAGCTCACAGCACTGAAAGGAAAAGCTGAAAAACCAGGTCCTAAAAAGGCTGGAACCCCAAGTGGCTCTGGGGTTGCTTTCTGAACCAGGTAATAGAAAGCAGTGAATACAGGATCATGTGATACAGGATGAATCAGTTACTAGATGAATTATCTTACAGCTGTTTTCAGTCTTATCATTTTGCTTAAAATTTAAGCTGCCTTGGAGCAAGCATAAAATTAGCCTCGGTCAGGTGTCATGTCTACTTTTTTAATCTAGAAAAGTTCAATGCGTCTTCCCTGATGGTTTCATCAAATAGTTTCTAATAGGGGAAGGTTAGTTCTCCAAGAATAGTAAGGGTAGTGTTATCAAAAGAAGGAGCAATGGATGTGGGGTGGGAAAAACAACAAATTGTCCATCACACACCTTTAGAAGCTAGACTTTTGCTAGGATGTTCACTATAGCATTTACTACAGTACTAAAAAGTTGTGAGTGTGAGAGCTCTCTCCCTTTCCCTCCTTCTTTCTCTCCCTCCCTCTGTGTGTGTGTGTGTGTGTGTACATCTTAACACCAGGTCCTAAAAAGGCTGGAACCCCAAGTGGCTCTGGCTCTGGCTCTGTGAATATGACCTTAGCTGGAGAGTGGGTCCTTGTAGATGTAAATTTAAATTAAATTATGATCTTGAGATGAGATTATCCTGGATTATCCTCATGGAGAGAGAGAAGAGAAGATGTTCTGACAGAAAAGGCCATGGCCATATGAAGATGGAGATTAGAGTAATGCAGCCACAAGCCAAGGAATGCCTGGAGCCACTGGAAGCTGGAAGAGGCAAGAAACTTTTCTCTCCTAGAGGCTTTGAAGAGAGTGCCACCCTGCTG
This sequence comes from Pteropus alecto, assembly GCF_000325575.1. Taxonomy (NCBI): domain Eukaryota; kingdom Metazoa; phylum Chordata; class Mammalia; order Chiroptera; family Pteropodidae; genus Pteropus; species Pteropus alecto. Next base: position 5,728 of record NW_006434709.1, read on the forward strand.
ACACCTTGATTTTAGACTTTTGCCCACTGTAACTGTGAGAGAATGAATTTGTATCATTTTAAGCCACCTGGTTTGTGGTAATTTGTTACAGCAGCCTCAGGAAACGTGTGTGCGCACACACACACATACGAACAGTAATATCTATAAATGGATGGATAGAGAAAATATATAAAATACATTTTCCCCAAATGTCCGTATTTTTCCACAATAAAATATATTGTTTTAAAATGTGGGTATAAAGAAGGCTATCAAATTTAATGGCAGACAAAATAAAATTTAAGCAAAACAATTAAATATGCCTATGTTCTCATGGGCGATGCCCCATGAGATTACTAGCCACTTTGACTCAGGGAGCCCCTCCAACCATTTCTCCTGTTTGTTGCCTTCTGACTTTCAGGTGTCTGCTTCTTTCTTTCTCCCCCACGTCCTCCCTTCCCTTCTCTCCGTGTCAGAGTTGGCAGAGTGGACTGGTTGGGAGTTGGATCTTACTCTTCCCTGCTGCTGCCTTCTGGGTGCCTGCTCTGTCTGACTCCAGCTCTGGGTATCCTGGATCCCTACTTGTCTGGGAAAGGGAACTCAGACATTTACCAAGAGGGGCTGTTGCTAAGTACCCATAGCACATGTGGAGGGATAATAAGTCAATGCTAACAGTAACACGCCTGCACCACCATGTGAATTCTGATCGGATGCATAGCATAATATGGTGATTGCTTTCTATTCTTTACGGGCTGAGGTGGGGTTAAAGTTATCTTTGTTGGTAGAACGTTTGGCTGTGCTGTGAAAAAGCAGGCCATCTTATTTTTGGAAACCGAGAAGTGGAAGGAGTTGTTCTCGGGATTCTCCGGCCCTGTGTCCCCAGGTCACTCAACAAAGCGGGTGCCATCAAACCAGGCGGATCCCGGGAAGACTGTAGCTCTCGTGAGAGTTCCACCCAGACTGTGGAGGACCACTTGCAGAGGACTGTCATCCCAAACAGGGTTTGCCCGCAGCCTGTCAAATTACCACGAGGTGGCGCCAAAGAGCAGGCGACACCTGTAGGATTAGAATTATACAGCCTCAGTCTAAAGCTGTCGGGAAAACACTAGAATCATTGGTCTCAAGAAGCACGCTGCCTTCTGCATTCCACCCCCAGAGTTGGAACTCTCCCCAAAGAGGCCATGGGCCCCCACCCCTCACTTTCCAGTTAGGGGCGTAAAATCCTAGAGTAGAGGTTGTCTGGGGAGAAAAAGGAGGCAGCAAGTCTTACAGAAGTCAGTCCCTGGCAACCTGGTGAGAATCAAGATTGTCAAAGGACTAGAGGCTCAGAATATGCAAAGGTTTCAGAAAGGTGGCTGGAAGAGGGCTGGCAGATGGAAGTGGCCTTGAGGTCTGGGCCAGTAGTGCAGCTCCCCAAACTGGGAAGTGTGGGGAAAAGGCCTCTAAGCTAATGTCAGCACGGTCCGTGGCAGGTGACAGGCGTGGGAGAGGAAGATGATGTACATCTCAAGGGATGCCAGAGGTGATGACCACAGAACATTCAGATGACCCTCCATTAAAGCTATAAAAGTTCCCCCGATTTAGATGGCTGAAAGGGGGGAACCGTAAACCTTGGATAATCCTGAAAAACTAGAAATAGAAGAAAGTTTCTTTCTCTCTCACAGTACAATAAGATATTTTGAGAGAGATAGACAGACAGACCACATTGGCATATGTTTTATTATATTGTTATAATTATTCTATTTTATTATTAGTTACCATTTTTAATCTCTTACTGTGCCTAATTTATAGATTGAAGTTTATCATAGGTATGTATTATAGGAAAAAACATAGTATATATGTAGTTTGGTACTATCCGCAGTTTCAGTCCTCCTCTGGGGAGTTTGGAATGTACCCTCGTGGGTAAGGGGGGACTACTGTAGAAGAGATGAGATAAGAAGAGTGGGATCCCAAGGCGTGGGTCCCTCCAGCTGAACAAATCAGTGCTTCATCTAGCCAGGCTCTCTGAGAACTCTGGAGAAAAGCTAGCCAGCTGCTCCCTTGTAGACAAGCTCCCTGGGTCCTCGTCCTTGGAGAAGTTGCACCAGAGTGCCATGGTGACAGTAGTCATGTGACAGATGTAGGCCCCCACCTGCAAGCCCCGAGGACCTAGTGCACCATAGTTGGAGGGAGGTTTGGGAGCAAGACCTCTGGGCTTTCATGCAAGGCCTCTTAATTGTCTTGGGACTAACGCAATTGAGGTGTGGTGTTTTCTGACTTCAGTCCTTTATAAAGGACCAGTTTAGCCCAGCCCTAGGGAAGGGGTGGCGGGGGGAGGGGGGTACAGGTTAAAGGAGAGGAAATGCCAGAGGCCACTGAGGAAGGAGAGGGAGACTAGTGGCTGTCCTCCAGGCAACAGAATCAAAAGTAAGGAAGTGCTCAAAAACAGCAGGATGGTGACGAATCAAAAGGACGCAGGACTCAACCTGAAAGAGCTCCCAGTGGTCAAAGCTAGAACGATTCGAGCAATAAAATAAATAAAATAATGTTGGATTATTACTTAACCTAAAATTAATGTACATGTGTCCATAGCGATAAAATATATGTTTGAATAAAGAAGTAAATGGAAATGGGAGAAATCTTCCTTTAACCAAGAATTTAACTGAACATATGTGGATATTTTCTCCTCTAGGAGGCAGAGCTTAGTGCCCCTTCCACACACGATGGTGGACTTGACTTAGAGTGTGGATTCCAAAGAGTTTGGAGAGGGAAAAATACATTTGGAGAGGGAAAAAGTAACATTGCAGTGGAGAAACCTGGCAAACACTGCCTTTACCATGCGATCAGAGTAAATATCACCAGTGATGTCATGTGCCTCCTACTGTGATGCAATAAGAAGCCACCTCACCTCTGTGGTATTCTTTCCAGAAACTCATAACCCCAGTCTAGTCATGAGAAGACATCAGCCAAACTCAAATTGAGGGATATCCTATGAAATACCTGACCAGGTCATGCAGTATTGTTCTTCAAAATCACCAAGGTCATGAAAACAAGGAAAGCCTGAACAACTGTCACAGATTAAAGAAGACTAAGAGATGGCTAAATGCAGTGTGGTGTCCTAGATTGGATTCTGAAGTAGAGGACATTAATGAAAAAAACCAATGGAATCTAAGTGAAATCTGGAATGTTTCAATATTGGTTTCTTAGTTTTGACAATGTACTATATATAACATAAGGAGAAAATGAAACTGGGTGAGAAGTATACAGGAACTCGGTATACTATTTTCACAATTTTTCTCTAAATCTAAAATTATTTTAAAGTTAAAAGTTTTATATCTATCTATATCCATATCTACATATCTATATATCTATATCTAGGAGGTTATTGATTCAATACATAGAAAGCTTCCTCATTTGTTTTTAACTGCTGTGTATTACTCTAGTGTATAGATTTACTGTAATTTATTTAAACACTTTTTTTCCGATGAACATTTAGGTTGTTTCTAATCTCTTTGCAATTACAAACAATGGTACACGAATGATCCGTCATTTATACATGAGCGAGAACGTCTGTAGAATAAATTCCCAGAAGTGCTATTGTCAGATTAAAAAATATTGGCACTTGTCACTTTGATTTATACTGCCAAATGGCCTTCCTTAAATGTTTGTGGGGGGAAAAAAAAGGAGTTCTATGAAAGTAACCTCACAGAGTGATGTGATCATAAATTCCTAACTGGACAGGTTGTGCAGGGTAGTCATGCCCCAGGCATACAACTTCTTTACTAAAAGGCTTATCTTTGCCTTTGGCAAGTTCTGTCCATTGTTTCTGTGCATCTAGGTTAACACTTCCAAGTGCCTCTTTTTAGACATTTCCTTCTAAGACTGTAACCACTGACAAGGGAGCAAATAATCTTAACTATCCTGTAATCCATT
>NW_006434709.1:9653-27661 GCF_000325575.1 Pteropus alecto
TCCCCTCCTTAATTTCGAATACACAAAAGACACTGCAAAACTGTTATTCTGAGGAGCATTTGAGCTTTTGCTCCCTGACATATGTCATTAGTTTGGCTCAGATAAACTCTTATAAAAATTCTCTGCAGGTTCAGAATTTCTTACGGCAACATTTACTTGGCAGGATGCCAAAGAGGCCTATCCAGGATCACCCTGCAGACCTGGATGCATTGCTATGTACAAGTGAAGGCCCACTATGCCCCACCGGCTCCTCGCTTAGCATCCGGTGGACTTGGCTGAGTCTTCTCTCAGAATTCTGGGCCTCCTTGCTTTAAATAGATGGCCATGACTTTATTTCAGCTGTTCTTAGAAAATCCTCCAGGTAGATAAGGGTTGAGATAACCCAGGGAAAGAAAAAAAAATGGGCTGCTGCTTTTAATTTATACTTCCACCAGCAATATAGATGATGCCTGCTTCCCCATACCCTCCCAACATTGCTTATAATCAAACCATCTATAGATGGGAAGTTCCCACAACCCCATCGACAGGTTTGATTAATTTGCTAGACGGACTCACAGAACTCAGGAAACTGGTTTACTTACTAGATTACTGGTTTATTACAAAGGATTTTAAAGGATACAAATGAACAGGCAGATGAAGAGATACAAAGGGGTTGGTCCAGAAGGTTCTGAGCACCGGTGCTTCCATTCCAGTGGAGTCTGGGGTGCACCACCCTCCTGGCACGTGGGTGCATTTTGGTTTAGTTCTCCAAACCTCACAGTCCATGGATTTTTATGGAGGCTTTATTACGTAGGTATAATTGATTAAATCATTGGCCATTAGCAATTGAACTCAATTTACAGCACCTCTCCCTTCCCTGAGTGTTGGAGAGTGGGGATGAAAGTTCCAACTCTAGTTACATGGTTGGTTCTCTTGATAATCAGCCCTCATCCTTAGGTTGCCTAGAGGCTTTCCAAAAGTCCCTTTATTAATATAAACTCAGGTGCAGTTGAAAGGACTTGAGGACAAAAGGCCAAATGTCATAACGAAAGATGATCCCACTACTCTAATCCCTCAAGAAATTTCAAGGGTTTGGGGAACTGTGAGCCAGGAAACATGGACAAAGATCAAAATATATATTTATTATAAAGCACAATATCACAGGTTTATAACAGTATGTGGTAGGCAGAATAGTGGCACCTCAAGATGTCCACGTCCTAATCCCTAGAATCTGTGAATGTGTTACCTTACATGACAAAAAGGACTTTGCAGATGCGTTTAGGGATCTTGATATGAGAGATTATCCAGGATGTTCTTGGTGGGCCCAATGTGAGGTGACTTATAAGAATCTATTGAGTGAAAGAGGAATGCAGGAAAGTGAGTCAGAGAAGAAGATGTAATGACAAAAGCAGAGGTCACAGTGACTGGATCGCTGGCTTTGGGATGGAAGGTGGTCACAAGGCAAAGAATGAAGTCAGCCTTCAGAAGCTGGAAAGGCAAGGAAAAGGATTCTCCCCTAGGTCCTCCAGAAGGAACACAACCCTGCTGAAACCTTGATTTTAGTCCAGTGAGACCCACATCAGACTCCTGACCTAGAGAGCTGTAAGATAATACATGGTGTTGTTTCACGCCACCAAGTTTGTGGCAATTTGTTACAACAGCAATAGGAAACTAATACATGGTAGTTATAGTATCATTTTTACATTTTGGAAAGATGGGTTCCATCACCTGCCCACAGCGTAAACCTCAAAACACTTGGATTTATACCTTACTCCCTGTTCCGATGGATGAATATCCTTGCTCCCCTCAAAAGCCAGTGTTAATTTGTTAATGCCCCCAAAGACTATCAGAAAAACGTGTTTATCAAGTTAACCTTAGTTTGTTTGACTAACTGCAATAAGGGAGAACATCACTTGCTGAATCTTAGTAGTGTCTCAAAATAAGAAAATGAGGATGGGATATTTATAGTTTTAGGACCTGGGCTGGGTGATCTTAAGGTGGGACTCGCAAGGAGGAGTGGTTAGGATTGAATGTAGAGTGTATAACAGCTTTGGAATGGTGGGCATGAGATGAAGTCTTTAGTGAAGGGGGAGGGTCTCGAAGGAGTCTTGATGACCAAGCCATTTTAGTTGGTTCAGTCTTACCTCTCAAGAGCAGGTATTTCCTGGTGCATTCAGCTAAGTAATCTTGGCTTGATCTCAGTATTGTTTAACACCAGGACAGGAAAGTATGCCCAGTCCCAGTATTGTTAAATATAGGAACAGGGAATTATTTGGGCATCAACACTCACCCAAAACTCCACTGGTGGCCTGCATCTCATTCCTTCCCTAAAGACCTACTCAAGGTCTTTAGTTTTACGACTTTGCCTGTCTCTTTAGCATCATCAATTCTCTCTCCCCACTGGATATTTCAATCTTGTAGGAAAAAAAAATCTCCCCACAGACCTTTTTGACACCTGCCCCATTTTTGTTTCCCTTTGTAGAAAAACTTCTTGAAAGACTCGTCCGTGGTTATGGTGTTCACCTCTGCACCTACCATTCTAGCAGCTCTCCCTCCTTTGCCCTCCATGCTCCCACCACATTGGCTGCCTTCAGGTCTCTGGAATACTCCAGATGTATTCCTGCCGTAGGGCTTTGCATTGTCTGTACTTTTTGCCTGTACTGTTTCTCCCTCCCCCAACGCCTGGCTCCTTCCTGTCATTCAGAGTTCAGCTTACATGTCACTTTCTCAGAGACATCTCTGACCATCAATCTAGAAATTACCTGTCCAGGCTCTATGGAGTCACCTCACTTTTAAAAAATATTTATTTGTTTTAATTGTAGCAAAATATACGTAACACAAACTTTACCATTTTAACCAGTGACATTAATTCAGTGGCACTGAGCAATTCACACTATTGTGCAACCATCACCACCATCCACATTCAGAATTTTTTCATCTTCCCAAACTTAAGCTTTGCATCCATTAAACAATAACTCACCACTCCCCTGGTACCCCCAGCCCCTGCAGCCACTACTTAATTTCTGTCTCTATGAATTTGCCTATTCTGGATACCTCATATAAATGGAATCATACAATATTTGTCTTTTTATGTCTAGCTTCTTTCAGTTTGCATAACGTCTTCAAGTTTCAATCATGTTATACATTGTGTTAGAATTCCATTTTTTAAGGCCAAATAATGTTCATATGTATATATATATGTTTTATTTATTTGTCTTTATATATGTATATATGTATATGTATATACATATGTATGTGTGTAAATATATATACATACAATGTATATATAAAACAGACGAATGGATTAAACAAAATGTCCATCTGTTGATGGATAGTTGGGTAGTTTCCATCTTTTGGCTATTGTGAATAATGCTTTCATGAACATTGGTGTGCAAGTATCTGTTTGAATCCCTGGTTTCAATTCTTTTGGGTATATTCCCAGAAATGGAATTGCTGGATCAAATGGTAGTTCTTTGCTTAATTTTTTGAGGAGCTACTATACTGATTTCCACAGTGGCTGTGTCATTTTACATTCCCACCAGTAGTCACAAGGGTTCCAATTTCTCCACATCCACACCAACCCTTGTTATTTTCTTTTTTTAAGTTATAGCCATCATAATGGGTGTGAAGTGGCATATCAGTCCATTTTAATATTTAAATAGTCCTTGTAACTAGCGTGGGGATCCAGAACGAGTTACTCCAAGCTGTGCCTCGGTGGTGTTCAGATTACTTTGAGCTAAAGACAATTTTAGATCCAGGCTCAAGAGAAAGTTCTTTCCCCTTACCCCTTTAACTACCTAGAAGAATTAGAATTAAAGGCCTTGCCCATAAGACATTATCAGGGATCACTTCTTTTGACCCACCTATAGGGTAGGGCAATGTAGGAATTCCTGAAAGTCTGCTCTTCTTATCATCCTGCAATGACCCTTTGAAGCCCCTAAGGCACTTTACCTCATCCCTAGCTCAGGATGTCTTGTATACCTCAACCCCCCTTTCTATCTCTGAACCTTTCCTGTATATGGGATCTCTGACTCTCTCATGCCTGTGGGGTTCCTGTGCACATATTGAATTTGATTTTCTCGTCAACCTGCCACCTGTTGATTTTATTATTTGGCCAGCCAAAAGAACTAGACTAAGAAAAGAGGAATTTTTTCCCCCTCCCCAGAGTTTTGGTGCTGTGAGCAAGGTAAACTCACTGGCTGAAATGAGGCTGCTGCAGATGAGGAGATCTCGGGATGTCTGACACAGGCTGGCAGAAGGCAAGGATTCTTACCGTGTCAGCACACTCCCAGATATCTGTCTGTAGGGTCTGGTGGAAGTACAAGTGGTGAGAATTTTCTTCTCTCTGCTAAATTTAGATTGGCAAGAGAAAATATTTGTAAAATTAGTTCTTGGGCTAGCGAAACTTGGTATTTTTCTCTTGCTAATCTGTCTCATATCTACCTGATTTTTAGACTGGCCAGAAGTACGTTAAAGGTAGAGGAAAGTTTGTTCCTACCCTATGCTAGCTGAAATTTTACACACACGCGCGCACACACACACATACACACACACACTTTTTTTTCTCCCTCAACTACGTTGTAAGCTGCTTAAGAACAGAGATCTTGTTGCTCTTGTTTACCACTCTATCTTCATCACCTAAGAGCGCCTGGCAAGTAATATCAGCAAGAAAGACAACAGCTACTATAAATCCAATAACCAACATTGATCCAGCACTTATTATGTACCCAGAGCTGTTTTATAGCAATATAACAATCCTATAGGAGAAGTATCATCATCATCATCATCATCATCATCATCATCATCATCATCATCCTGATTTCCAGATAGCAAAATTGAGGCACAGGGGATTAAGCAATTGCCCAAGGTCACATAGCAAGTGTCGCTGTAATTGCTCAAAAAATATTTTTTGAGTAGAGCAAGGGAATGAATGATAGGGAAGGACAATTTTAGGAAAACGAGTTGGTGGACTATTGTAAAAGTCCTGGTACGAGATGTTAAACCTTGATTTCTTGTAGTGACAGTGGTGCTAGACAAAGGGTGGGGGATTCCGGGCCATCACAGAAGTAGAATCATTGACAAGATTTCATGGCGTAAATGTGTATTCAGGAATGTCTCTCTAATATAAGAGAACTGGATTGTCTGGAATGAGCACAGAGGTTGTGACAGGGGAGGTGAAGAAAAAAGTAGAGATGAGGAGGTGAAGAAAAAACTAACCCCAAACACTTCTGATTGATCACATCATACATTTTGGTACTTGATTATTTTCAATTTAGCACGTTATTGCCTCATCTTTGTGAAGTTTCCTGTTTGGCGTAGAGCAGGATAATGTATTGAGCTTCTGCTTGTCTGTCATTCTCCTGATTTCCTCCTCCTGTTCTAAGAAGGCAGTCTGGCTTTAGTTACCATTGCCTCAGAGCCATTTGCATGGCAAGAGAGAAATGAAAGTAGTCAGAGAGAAGTCTAAATTCCTTGAAGGGTTAGTACTAGGAGGTGGAGAGAGGAAGCATGCTAGTGTCTGAAGAGATAAGGCTGAAAGGAAGAGGGCAGAGGGGAGAGAAGAGTTCTCCAAAATTTGGGGGGTGATTTGGGGGTTCGCAATCATGTGATAACCCTGGCCTGTCCCCTTGGGGTACCCTGCAGAGGTGGTGAGCCAGTAGAAAGGAATGCCTGCCAGACACCAGGGTTATCAACCTCACAATGCTTCTAAAGAAGAAGGCTTTAAAGGACCCCCCAGAGCTGGGACATGAGCATCTCAGTTGGGGGGGCCTCCTGAATGTCCCAGAAGAGCCCTAGGCATTTGCTCAAGCCTGTATTGAGACTGAAATTTTGCTAACAGAGATTGAGGGTTTGGAGGTAAATTTAACTTGATTGAAGAGCATTAAAGGAATGTACCTTTTTTTGCATACCCATTTGTAAAGAAAAGTTTATATCTGCTTTGTGTGTGCTGGTTGGCTTCCCCTAATACACGAGACACTCTTCCAATGCGAGGATCACTTTTTATTATTTATTTGGTCCACGAAGATGTATTAAGCACTTACTATATGCCAGGCACTGATGTAGGCACTAGATGTACATTAAACAAAGCAGACATTTGTCCCTGTTCCCTTGTATGTACAGCTTAGTGAGGGAGAAAGAAAAACAAACAAATAAATATAATTATAAATCGGAATGAGTACTATGAAGGAAAAGAATAGGGTCTTCATCTTTACAGCAAGAGTGTCTGACTTAGGAACTGGCCCCACATCCAGCGCTGTCACAGCAAGAGGAACTTGGTACGCTGATGGAACCAGTGCCTCAGCTCCTCTTCTCGAGCAGCACCTCCACCAAACCTTGAGTCTCGGGCCTGATGCTGCTTTCTGTAATGGCCAGACATGCTAGATCTTTTCACTTTGGACTTTTAATACTTCAAACACCATGCTCAAGGGGCCAGTCACATTCCGTTGTTTACTGTCTCTGAGGAGGTAACTAACCTAAGACCTGCCAACTCCGACTCATCTTGCAGGTCTCAACGTAAGCATAAATTGCAAAGCCCGAAGTGGTTTAGGATGCTGGTGTGTTTGAAGGACTGAAAGAGGCCCATGCGGCTAGTGGGGGTGAGCACGGGAATGGCAGTGCAAGGTGAAGCTGGGGGTGGTCGGGGAGAGGTACACAGGGCCTCGGTTTAGGTTGGATTTTGTTCTAGGTGCAATGGGAGGCATGTGAGCCCTACAAGCTGAGGAGTGCCTGTCTAATTTTTGTTTTAAACCATATCCCATAGGGCCAGGTATACGGGTAAATGACTGGCTGTTTGGTTGTTTGATGATTACTTGACAAATTGAATTAAACTAGGGGTTGGTGGATGGAGGGAGAAAACCTCTCTATGGAGATTGTTTCCTTACTGCTAATCAAGACTGTCGTTAAAAACGCGAGAGTTCAGGGTCCAAGCCATTTCAAGTTTCCAACCACTTTAAAGTGGAACAGCCCCGTGACAGTCAGATCCCGGAAAGACTGACGAGATTTCCTAATTTCCTCTTGCTCAGCTTCTCTCTTTTCCAGTCTGAAAAAATCACTGAGAAGCATTTTCTTTGGTGGGGGGGGTGGTGGTTAATTCCCTATGTTCCTGTGTTTCCTGATTTATACTGGTGTGTCAGAGTCCAGGCAGTTCATGTGTAGAGCAAAGTAGTGAGTGAGGCATACGCTTTGAGGGGGTAGGAAAGTTAGGTGAGAGACAGGAAGGAAAGCTGCTCACACATCAAAGGAGACTCTGGGCAAAGGAAAGGACCCCGAAATCATGATTACAGAAGTTGTCTGAGGCAGGGACATGTGGATGAGGTCTGAGTTCCTTACTAAGCCCATGGAAACATGGGTGACGTCAGTGTGCTTGTGCTCTCAGGGGTCTGGCAGAGCAGGAGGCTGACATCACCACCCAGGGGACCCAGTGAACTCAGACTCCTTATAGTCCCCACAGATGCTGGAGCAGCAAACATGACCAAGAGAGCCCTGGGGGCTGAGTTGTATATCCGCTATTCAATTATTGTTCTTTTCCTCCATTATTCTGCCAACACAGAATCCTACCTCAGCATTGTGGGGAGAGACAGAAGGAAGGAGCACTGAGGCTCTGCATCCATGAAACTTTAGGCCTCTCCATATTTTTTCTCCTAAGAGAGCCAGCTTCTGAGACAGGCCACTGTCCCCAAAGAGCTCATGGCGCAGCTAGAGAGAGAGACTGGAAAACTAATAAAAGCAATAAAAGAAAGTGTATGAGCTTTGAGGTTAGGCCTGACTACTAACCTCAGTCTGTCACTTAGTTATTAGCCACAAGTTATTTAACCCATGGGGTCCTAATTTCTTCATCAATGAAATGAAGTCAACGATTTTGTCTCACAGCAGGATGATAGTGAAGATTACATGCAAGTACTCATATTATATTCCTGGAACCCAGCAGGTATTTAATAAATGGTAGCTGTTATTATTGCCACTAGTCGGGGTCATGCAGTGTGATAGGGACAATGTAGAGTCACATATTAATACAAGATAGAGATATTGACAAAGGATTCATTGATTGACTGCCTGTGTCAGGAAAGGAAGGCTTCTCTTCACACAGGAAGGTCACATGAGCTGGATCTTGAAGAGTAATTTCACCAAGTAAGCAAGGAGGAGGAAGGGGGAAGACTATTTCTTACAGAAGGAACAGAATAGCCTAAGTGAAGACTGAAGAAAGGGACAAGCAGTTAAGTTCAGTTTATTTCAGTTCAAGCTACATGAACTAAAAGCTTTCTATTCTAAGTCCTCTGCTAAAGTGCTGGGGACCCAGAGGTGAGTAATAGTATTAATATGAACACTTATTTTAAGTACTTTGTATGCGTTAATTCAATTTAACCCTATCAGGTAGCATTATTATCATCACGATATTATGGATGAGGAAACTGAGACATAGAGAGATGAATAATTTGGCAATCATAGAGCTAGAAACTAGTTGAGTCAGGATTTTAACGTCTGACTCTAGAGTGTCCTAATTACTCTGCTATGAGAGACTGAGCTATCCTGGGGGGAAGACAGTGGTAAAATCGTGTGGTAACTCTTGGGACAAACACACACAGGAGCCTGAGAGCCCAAGTGAAGGAATGAGATCATATAGCAAAGACTCCCCACAGGAGAGGGTGACTCTGGAGGTAAGTCTTAAAGAATGACTGTGTCATTCCAGGGGGAATGAACAACATTAGCAAGAATGAAGGCAAGTAGATTGCTTATAATAAGATCCAAATAAAAAAGCATAAAATACTTAAGAATAAATTTAATAGAAGAAGTGCAAGACTTGTTACCGAAGACAAAAAAATGTTGTTGAAAGAAATTTAGGAAGATCTAAATAAATGGAAAGATATCCCGTGTTCATGGGTTGATGTCGTTAATATTGTGAACGTGGCAGTACTCCCCAGACAACTTTCCAATCAAAAGCCTAGCTGGCTTTTTTTTTTTTTCCTGCAGAAGTTCACATGTTTATTGTAAAGTTCAATTGGAAATGTAGGGACCCAGAATATCTCAACGACCCTGAAAAGAACAAAGTTGGAGGACTCACTCTTTCGAATATCAAACATGCAGTTATCGAGACAGTGTTGTAGTGTCAGAAGGCTAGATACAGAGATCAATGGAATGTAACTATAAGTTTTGAAATAAATCTTTACATTTATGGTCAATTGATTTTTTAAGATGAATGCCAAAACATTCAATAAAGAATAATTTTTTTCTATAAATGACCTAGAATAACTGGATGTCCCACTGGCAAAAACATGAAGTTAGAGCCTTAACTCACACCATTTACAAAATTAACCAAACTGGATAGTGATCTAAACGTAAGAGCTAATACTTTAAAACTCTTAGATGAAAACATAGGACAAATATTCATTACCTTGGGTTAAGAAATGATTTCCTAGGTATGATATCAAAAGAATAAACAACAAAAGAAGAAATAGGTAAACTGGACATCAGTCAAATTAAAAAATTTTGTCCTTCAAAGAAGACCATAATGCGAGAGGAAAGACAACCACAGAATGGGAGAAAATATTCACCAAGATGTATCTGATAAGGAACTTATATCTAGAACATATACAGAATTCTTTCAACTCAATAACAACAAAAATCCACATAAACCAGTGGAAACGTGGGCAAAGGATATGAATAGGTATTTCTTCAAAGAAGATATACAAATGCCCCATAAGCACATGAAAAGATGTTCAGCATTATTTGCCATTAGGTAAATGCAAATCAAAACCATGATGGGATGCTACTTCATATCCAGTAGGTTGGCTAAAATGCAAAAGACATGCAAACACAAATGTTGAGAAACATGTGGAAAAGTAGGAACTCATATATTGTTGGTGGGAATGTAACATGGTACAGACACTTTGAGAATATTCTGGCAGTTTCTAAAATGCTAGACATAAAGTTATCATATGATCCAACAATCCTATTCCGAGGTATATACCAAGGAGAACTGAAAATACATGTCCACACGAAAACAATGAATGTTCACAGCTGCATTACTCATAGCAGCTTAAAAATGTAAAAAATCCAAATGTCTATCAACTGATAAATGAATAAACAAAAGTGGCATATCTATATAATATAATATCATTTAGCCACCCAAAGGAACGGAGTGCTGATATATGCTACAATATAGATGAACCTTTGAACACATTATGCTAAGTGGAAAAAGCTAGTTACAAAAGGCCACATATTGTATGATTCCATTTATCTGAAATATCCTGAGTAGGCAAATCTGTAGAGACAGAAAGTAGGTTAGTGTTAGCCTAGTGTTGGGGTGGTTTGGGTGAAATAAGGATTATTGCTAATGGGTATGGAGTTTCTCTTTGGGATGATAAAATATTCTAAAAATTAATTGTGATAATTGTTGCATGACTCTTTGAATATACCCAAACCAACTAAATCATAGACCCTATGAGTAATAAAATGTTTGTTTTTTATGCTGGTAAGTTTGGGATGATTTGTAACACAGCAGCAGTAACTGGAACAGTAAGTTCTCATCTAATGATGTCTTTTATTTATTTTTTTAAAGAAAAGGAGTTGAGGTAATCGTGCGCATGTGCGTGTGTGTGTGCATGTGTGTGTATAGTGGAGTTCTAGGGATTGCACAGATGACTGAGGTGTCAAATAGCTGCCAAGGAAAATGTGAGTGAGAATTGGCTACAGACAGATAGATATAAGGCAGTCACAGGGTAGGGGATGGGCAGCACACAGACCTTTGCAGAGACTGGTACTTTGGTTTGGTGCAGTTGGCATGTTTGCGCTCTTTTCCTAGGTGTCCTTGGCACTTCAAGTGTAGTAGGAATGGAGAAGGGTGATTGATTCGCAGGCGGAGTTTGTAAGACAATACAGTAGGAGGACAAGGGCCTGGCATTGAGAGTGATGATGGAAGAGAGACCTATCAGCCTTGCCTCAGGAAGGCTCATTTAAGGCAGAAGATGGCAGGAGTATTTTGAGAAAATGTTAAAGGAGCCTGGCTTAAAGAACAGATCAATTGGGGGAAAGAATTATAGAGCAGTAAGGGAGTAAGACAGTCTGAAGAATTTGTAATTTCCATAGCAGTCAAGAATGATTAGGATTGAAAGCAAGGAAGAAATTTTCCTGGCTCAGATGGCAAACTTCCCGAGGCTGCTATCTGCCCCAATCATGTTGGCAGAGGACAACCAGTCTGTGGGGCAGGTCAGTGCTGTTATTCATCCCAGGTATTCTTGGCTTTGTGCAGGCCTGGGATGGATCTCTACAAATTTATGGCTATTGAACAAATTTCAGGTGGTGGTATAATCTGTCAGAGGGAAGATGGGAAGGAGTGAGAGCTGATTTTGTCAAGAAATATAGAAATTTGTTTAAAATACTGAGTTTGAAGTGGTAGCAGAATATCACACAGTAATGTCCAGAAGGCAGCCAGAAATCTGGATCTGAAGTTTAGAGGACAGTGTTAGCAGTCCACAGTAGAGATGATCTCTGACCCTCTGCGATTAAATGAGATTGCTTAGGGAGAGATTATGAAATGGCTGGGAAAGGAGGTTGAGAAGAGAACCAAGCGGACAGACAGTAAAAAACAAAAACAAAAACAAAAACGATGAAGAAAGTTAAGAAGATGTAAGCACAGGAGGAGTGAGCTAGGATTTTTACATGCCCTAGAAGACAAGGGAAGAGAAACTTATATGAAGGAAGGCAGAGTGTATTCGATAACTATTGTTACAATAAAGCCATGTAACTGACTAATCCAACGGACAGTGGCATGAAACAAAAATTATTTCTCACTTATGAGTTTGTGGTCAGCTGGGGTGGCTCTGCTTCAGGCTGCGGTTTGTAGCTTGGCTGGGTAGCTCTGCTCCACGTGTCTTTCATTCTTACGGAACCAGTGAGCTTTGTTAGGCATGTTTTTCTCATGGTAATGCCAGAAAGGCAAGAGAATAAGCCCAACCATGGAAGTACACATCACCTCTCTGGTATTCCATTAGCCAAATCAAGTCACATGGCTGAGCCCAATATCAAGGGTCAGGGCAGTACACTCCACCTGTAGTGGGAGGAACTGCAGAGTCACATGGCAGAGTAAAGAATTGGGAAGAATATGGAATGAACTACACACAGATCGTCAACTATGTCTGCTCCTTAATATTTTTGGGAAGACTTGAGATAAGGGTATGAAGGGAGGTCCACTCCCTTTCTCTTTGTATTTCTTGGCTTCATTCAGCACCTGGGGTCAAATTTGACAGCACACCGTTAAATAATGGATATAGATCGGGTAGATGATGGCTGGAAAATGCCTTTGGATTTGACATAGAAAGTTTAGGATCACTTGCCAAAAATTGTTTCCCTGGAGTGGTCTGAGTTAAGACATTAAAGAGTTCCATGTACCAGGGAAAGTCCTCCAGACTCCTCGGGACCTCAAATACATTTCCAAGTAATGAAGGGAATGGAGGAACTGGAGTAGCTCAGGGAAGCAAAGTTGAAGAGAGAGAGTTTTTTTTTAATTTTAATTTTTCCAGCTTTATTGAGACACAATGGACATATAACATTTTGTGTTTAAGGTATTGAAAGTGATGATTTGATATACTTATATATTGCAAAAGGATTACCACCATAGCTTTAACTAACATTTCTATCATGTCACATAATTACCATTTCTTTTTACTGTGGTGAGAATATTTAAGATCTATTCTCTTAGAAACTTCAAGTTTCTAATATGATACAGTATTATTACTTAAAGTCACCATGTTGTACATTGCCAGAACTTATCACTGGAAGTTTGTACCCTTTGACCAGTATCTCCCTATTTCTCCCATCCTCCAATCCCTGGGTAACCATCACACTACTGCTTTTATGAGTTTGGCTTTTTTTAGATTCTACATATAAGTAGTATCATACAGTATTTGTCTTTCTCTGTCCAACTTATTTCACTTAGCATAATACCCTCAAGTATAATGCATGTTGTCACAAATACCAGGATTTCCTTCTTTCTCCTTTTGAATAATACTCCTCTATCTATTGATCGTCTGTCTGTCTGTCTCTCTATTATCTATCTTTCTCTCACTTATCTGTTGCTGGACACTGAGATTGTTTCCATGTCTTAGCTATTGTGAATAGTGCTACAATGAATATGGAAGTGCTGATAATCCCTTTGATATCCTCTTTTCATTTCCTTTGGGTAAATATCTATAAGTGGGATTGCTGAATTATATGATAGTTCTGTTTTTAATTTTTTGATGGACCCCTACAGTTTTCCATAGTGTCTCCATCAATTTCCATTCTCACCAAAAATGCATGAAAATTCCTTTTTCTCCATATTCATGCCAACTCTTTTATTTTTGACAAGACACATCATTTGTCTTTTTCATGACAACCATTCTAACAAGTATGAAGTTATATCTCATTGTGGTGTGATTTGCATTTCCATGATAGTTAGTGATATTTAACATCTTTTTTTGTGTGCCTGTTGCCCCTTTTGATGTCTTCTTTGGGAAAATGTCCATTCAGTTTGTCTACACGTTTCTCTATTGGATTTTTTTCCCCCTTCGGTATTGTGGTGTATGAGTTCTTTATATATTTTGGATATTAACTCCTTATAATTTATATAATTTGCAAATTTTTTTTTTCATTCTGTAGGTCGCCTTTTCATCTTGTTGATTGTACCATTTGCTGGGCAGAGCTTTTTAGTTCGATATAGTCCTACTTGTTTATTTTTGCTTGTATTGCTTGTGCTTTTGTTGTTATATCCAAAAATAAACCACATTGTCAATACTAATGTTAAGAGCTTTTTCTCTATGTTTTCATTTACTAGTTTTACAGTTTTATGTATTACTTTTAAGTCTTTAATCTATTTTGAATTAATTTTTTTTGTTTAGTGTAAGATAGGGGTCCAATTTTATTCTTTTGCATGTGATTATCTAGTTTGAGGGGTCAGATTTTTAGTTGGAAAGATTCAAACATGTTTACTGACCAAGGTAAAGCATGAAAGGAAAGATTGAAGCTGTTAGAGGGAAGGGAGATAATTGTGGGAATTTTTCCCAGAGGAGAAGTTGACTTAAGAAACTGAAAGGGATCCCCATTCCTCTTACACGGGAGATGAAGAAGAGTTGAATGAAAAGATGGTGAAGGGGAGGGAAGATGAGGTTTTGTTAATAGATGGTGGTCCATTTAATGAAGTGGAGTGCAAAAGTATCTTCTAAGAGTGAGAAGAATGGGAACAGGGCTAGGATCTTAAGCAGAGAGAAAAGGATTATAAGTGGATGCTGAGAGAAGTCAAAGGAGATAGGTCAGCAGCCCTCAGGGCCCAAATGATATTGAGCAACACAAATGTGCAGTGGCGCTAGTTGCCATGGTCACAGTCTTCTTTCTCCATTACTATAGACAAAGAAGAAATAGTCAGTGTGGGTATGGTGATGATCAAGATGTAAAAGGAAGCTAAAGAATTAGAGAAGTTTTAGTCAAATTGGTGGCTCATGGGAGTACATGCAGTGGGTAACTGCTAACATTTATTCTGCCAAGCTCTGTGGTAGGCCTCTTATGTTATTTCTAATTCTAACAACTGTCTAAGATATATATTATAAAATCTATTTAATGTATAAGAAAACTGCAGCTTAAGGAAACCACTTCGCACCCAAATTCACCGGTTGATTAATGGAGAAGCTGGGAATCACAGTCAGATCTCTCTGAATTGGAAACTTGGATAAAAAAAAATCCAGGGTAGAAGGGAAAAAATGCCAATAGATTACATAGAAGTTAGAGATGATGATCAGGACTAGAGTAATGCGTAGGTCCCATAGAAATTAGGCAGAGGAAGAGGTGGGTGGAAAAGAGACACAGAGAGGAATTTCAGAGTTTGTAGACTTATGGAGCAGTATTTATAGAATGTTAGGGAAAAAGCAAGGCCGTGAGTGTATTGCCTGTGTGGCATGAGGAGCATGGCTGGGATAGTTGGGATCTAGGAGGTCAGGGTGTTGGGTGGGTTATCTATGTTGATGTTGAAGTGCCTCACAATGATGGTGAGAATGAGATGGAAAGGAAAACTGTGAGCCAAGTGGTGAAAGTTCTGAGGAATATGAGCACAGTAGATGCCCATAGCACAAACTAATGCTCTAGATTTCAAAGAGGAGTTGAGGAATTAGGGTGTCTGAACAATAGTTTAGAAGTGGCAGTGCGGAGTAGTGAGAATGTTGATGTTGTAAATCTATGGATGCAGGAGAAGAGAAAAACGGTTCATTTAAAGTGAGTAAGTGGAAAGAGGTGGTTCCGTGAAGAGGTCTTCAAAGTGATTTGAAAGGTGTCCGAGAAACGATATAATACATTATACTAATGCAAAAACAGATGCTGAGAGGCAGAATGATTTGCTTACGCTTACACAATAAACTGTGGCAATGGAAGATGTGGGTGGGACTGACTGTATGACCTGATGATCAGGAAATGGGCCTCGAGATCAGATAGACCTGGGTTTGAATACTAGCTTCATTATTTACTAGCTATGAGACTTGAGGTGTTATCAGTTCTCTCAACGTTCTCATCTGTAAAATGGGATACATAATATCTACTGCAAAGGATTGTTGTAAGGATTTAATGATATATGCGAGGTGCTTTGTGTGTTGTGCCAGGAAGTGCTCAGTACATTTTAACCACTAATACTGGAATTAAATCAAAGGCCCCTGGCTTTTAATGTAGTGATTTTTGGTCATTCTATACTCACCTAACATTCTTTCTATTTAGAGGGCAGGCCATCTTCACTGGAGCTTTTATCCTACACCAGTAACTCCAGATGCATACGCCCTTTTTGGTAACATGTGAGATCTTGGGCCTCTGTGGGGGCTCAAGAAAACTGCTGACAGTAGGAGAAGCTAGCTTAACCATTGCTATACATATCTGGTCTACACACCAGTCTGCTTCCTGAGATGGACAAAAAGTTTTTTTGCTGAGCGAGATGCTAAAATGAGTGCCTGAAGGGACCCTCTGTCACATATTTCAAGAGATCTTTAGAAATATGAATGACTCCATACTCTTTGTACCCCTCCTACATCCATCTGGAATTGTTTAAACATGAGTAATGAAATAAAATGAGGACAGCCAGAGATTATGTAGACAAAGACAGGTTTAGCAACTTGCTCAGTTCCTGGCAAACCAGGACTTGTAAACTATTTTCCTCACTATTTATTTTAAAAATCTGTTCATAGTTAATAACAAGTATTTTTATTGAAAAAGTAATAAATGCACAAGGGAAAGAATTCCAAAAGTATACATATAATTAAAAATTACTTTCATTCTACTTTAGGCCCCTTCCTTCTAATCCGTCTCCTGGCTGCCACTACTATTAACAGTTTCTTGGGTATCCTTTCAGAAATATAGTATGTATGTAATATTTCATATACATGTAAGCATATAAATAAATATTCTTTTATTTTTATATCCCCAAATTATTTTAATAAAACAAATGAAAACATATTGTATATGCTGTTTTATGCCTTGTTTATTTTTCATTCAACACTACAATTTGAAGAAAGTTTCCTATCTGAATATAGAATCTTTTTTCTTTCTCTTCAATGATTGCATAATAATCCATGGTATGCTGTAGCACAAATTATTTAGCCTCAACTTCCAGTTTGGTTCATTTTACATGCCTTTTATTTTTGTTGTTGTTGACGGCAACATCATTTCCCCAATCGCTCTGCTCTAAACCTTAGAGTAATACCCAAGGTCTTCTTTCCCCATATCTAGTAAATCATGACAACTCTGCTTTTAAATGTGTTTCCTATTCTTCCACTCTTTTTCATTCTCATTGCCACTTCCCTGGTTTAGGCTTTAAAATTTTCAATGGCATTTCCCTGTCTGCAAATATTCTATTTCTGCCCATCTTGCACACTTGCTCTTGATTGTTTCCCTATGAAAAAGTTCTGATTGTGTCACTCCTCTACTTAAAAAACTTCAGCGAATTCCCATTTATTGTGTTATGTAAAATTCAAACTGTGGTCAATAAATATAATTTTAAAATTCTAATCGGGGAGTTTATGAAATACAATTGTCTGGATCAAAATGTCCAGATGTAGGACCTTTAGTCTGTATCAAAAAAAAAAAAGTTTCTAGGTGCTTCTAATACAGTTGGTAGTTGGACCAGTGGAGCCATTAGAATAAAGTACAAATTTCTCAGTTCGGTTTTTCTCTCCAAGGTACTTTTCTATCCCCATCTCTTACGACGACTTTTCAGCATATCAGTGCAAATGTAGTTTTTGCTGGCTTTCTGAGAATTCCTCACACCTTCCAGTCACACCTTTAAATCTCTAAGCCCAGTCTATGAGGCCTGGGGACACAGAAGTGATCCCTGGGCTTGATTCTCTGATCTGGCTTACAGAAACATTCTGCCTTATCTCTTAGTTCGTGTTTCTCCAGCTTTCTGCTCCTTCCTCCCTCAGCTTGTAACATACCTGTCGGCAGAAACCTAGTTAGCCCTTTCTTATTATTTGCACCTGTAGAGCTTTTTGAGCTTTGTGGCAAGGCTCTTAAGAACTTGTGGGATTAGTGCCACTGCCTGACTTGATCACTGCTGCATATGCAGGCTTAGAGTTCGGATTTCACTAAATCCATAAATAAATCCATATGTATTTATGGATTTAATGAATAAATGAGCGGAGCCCTGTCTGACATCGTCGAAAGAACTACAAATCCCAGAGGGCATTGCGTGAAACGTCGGCGGACGTGTTGACGCAAGGGGGCGTGCTGAGACTGAGGGCGGGGTCGTTCTGCGGGTAGCCAGAGGCTGGGGAGGCTCTGGAGCCTGGGGTGAGAGTGAGAGTGAAAGGTGAGTGGAGCTGAAGGAGGGGACAGTGCCGGGCTCCCCGAGTCTATGGAGCGGAGTAAGATGGCGGAGGCGGAGAGCCTGGAGACAGCGGCGGAGCACGAGCGCATCCTGCGAGAGATCGAGAGCACCGACACGGCCTGCATCGGGCCCACGCTCAGGTACCCCGCGTGCCGGGGCCGCCGACGGGCGGGCACGGGCGGGCACGGGCGGGCACGGGCGGGAC